>NC_059083.1:6727881-7027881 GCF_020497125.1 Mauremys mutica
GGGGCGGGGTGGGGAGATCGCAGAGATCATCCTGCTGCAGAGTCACCCGCCATCGCAGCAGGAACAGACACTAATGATGGCCCAGACCCAGGAAATCAAACTCCAGATGCAACACGTGACCCCCACCCTGGCTGGCTGCTACCCCCCCCCCCCCGACAGAGCCCTTAGGGGTTGGATTCCTTGTGCACCTGCCTAGCTCATCCTGCCAGTGCGGCCTCTTTGCAGTGAAGTGGGGTCTGGCTGGACTCATTCATTCTCCTCTTCCTCATGGGCGTGAGGCTCATGACGCACCTTCAGATCCTCCAGTGGGAGGCGCTAGCGAAAGGCGCAGGATTATTGCAGCTGTGTTTGGATCACTCCTGTAGCGCCAGGACACCGTCTGCAGACTTTGCTGGGGAGCTTTACCCAGAATGGAAATTCGCTGCCAGGGCGTAACACAGAGGGACTTTCGGTACTTTCTGGACTGCTCCAAAGAGACAGCCTGGATCATGTCCCCCTGGGATCCTGCTGATCTGCACGCGAAGGGTCCCCCCAGCCTGAATTCTCCCCTGATCCGAGCAGGAGCCAGGCTGCACAGCTGGAGCTGGGTGAGACTGTGATTGTTCGGGTCACTGGCTGTTCCAGAGAAATGAGGGGAAATAGTTTTGGGTTGCAGGAAATGTTTCATTTCAGTTCTGGGCTTGTTTTTTTTTTTTTTTTAATGAAATAAATCAAAAGGAAATTTCTAAAGGAAAAGCTCTCGTGAGTTGAAAACGGAAGCGTTTCAGCTTGAATTTTTCCCCTGGATTTTTTAATCCCCATCCATAAAATGTCGCAGTCGACCGGAATCTGCAGTTTTTGGCCGGCGAAAAGTTTCACACTGATAAAATTTGCCCATCTCTAGCTCAGCCTCGTCCCCGCTCCAGGCCAGGTGGAATTGTCTCTGTGCAAGCCGGAGTCAGCAAGGATGGGGGCTGGAAGCGTACATGCCTTCCCGCCTCCTGGGACTTACATGCAGAATGGATCCTGCCCCAGGCTGGCTTCTGGGTCCATAGTTTCCTGTCTCCATGTTTATTCCCTGCCCATCCCCACGCCCTGGTAATAGACCAGCCTCCGTAGGCTGTGTCGGAGTGCACAGACCTGCAGGCTCCTCTGGCCTTCTGCGCTCACAGTCCCCCACGCTCAGACAGGAAGCGACTGCACCACAAGCCGCCCTGTAGCCTGTTTTACCTGTTAGAGGCTGCAGTCACCACTGGGTCACCCAGCAGGGAACTCACAGAATCACAGAACCGGAAGGGACCTCGAGAGGTCATCTAGTCCCGTCCCCCGCACTCATGGCAGGAGTAACCGTTATCTAGACCGTCCCTGACAGGTGTTTGTCCAACCTGCTCTTCAAAACCTCCAATCACCGTAAATCTAGAGCAGGGAATCGGGACTCCGGGGTGGGACCTGATCACCGAGAGGTGCAAGTGTTACAGGCTGTGTCTCCCACTCGTTTTGCACACCTGCTGGAGGCACATTGTTCCATGGAGAGCAGGGGGAGAAGCTGGAAAGGCAATGAACCAAGTGGGCCTGTTAAAGTGTTGGGGGGGATCGGATCTCAGTCCCGCTGGGATCAATCCAGACTGACCTCACTACAGTCAATGGAGTCCCGGCTGGGTTTGGCTCTCAGGACCCTGGGGTAAATCGGGAGTGACTCCAGTCATGTCAATAGAGTCAGGACTGGATTCGGATCTCAGCCCCCACTGTGAATCCAGAGCAGCCCCACAGCAGCCAGTAGAGTGACATCAGTGTAAACCCAACGTGAGCTCAGACCCCTTCTCAATTACTTTAAGGTACACCCTCCACTTAGCTATGTTCTGCTACATCCCCCTCCAGCTGCTCTGTAAGTTACGCTGCTTAGCAAACTCCTTGACAGAGCTATAATTTGCCAGCTACTGTTTAATATAACGTCATTCACTGCCTGTTTACAGAGACAGGTCTGTCCTCACACAGCAGCAGGGCCAGAGGTGCCAGGGGCAGAAAGTAGGGGCTGAAATGTAGCCCTTTGTCGTCCTCTTGGAGTGTAAACGGAGTTTATACAGCACCTAGCGCAATGGGGCACTGGTCTGCGCTTGGTGCTGCTCTGGGCTAGGGCCTAAGGAATAATACAGACTAGTTAGGTTTAATTCCAGGGGAGATAGGGAGGCATTAATGCCACTGTAAAAGGCACAGGTCAGACCCCATCTGCCATCCTGTGAACAGTTCCAGTCACTCGGGTTCAGAGAGATGAATTCAGACGAGCCCTGGGGCAGAGAAGGGCTGCTGGAGTGATCGGGGGATGGGGGCTGATTGCCCCAGCGGAGACTCAAAGAGCTCGGGGGGTTGGCCTAGCACCACAAGGCTGAGGGGATGTAATTGCTCTGTAACTACCCCAGGGTGGGAGAAGAGCTGCTGATGCCAAAGGACAATGTTGGTTGGCACCAGAACAAACGAGGAGACGCTGCCCCTGAACACATCTCGGCTGTTCCAGAGTTTCTACCCATCAGAGGGGAGAGACTCTGGAACAGCCTCCCACTAGGTGCAGAGGTGGGAGAGGCAAATGCTCTAACTAGTTTGAAGATGGAGCTTGGTCAGTTTATGGATGGGACGATACAACGGGGTGGGACTGACTGATCCTGAGCTCCCTGCCAGTCCGTGTCCTACTCTGCGGTGGCACAGGAGGGTGGGCGTGGGGTGACTGGGAAGAGGGGAAGTGGGGCGGGCAAAGAGAGGACAGGACCAGCGATACCTGGCTGTTGGGAATCACAGTGAACGTTGTCTTAGAAATACATGAGAGAGAGAAGGTTGGAAGGATACGAGGATGGATGGAGAGAGTGAAGTTTGGATGGCTACAAGAATGGATGGATGGAGAGAAGGTTGGATGGATACATGGATGGATGGATACATGGATGGATGGATGGAGAGAGAGAAGGTTGATGGTTACATGGATGGATGGATGGAGTGAAGGTTGATGACTATGAAGATGGATTGAGAGAGAGAAGGTTGATGGCTACATGGATGGATGGATGGATGGAGTGAAGGTTGATGGCTATGAGGATGGATGGAGAGAGAGAAGGTAGGATGGATAATGGATGGATGGATGGAGAGCTAGACAGACTGTATATACACAGATGAGTTAGGGATGGAGCAGGACGTAGATAAATCACTGTCCAGGAGCTGTGGCAGAGCTCCTCCTTCTCCCCGTGCTGGGTGCTGCACTTCTAGCTAGAGGTAGGCTGAGAATTTTACCTTCTCCTGGGGTAAAAAAACAGCAACTTCCAGTTTTAACTGCTCGCCTCAGTGGCTCACTTCAGTTCTCGGTCCGGTCCCTTTACTTCAGGGCTCACCGCAGTCTGATTTAGCCACGCTCAGCACTGGCCAGCAGGGGAAAGGGACCCCTAGTCTCTGTTGCTTTCCGGGTGCGGTGGGTACAGATCAGACCCTTTCCCCAGTTAGTCTTCCTCCCTCAGGGGGTGGGTCACTGTTCAGGTCTCTCCACCCCAGTGACTAATGGGGGGAGAGGGGAGCCCAGGCCCACCCTCTACTCCGGGCTCTACCCAGGGACCCTGTGGATAGCAGCTGTCGGTAATTGTCTCTTCAGATAACGGCGGAGCTGCCAGGATTCCCTGGGCCACTTCCCCTGGCCCCCGACACCTCCCTCACACTAACTGCCGGGCTCTTCCCCCGATGCCTGACGGCGTTTGTACCTCCCAGGCCTTTGGCTGCTGCACGTCCTCGCACGGCTCCTCCGGCAGCACCACCCCAGCACGCTCCTTGGGTGCTACTGAACTCACTGGGGGGGGAGGCTTTGACCCGCTTCCAGCCAGACCTTGCTTGGCTCCAGGTGTCCCAATCAATCCAGCTGCTTCTACTGCTGTCTAGAGGGGTCTTAATTGGCTCCAGGTGTTCTAATTAGCCCAGAGCAACTGCCAGTTTGGTTTCCATGGGAACAGGGCTTTGTTTAGCCTGGGGCTAACAGAGCTGTTCCTTATCCTTTCCTCCAGCCCTCGGGTCCTGCCCCGTCACAGAACCTAGCAATTGCCAGGCTGGGTCAGAGCCAAGGTCCCTGTCGCCCAGTGTCCCGTCTCTGGCAGTGGCCAGTGCCAGCTGCACCAGGGGGATCCCCGGCAGCGTCAGACGTGGGTTAATCTCTCTGGGGCAGGGATTGGCTGTTTGCTCTATGTTCGTACACCACCTAGCGCAGTGGGGGTCCTGGCCCATGACTAGGGCTCTCCCACGCTGCTGCCAGGCACATGATTCCTTATGATCATTGTTCTATTCATCGTTATCTGGTCTCGAACAGGAAGCTCCAGAACTCATTCCCCTCTGTGCTGCCTGGGAAGCTCAGGCAGGGGCAGCTGGGGTGGGGGAGCTTCCAGAGTCCCCAGAGGAGGGAAGTGGCTGGGGAAGCGGCTGGAGGATCTGCTCAGGGCCCAGGAAGGAGGGTTACACTGAATGCCGTGCACAGGGATACGTTGTGCATCCAAGGAACAGAGCACAGGCAACGGAGGCCAGGGCTGAGACACACAGAGCGCAGGGAGGGGGAACCGTGCCCAGGGGGAGACTCGGATGGAAGAGACTCGCGTTTGGAGTTATTTTATATTTAACAAACCAGCCCCCAAGAAGGGGGGTTGTTATTGGACACCAGCCTCTGAGGCAGGGTGTTGCGAGCTACCCCGGCCACAAGACGGCACTCTGGAGGCAGACAACTTGCTTACAGGAGCTAAGGGGAAAACAACACATCCTCTGAGAAATTTCAAAATGAAAATTTTTGCTTAATTTCAACTGTAATTTCCACTTGTGGCTTTTTGGTTCTTTCCTCCACTTTTTCTTCCATTTTTACTATGTAAAAAATATGTCAGAAGGTGGGGAAAACCCCAGCTCAGCTCATGTTTCTGTGTTTCCTCCCACTGGAAACTGGATTTTTTTTTTAGAATGTAGAAGAGGTTTTTCCCCACATTTAAGAACAAAATCAGTTGGCAAAGTGTGAATTTTTTTTTAAAGTTTACAAAGTGAGAGAAAGTAGCACTTCCTCGCTTTTAACTTCCCCTTCTTTTCCATTTGAAAAAAAGTTTAATCTTTTGTAGCAATCTCACAGCCGTTTGGAAATATATTTTATTATATGAAGGGGAAAGAATTTGGACACTGAAATAAAAATCAAAGGTTCCACTTCTGTAGCCAGTTGAAAAAGTTTCAGCTTTTGAGAAGTGAGTTTTTCTCTGTAGAAGTTTGCATTTGGCCACACAGGTGCAATGAACAGATTCACCACCAGGAGGAGCCCTCTCTGTTCAGATCCGTGGAATAGGGTGTGGGCACTTCAAACATTTGTTTAGGAGATAAGAGTGTAAATATATGGGGAGTTGGAAAGATTAGGAATTCATTGGTAAATATTGATTTCAACACACACACACACACAAAGTGATGGAAAATATTTACTAGGCAAAGTAAGAAAAATTGTGCTTCAGAACAGTATTAGAGTTTAATTAAGACTAAAATTGCAACATAGGATGTTGAAGTTTGTGTTGTAACTTTTGTGTTTTAGCCTTAACTTTCTGAATCTCAATATCTAGTGTCATTAAATAGTTATTGTCTGGCACCCCATTGTCTGACTGCTCAGAATTTTCCACAACTGTGTAAATTTAAATCAATATACCTAATAAAAATGTTTTAAACCCATCATTTCGTGCAACAGTGAAAATGAATAAAATAGGAAAAAATGCTTAAAATGAACATCGATACGATCCCTCAAAATTATAAACAAATCAAAATCAAATTCTTCCAAACCTAAATATACTTCAGTAGTTTACAGGAAAAGGACTCGGAACTGTAAATAACAGTCAATGCTGAATGTCTACAGCATGGCTTGGTTTTGAAAGTGGATCTAAACTTGAGCATCTTTGTTAATATGCAAAATGTCAACTTCTCTAGTGTAAATAACTGTTGCAAATATTTGCAGAAGCAAATGCCACGTTAGACAGTACACTGGAGTGTTCTATATTTCAAGTATCAGAGGGGTAGCCGTGTTAGTCTGGTTCTGTAGAGGCAGCAAAGAATCCTGTGGCACCTTATAGACTAACAGACGTTTTGCAGCATGAGCTTTCGTGGGTGAATACCCACTTCTTCAGATGACTTGCATCTGAAGAAGTGGGTATTCACCCACGAAAGCTCATGCTGCAAAACGTCTGTTAGTCTATAAGGTGCCACAGGATTCTTTGCTGTTCTATATTTGTACTCCTGGTTTGTTATACAAATCAGGGGACAGATCGTGTGTGAGCATCATGTTTCTTTTGAAGCTCTAAGTCATGATCACAAACTAGAATTGAGGCCAACGTCTTAGCAGGATTGAAGAAAGGCCTGGGAATGTATATGGTGAATGAGACTATCCACAGTTAGAGTAGTAAAGGCTGAAAAAAACCCAAGAGGTTTGGAAGAGCTCTAACCTCTCCTGATTCACAGCGTACCTCTCTTATGTCTGCATTGCAATCGTGTGTGTGTGTGTGTGTGTGTGTGTGTGTGTGTGTGTCTGTAGTACATATAGACATACTGCAGCTGGCTTTGATCCAGCTAGCTGGAAAAACAATAGCAGAGAAGCCAGGACGCCAGGGGCTACCCACCTGTGCACATACCCTGGGTCCTGGTGTGTTTGTGCAGCTGGCATGTTTCCCTGGGGATGGTTATCCCATAACTGACTCCTGCAGGGTTTCTTGTCCCTTGCGCTGAAGCAGCTGTTAGTGGCCCCTGTCAGGGACAGGTCACTCACTGGGAAGGATGAGCGTCGGGTCTGATCCACTCTGGCAATGCCTATTTCACTACATTTTATTCTGCTGATGGCTGGTTTTGCCTGCATAGCCTAAATCTGCATTGCACAACCCGGGCGGTTTACACTGAGACAGCTAAATGCAGACTGCAATCCTGCTGTAAAACCTGATCAGAGACAACATTCAGCTGGTTTTTACCTTGGAGTAGCCAGTCAAGGCCAACCTTATCCCTTGACTAGCTGAAATGAGGTAAAAACTACAGCTGGGAGAACGTGGGATTTTTTTGTAAAATTTTTATGAGCAACTCTGTATTGCCACTGGGATGAGTAAAACAGGGGGTGGATGTTACATGTGCCAGTCAGGGCTGGACCCAAGTGCACCATAAAGAACTGAATGAAATGGACAGAGAGGAATGAATGCAAGACCCTCTGTGCCATTATCTCCTGCCGACCAGCAGGCAAGAGCAAGCGATTTCCACCAGCTCTGTGCAGGTGAACAGAGTGGAAAGTCCCAAGCCGGAGGCCAAAGAGCTGGTGGTGGTGGTGGTGGGGTGGGGTTTTTTTTAAGTGTGCTGCTGCAGACACATTCCAGCTCACTTTGGAGTTACACGGCCCCTAACACACGCTCATTTCCCCACCTCTCTCATCTTACAAAACCCCCCAGTTTGGTTGGCCTGGTACTGAAATATAAAGCTCTCCCCTGGGGGATGACGCAGGCAGAGGGGAGCTAAAGGCAGTATTACATTTCATGAAGATGAAATCAGCTTAATTAAAGTCAGATGTAGTGAAAAACGTGTTTACTCTTTATATGTTGTACTCCACAATAAAAGCCTAAAGGAAATGAATCAAACCAATAAAGTCCAAATTAAATATTTTTACTTTATTGAAACAACATGTTTTATCTTTATACAATTTATATAACTTAACAATATAAAAAAGAGATTTTTTTTTTACCTTTAGTTTGGCAGAAAACATTCACATTTTGACTTTTTGTTTCAATTCAGAACAAAGCCAAAAACCAGTTTTGTAATGTCACAGTGGAAATTCTGTTTTCCCACCAGCTTAGCTAAAAACGTCCTCTGTTTTAAAATGAAAGCTGAGATTTTACCTAATCACAGGACTCCAGGAGCTGGGGCTTTAAGAAACACACCACATATTGTGTGTTGCCAACACTGCCCACCCTCGACTGTATTAATTGTGACCCTTAAAATGAATAAAACATCTCCCCCTCTTCACCAGCGGCTAGTCCTGCTGGGTCATGTGTAGCATAGGTGCTCCCCTTGTCTGCTCCTCCCCATTTCTTCCAGCCCACTCCCCACCCAGCTGTTCCAGATGTGCTGTAGCATGGGCTGTCCCGGGGCATGGAAGGGGATTCCTCACTCTGCCCTACAGCCCTGCATGGCCGTGTTACACCAGGGTGCAGCCCAGCCTTGTACACGCTGGGTGAACGGTGCTCGTGGGAAGGGGAGATGTTTATTACGAAGGAATCGTCGAACAGGTGAAATCCCTGTGCAGTTACTGTCTGACTTTGCAAGGCCTTTTTTTCTGATTACATAGGGCAACAGAAACTGCAAGGGGTTTTTTAGGAAGACAAGGGGGGTGAAGTAATATCTTTTATTGGACCAACTTCTGATGGTGAGAGAGACCAGCTTTCGAGCTTGTTATTTTTACTAGCTTATCACTAGCACCAGTAACACTTTCTGTGTACATTTTTTTCCATTAGTCACACACTCAATACTAAATGTTACTCATCCATTAAATGTGTCACTTTCCAGTCCGGCTACCAAACGGGTTTCATATTTGTGATTTTGGAAATGTTCGGGGGTGAGTATCACATCTATTTTGTATGTATCACTTCTGCTTCTGATCCTCTGTGCCTGTTTTGTGGGCAGGTTTGCAGTGCACGCTTGACTCACTACATAGTTTAAATCCCACACTATGGAATTTTAGGGAGTTTAGTTGTAGCCATGTTGGTCCCAGGAAATTACAGAGACCAGGCGGGGGAGGGGATATCTTTTACTGGACCAATTTCCTTTGATGAGAGAGCCGAGCTTTCAGGCTACACAAGACCTGAAGTAGAGCTCTGTGTGGCTTGTCTCTCTCTCACCAGCAGCAGCAGGTGCAATAACCGCTGTCACCTCCCCCGCCTTGTCACACTCTGCTCAGTCTCCATTCCTAGCTAACACACTTCATTTAGTCCTGTCACTGCTACTCGGCGCATTATGGGAGCTGGGCTCAGGCCCCCATGTGCCGGTTGTTGCACGTACACCTAACAGGAGACAGTCCCTGCCCTGAGCAGCTCACAGGCTTAGGGGCTGATCCAAAGCCCCTGAAGTGAAAGGGGGTCGGTGATGATTGCAGTGGGCGTTGGAGCAGCCCTGCCATTGTGTGCTCTCTGTCCCTTCCTATGTGTCAGCAAGACAGACCGAGGCGGGAGGGAGGAGGAGTATTACCCCATTGGACAGATGGGCAATCGAGGCACAGAGGGATAAAGCGACTCGCCCATAGTCACCCAGGGAGTCAGTGGCGGAGCGAGGGACTGAGCCAGCTGTACTGAATCCCAGCCCAGTGCCGTCAGCAGGAGACCAGCCTGAGCCAGGGGCTACGGACACAGGGAACGTTCAAAGTCTCACATAGCAACTTCCTCCATGTCCTGGGTATCTGAAAGAAGATGTAAAATAATCACTGATACCGTTTGCAGGTGACACAAAACCCAGGGGGAGGGTTCTAAACACGGAAGGGGACGGGTCACTGATTCAGAGCAATTCGGATCGTTCAGTAAACAGGGCACAAGCCAACAATGTACGTTTCAATACAGCTAAATGTACAAATGAAGAACAAAGACCAGAGGTCATACATGCAGGCTGGGGGCTCTCTCCTGGGAAGCAGCGATGCTGACAAAGATTTGGGGGTCATGGGGATACTCAGCTGAACATGTGCTCCCAGGGGCTATGAACTGCCAGGCCCGGAGGTGCCAGGGCTCTGAACCGCCAGGCCCAGAGGTGCCGGGCTTTGAACTGTCAGGCCCGGAGGTGCCGGGACCATGAACTGCCAGGCCCAGAGGTGCCGGGGCTCAGTCCTGGCAAGCCCTGGCACAAATTAAGCACTGATCAGAGGTTATTTTACCTCCATATTTGGCGTTGGTGCGACCACTGCTGGAATCCTGTGTCCAGTTCTGGTGCCCACAGTTCAAGAAGGATGTTGATCAATTGCAGAGGGGTCAGAGAAGAGCCAGGAGAACGATGAAAGGGTTAGAAAACCTGCCTTGTCGTGTTGGACTCAAAGAGCTCAATCTATTTAGCTTAACAAAGAGAAGGTTAAGGCACGACTTCATCACAGTTTATAAATATCTATGTGGAAAACAAATATTTACCTCTTCAATCTAGCAGAGAAAGGTCTAATGCAGTGATTCCCAAACTGGGGTTCGCGAAATGTTACAGGGGCTTCTCGGGAAAAAATTCCCTAATGGCAGACAGAGCTGTCCCTAGGGACCCTCGGCAGCACAGGACTGGTGGCCTGGAGCCCCTGGACTTCCAAGAGCTAAGCAGATCAAAGCGAGCGTCTCTATCACACTGAGGAGATTGAAACTTCAAGACTCCTTATAAGAAAATGGAAAGGGAGGTGGGTATTTTTTTGCTGTTTTTAAAATTAAATAGGCAGCCAGTATTGTTTTAAATTATTATGAAGAACAAGTTTAAGCTTTGTTGTAGCGTGCGTTGTTTGCCTGGACTGCTCAAGGCTGAATGTTTGTATAGGAGGAACTCTGTGAGTTGGCTTCTTAAATACCTTCCTGCTGTTTCACATCTGATACTCCTTGGTGAAACATAGGAGCCTTGTCTTAGAACAGGCTTAATCAAAGTGATACAAGCTACGAAAGTGAGACCTGGGAAGAGTGTCGCCGTTTTCATAATGTAATAAAAATACTGTAATGAAATAATTATTAATAAATAGTGTGTAATAAGCATGTCATAAAACCAAATTTTATATTTCCAAGATCTCTGCTTTTATAATTTATGCTCAGGTAAGGGAGAAAATCCCTGGAAATATTCATTTTTAGGAGGGCGTTCGCGAGACTTGACACTTTAGTTAAAGGGGTTCACGGGTTGTTAAAGTTTGGGAACCACGGGCCTAATGCAACCCAATGGCTGGAAGCTGATGCTGGACAAATGCAGACAGGAAATAAGCTATTCATTTTTAACAGGGAGAGGAATTAACCAATGGAATAATTCACCAAGGGCCATGGTGGATTCTCCATCACTGACAATGTTTAAAATCCAGATTGGCTGTTTTTCTAACGGGCCGGCTCAAGGGATTATTCAGGGCAGGTCTCTGGCCTGGGCTATCCAGGGGATCAGACGAGACAATCACCGTGGTCCCTTCTGGGCTTGGAATCTGTGAATCTCTGGGCTGGGGTTCGTGTCCTGGCTCCCAGAGTGGGAGGTAGTGAGTTTCCGGCAGGAACTATTGACACCAGGGGGTGATTAATGCAAATCCCGAGGTAGGTAAACAAGGCTGGAGAAGTCTCACAGCTGGGGGAATTGGCATAGAATGGCTTGATCTGGTGACAGTGGCCTAGCAATCCACGAGCTGAAAACTGTACAAAGCGACCAGCCGTCCACAGGGCGGGAGCCCCCCCACCTCACTCTGAGTGAGACATGGACCAGAGGGACAGGCCCTGAGAGAGGACCAGGGCTGCTCTGAGCCCTACCACGATGTCAGGACACAGCCCGGGGGGCGGCTGAGGCTGGGGCAGGGCCAGGATCTGGAACAGGCTGGGGCCATCTGTCAGAGCTACAAGGCAGTGGCTTGGCACTCTCCAGACGAGGTAGCGACACTGAGCAAACTGGAGTCTGCTTCCATCAGGAGCCTATATACCTGCCTTGGGGTCACATGGTTAGGTAATCGCTTGTGGATTGGCTGG
The DNA here is from genome assembly GCF_020497125.1 of Mauremys mutica. NCBI lineage: Eukaryota > Metazoa > Chordata > Testudines > Geoemydidae > Mauremys > Mauremys mutica. The sequence goes on from NC_059083.1 coordinate 6,739,560, forward strand.
GCCCTGGTTGATTAGCATGGCCGCCTGCCACAGGACTCAGAGTAATGATCTCATTGGCTCCTCATCTCCAGCATGACTCAACACACAGGGTCTCCATGTCATCAGTGATCTAAGCCAGGCCTGACTGTCAGCTGTTCATTGATGAAAAGTCAAAATGTTCTGCAGACGCTTTCTGTGAAAGCCTTTTTTTATTTTTTTCTCCCAAAACTCCATTTTCCATCAAAACAGCTTTGACAGACAATTTTCAATCAGCTCTCCCCTCAGCCCTGCCAAAACCCCTTACTAACATGCCCTGTCCCTCTGGTGTGGAGAGATTCCCGTTCTAAATGCTTCTCACCCCCAACACCCCTCTTCCTCTTTGGTTTGGACAGGTGGGCTCATGGAACCTGGGAGTTTAACTAAAAACCCAAGGGGAGTGAATAGTCGATTCCTAGGCTGTTTTGTGAATATCTGTTCAGCTGGAACGTTCACTTAGCCCTGGAGATTTTGTTAATTTCTCAGAAACCATCAGACTCCATTAGTGCCAATATTTACCTCAAATATTTGCCAGGAGCAACCATCAGAGGATATATTAGAAGCAGAACTTGCTGTTTGCATTGTGTCTTTGTCAATTACATAAATAATGCAATAAGGGAAAAGAACATGTGCTTCCATTACAGCGTCAGCTGCTCGTGTTTGTTTTCCACATGGCATCAGCTGTTTGCGTGGCTAAGAGCCTTTAAAAAAGGTCTTAATGACCAAATTTCCCCTCTAGCTCTAGTGAAGAGCCCAAAGCTCGTTACCATCAATAGATCAAGGCAAATGAGCAATTTCCAGCCCAGATCACATTGGAGTCATGCTGCTCCCCAGAACAATCTCTCATTTTTCTAACTCCCCTATCCTGAAAACACCCAACGTGATTCACATCAAATGCAGGCTGAAAGTTCCCCTCCGGCAGAGGAGATGTAACCCACTGGTCAGCCTGTCTCATAACTCTCCCCATGTGCCTGGAACTGAGCGGATGTTCACAGATTCACAGAGTTTAGGACCAGAAGGGAACATAAGAACAGCCGTACTGGGTCAGACCAACGGTCCTTCTAGCCCAGTATCTCATCTTCTGACAGTGGCCAGTGCCAGGTGCCCCAGAGAGAATGAACAGACCAAGTAACCATCAAGTGATCAAGGGACCACATCATCTAGTCTCGCCTCGTGGGTATTAACCTTGTGGTCTCCTTCTAATGAATGTGAAAGTGCCCAGCACCCACTGGCTTTAGTGAGGTCTGTGATTGTCTTTGGATCCAAGTCCACCCTTATGGCAGACCCTGGTTGCATTGTGGGATTGCAGCTGGAGGACTGCTTCTCCCAATATGGAGACACGGACATCCACACTCGCACTTGTAGGAGAGACCGAGCTCGAAGCACCAGGCCTGGTATAAGAGCTGAGGCATGAACCAGAGGCAGTGACCCCAAATTAGGCCACGGATTAAAGCAGATGTTTACAAGCTCATTGTACGATCCTGGCAAAAGTATTGTTAGCGTGGCTAAAATGCAGGCCCCCCTCAGAATGAACAAAGATGTGACAGATGCTGGGGATATGAGTGAAAACACACTCCACATGATTAGCCCAAGGACATCCCGAGCTAACCCCAGAGAGGAGGAGATTTTACCCCAGACACCTGGAGCATGATACAAAGGGAGCTCACATGCATGAAACACAAAAGGGGGTACGAGAATTGTTTGGATCAGTGTGTAAATATCGCTTTAACCCTTTGCGCGGTCGAGGTTACGGCAGAAATTGCCGCGGCCGACTGCGCCGTTCCTTGCCGCTGGACACTCATGTGTTAGCATGTCTGTAACCACAGAGCCAGGGCGCTAGGACTGGGTCTGGTCTGGCCGAGCCTCTTTGCCACTGATCCGTGCTGGTGGTCTTGTTCTTAATGAATCACAGCGAGGTCTGTGGAAGTAGCAAGCTGCATTTCCTGCTGGCGTTGACCACCGGGGCTTTCTGAAGACAGAGACATGGAGCCGCTGGAACCGCTCAGAGCAGCCCCTGGCCTGAGTTACCACAGCAACGTCCTTCCAGCCTTCTCTGCACTGCGCAGCAGCACCCGGCCAGCCGAGCTCCCCTGGGAGGGAATGAAGATGCTCTGCAGGGGGGATAACGCAGCTGGGAACGCTGGAGGGTAGGAGACAAAAGGAGGCGCGGATGCAGGACAGGCTGTGTGAAAGGAGGCGAGTTTTTCTGGTGTAACTTTCTAGCCTGCACCAGGCTGGAGCCTGTTACAGCCCCAGCGACAGAGGCTGCTTCATTAGCTCCATCTGTAGCCATTTATGCTGATGGCTCTGCTGATGGCTCTGGTGCCGTCCAGTTCATTCCCCGGTACTGGCCAAGATAGCAGCTGTCACGGGGAAGCAACGCGGATGTGGTTATAAGGATGAGATCAGGTCTGGTGATGTTAGATGAGGGATAAATAGCTTGTTTATCATTTAGGGTGTTTCTCCTTTGAGGCCTGACCTGCCTGTGCCCCTCCCATCAGCTCCCTATAGCTGGAGTAACCCCAGCAATGTCAATGGAGCCAGAGCCAGGTTCTGATCTCAGTGACCCCAGGGTAATTCTGCAGCGACCCCATCCATGTCAATGGAGTTAGAGGTGTGAATCCGGAGTGACCTCACTGCAGTCCGTAGAGTCAGGCCTGGATTCTGATCTCCGTCACCTCAGTGTAGATCGGGAGGGATGTCAGTGGAGTCAGGCCAGACTCTGATCTCAGTTGCTCAGGTTTGTCTTCGGCAGCTGTGAACTATGTAGCAGGCTCCCTCCTCCTTCCGGACTGTACCTAACCAACCGTGTTCCTGCCCTGCCGAGCCCTGGACCCGTTCCTGGGTCCTGCTGACACACCTGGAAAGTTGGTTACAAGCCTGGGCCCCAATCCTGCTGTCCAGACCCCATGCTGGCCCCAGTGCAGGATCGGGGCTGTAGCTCCGGCCAGGGTAGCGTATAACACAACCCAGCGCCTGATCCAACCCCCTTTGGCATGAATGGCAGGATTCCCAATGACACCAAGTGGGCGGAGGGTCAGGCCCGAAGCTGCAGCACGAGAAGCCTGGGGCTGGGGAGTGATGCACAGAAATGGCCATGGTAAGGCCGTCGATACGACCTTAACTGCCTGCTCCCTTTTGCATATAAAGTAGGGCACACCCTTCATGCCCTGCAGTTACAGCCTTCAATACTGTGCAGGTACCTCTGAAAAGTGACAAGAGAAGGGTTACTGACCTTTTCCCATGGATGAAAACCCAGGGCCAGCCGATGAAACTCATGGGCATCAGGTGTAATACAGACAAGCAGAAGTATTTTTTCACACGCTGCACAACTAACCTCTGGAACTCATTGCCACGGGATGCTGTGAAAGTGAAAAGCATAACTGGGTTCAAACAAGGACTAGATAAGTTCCTGGAGGACAGGTCCATCAATTAGCCAAGATGGTCAGGGATGTAACCCCTTGCTTGGGGTGTTCCTAAAGCTCTGACTGCCAGAAGCTGGAGAGGGGAAGACAGGGGTAGACCTCCCCATAATTCTGTACCCTCCCCATGAAGCTCTGGTACTGGTCAGAGACAGGAGACCAGGCTAGATAGACTGTCGGTCTGACCCAGGATGGCAGCTCCTATGTTCTCCTCTGGGACCCTGCCCCATTGACAGGCTAGACTGTGCCTTTAGCAGGCAGCCCATAGTGAGAGGTGCTCTCTGGAGGAGCCCAAGGTGCTGACAGAGGAAGGAAGGCCAAGTGGTTAGGACACCGGACTGGGACTCAGGCGATTTGGCTCCAATTCCAGGTTCTTTAGTAAGATACTGTCTTGCACGACCTGCTCATAAACAAACTAGGGAAATGCAAGCTAGATGGAGCTACTATAAGGTGGGTACAGAACTGGTTGGAAAATCGTTCCCAGGGAGGTCTTCTCAGTGGTTCACACTCATGCTGGAAGGTCATCACGAGCGGAGTTCCACAGGGATCAGTTCTGGGTCTGGTTCTGTTCAATGTCTTCATCAATGATTTAGCTCATGGCATAGAGAGCGCCCTTATAAAGTTTGCGGACAATCCCAAGCTGGGAGGAGTTGCAAGTGCTTTGGATGATAGGATTAAAATTCAAAGTGATCTGCACAAACTGGAAAAATGACCTGAGGTAAGTAGGATGAAATTCAAAAAGGACAAATGCAAAGTACTCCAGCTACGAAGGAACAAACAGATGCACACACAGAGAATGGAAAATGACTGCCTAGGAAGGAGTACTGCGGAAAGGGATCTGGGGGTCAGAGTGGATCACAAACTAAATATGAGTTAACAGTGTGATGCTGTTGTGAAAAAAACCCCAAACATCATTCTGGGATGTATTAGCAGTAGTGTTGTAATTCTTCCACTCTAGTCTGCACTGATATGGCCTCTCAGCTGGAGGATTGTGTCCAGTTCTGGATGCCACATTTCAGGAAAGATGTAGACACATTGGAGAAAGTCCAGAGAAGATGATTAAAGGTCTAGAAAACATGACCTATGAGGAAAGACTGAAAACACTGGGTTTGTTTAGTCTGGAGAAAAGGCGGCTGAGAGGGGACATGATAACAGTTTTCAAGTACCTGAAAGGTTGTTACAAGGAGAAGGGAGAAAAATTGTTCTCCTTCACCTCTGAGGATAGGACAAGAAGCTGTACTGATTTGTGGCACCCCTTAGGAAAGTGTCACATACCCAGTGTTGCCAGTCCCGGAGCATTTAAAAATTAGGAGTCAGGCCTGTAAAATCCTGGTGTCTTTAAATAACAAAGCAGTTTTGGTTTTTTTTTTTATTTCCATTCTGGTTTCTGACCCTTTAGGTCACACTCAGATCAGGTTTTCAAGTTTGTGTCCACAATGAAAGGCGCTAGAAACGTACGTATTTAAAAAATCAGAGCTGGGATTATCACTTGATTCCCATGACTCCAGGAGCTGGGGCTTTCAGAAACACAGCACATATTGGGAGCGAGTTGGCAACCCTGCCTGTCCTCCCCATCTCAGACCGCAGCTAGCACTGCTTCCTCATGTGCGGTGCTCTCATCTCTCCTAGCTCCTCCCCACCCAGCTGTTACACAGCCGCTGAAGCATGGGCTGGAGGGGATGGAGGGGCACTTCTCTCTGCCCAACATACCTGCAGGGCTGTGTTAGACAAGGGCACTCTCCAGCCCTGTGTATGCGAGGTGGACAGTACCTAGGGATGGGAGACAATATTTATTCCTAGGTGATTCCTTGAAACAGACGAGATCCCTGTGCAGTTGTCAGTGACTTTGTAAAAAATTTTACAAAAATTACACTGAGTGATTTCTACCCCAAGGGATTATTTTGTCAGATCTTTTCCCAGTCGTTGGCTTTCTGATTAGACTGTAGGTTTCCATGGAGATAAAACACCAGTAGGGCTTCCTGATATGACCAACACCTGTGTTCCCCAATGAGTTTCTGGCTATTTTGAGTTCCATTTTGAAAATGAATCAGTTTTGGTTCTCGCTTTCTGCACCTGTTTGGAGAGTACTCTGAAACCACTGCAAGGCTTAAATGCCACATTGTGTATTAGTCACTGTACAACTCATCTTTATTCCCAGAGAACATGCTTCATTTCGGTCTATTGTTATTGTTATTATTTATTATTATGTTGTATTTTATGGTAGCAGCTTGTTGCCGCAAATAACATCAGGGCCCCGTTTGTGCCGGGTGCTGCACAGACACACAGCGAGAGACAGTCCCTGCGCCAGCTGAGATCAGGGCCCCGTTGTGCCAGGTGCTGCACAGACACACAGGGAGAGACAGTCCCTGCCCCCGCTGAGATCAGGGCCCCGTTGTGCCGGGTGCTGCACAGACACACAGCGAGAGACAGGCCCTGCCCCAGCTGAGATCAGGGCCCCGTTGTGCCGGGTGCTGCACAGACACACAGGGAGAGACAGGCCCTGCCCCAGCTGAGATCAGGGCTCCATTACACTGGGAGCTGCACAGGACCACAATAAGAGACAGTCTCTGCCCCTAAATGTTTGCAATTCAAGGTCCTTATAAAAGCCAGTGAAGCGAAGAGAACTCCAGGTTGATTTCAATGGGCTTTGGGTCAGGCCGTACATCGACAAGGCCGAGGGCGGGTGCCAGGTGTGTAGATTGAGGAACTGAGACACAGAGACAGCTTGATGTGTCCAAGGTCCCATAGGGAGTCTGGAGCCTGGAATCTACCTCTCCAGAGTTGAAAGGAAACATGGGCCTTTATATATAGAATTGGGACATTTCTCCTGGGCTGCTCAGAACTGTGAGCCCGTCTTACCCTCTCAGCCTCAGCACACGAGAGCTTTGGCGCTGCTAAGCAGCATGTCAGCTCCCTGCCACACCAGCCTGTCTGCCCTGCCAGCAAACACTCCACGCCTCTGCCCGTCCAAACCTTGCCTGGCAGGGAACAACCAGTGAACCCTAGCTCCCCAGAGATGTCTCCCTGCAGCATCCAGTCCTTGCCACTGGACACGCACAGAAGTTATGGTCGCTGCTTCCCAAGAGACAGTGCCCGCACCAGCCTGTTAGTTTAGCTGAGGACTCACTATCCAGGTGAATGCACAGCACTGGGATGGATTTGTGATCAAACAAGAGTAAGTTTATTAACCAAGAAGAGAGATTTATGTGATAACAGGTAAGACTGAAAGAGCCAGGGATGGTTACAAATAAAACAAAGTGAAGCACAATTTTGAGTGACTAAAACATAATTTCAGCAAGTTACAATCTGTGGCTAAGCAGGTTTCCCATGTATAGTTGGTTTCCAGCTACTCTTGTCTCCCAAGCCAACAGGATCCACTTCCCACAAACTCCTCTTTTTCCCTTAGCTGATGGATGACTCACATGTCTCTTTGCTCCCTTATATTACTCCAGAGTTAATTGTTTCAAGAGCCAGGAAGGCTTCCTGGGGGTGCAGACTCAGTCCCCTGTCATGATCGTTAAGCAGTCATCTCCCCAACTTGCTAGCTCAAGGCCTTCGTTTACCTTACATGTAAATGTACTTTTCATTGTCCTCTATGATCACATTCTTTTGTGTAGGACAGGCTGGACTTTATGCACTGCTGCAAAATACATTTTAAGAATGTTGTGACATTGCACTCCAGGTGCTTTATGAAAATATGTTCATGAATGTGAATATAACATAACTGGAATATGCTTCATGGAATATGGTCTCTTGTAAAATATGGGGGGAGGAATAGCTCAGTGGTTTGAGCATTGGCCTGCTAAACCCAGCATTGTGAGTTCAACCCTTGAGGGGGCCACTTAGGGATCTGGGGCAAAAATTGGTCCTGCTAGTGAAGGCAGGGGGCTGGACTTGATGACCTTTCAAGGTCCCTTCCAGTTCTAGGAGATTGGTATCATTGCAAAAATTATAATGTACTGAATTTTATTTTCCTATTTGTTTGCATGTAATATTTCTATGGCTGGAATTAGGAAAATAAGGTATAAACTTGTATTCTGATATAGTCAGATTAAGTGGGCCATTAATGATGTTTTAGGAACTTGATGGCTCCCAACCACCAGGACAATTGGCTGTAAATGGCTTGCTTCCCTGAAAGCCTTCCTGTATACGTGTGGGCCAGCTCATGAGTAATGGGGAATGGTAGTCTCACATAGACATGTGACCATGTCACATGATACTGGAATCTATCTTAAACCTTGTACCTTTCCATTGAGAGAGAGAGGTGGGGGCCAAGCACAGACAAAACGCTCCCACCTTGTGCAAAAGCGATAAAAGGAGGTGGAGCAGGACAAAGGGGGCGACCGGTCATGAGAAAACCCCTGCGTATGAGAATAGCATAGCTGAAGTTGATGTATCTTAGATCGACTTAGAATCACGTACTTTCATTCCTCGCTGTGCGGGATCGACGCTCACTTCCGCTTCTCACTGTGGTGGAGTTCCGGAGTCGACGGCAGAGCGATCGGGGATCAATTTATCTGCGTCTACAATAGACATGATAAATCGATCCCCAATAGATCGATCACTACCCGCCGATCCAGCGGGTTGTTTAGACGTATCCAAATGTATTTCCAGTACACATGTCTAGCTCTTTGTACACACCTTGTACATATATCAGACAACGATTTCCAGGATCAGCAGGTTATCAGTTTGCATATGGTACTTTCCATGACACCTTTTAGATACAGACTACGACAACAGTGTTTTGGGGGCAGTGAGTGTGTTAGGCCAGATGTGAGTTAAGGGACGGTGTGCCCTCTGCCAACTGGCACTGAGGGGCTCCCGGGGTCACAACAATAAAACAGACACCTCTCCAGCTGCAGTTATAGTGCAATATTCTTTGCCCTCCCATCGAACCGACGGCTGGAAGTTAAAGACAGACAAATTAGAAATAAGAAATGTAATTATTATTTCTGATTAGAAATGTTTAACAGTGGGTGTGATTAACCATTGGCACATTGCTCCATTTCTTGGTGTCTTTGAATACAGACTGGAGGCCGTTCTGGAAGATGTTTTAGCCGGCAGAAGTGATTGGGCTCAGTACAGGGGAAACTAGATAATATTCTCTGGGCAGTGCTGTACAGGAGATCGGACTAGAATAGAGGATTTAATGATCCTTTCTGGCCTTAACATGTATGCATCTATCAAACACCCTGAATCTGATCTGATCTGTCTTTCCAGCCTTCACTGTAGCCATTACTGCTACTGGAAACCTGATTAGAATGCTGTCTATTCTATTAAGTCATGAAGTTCCAAACTGAGGACTTGTCTGCACTACCTGCCGAATCTGCGGGCAGCAATCGATCTGGGGGGGTTGATTTATGACACAATAAGACGACCGCTGAGCACTCTCCCGTCATCTCCAGTACTCCACCAGAACGAGGAGCACAGCCGGAGTCGATGGGGAAGCGTCAGCTGTCGACTTACCACAGAGAAGACACTGCGGCAAGTAGATCTAAGTACGTTGACTTGAGCTGCTGCGCTATTCACATAGCTGAAGTTGCACATCATAGATTAACCCCGCGCGGTAGTGTAGACAAGCCCTGAGCCTCCTCTAACAGCTTTAATCCTGCCCCTGAACTAGAGCTGGCTGGCCAATGCATTTCTTTGTCTTCCACTGAACATTTTGAGGAAAACAAAAACAATTGTTTTGGTCAAAACTCTCTATGGACAATTTTGACTTTTCATCAAAAGACAACTGCCCTCCCCCCTCCAAAAATAAATAAATAAACTCATCAAGTTTTTTGATGAAAAGTCAAAACTTTCTGTGGAGAGCCAACTCTTTCCCTGAAAATTTGTGTTTAATCAAAACCTCAATTTACTGTCAAAATAGCTTTGATGAAAAATGTTTAATTAGCCATACTGTGAGCCCTGCCAAACCCCTAGTAACATGCCCTGTCTCTGAGGGATGGATTGAGTCCCATTCTAAACCCTTCTCACACTCTGCCATTGCATGTTCTCTTCGTGTTGGATAGGTGGGATCATGAACAGGAGTGCTGGAAACTCCTTAGAACTGAGGGGGGTGGGACACTAACACCCAGACCATGGACCCTCCCCTGCCGCACCACTCCCCCCAAGGTCCAGCCCATACTCCACCCCTCCCCACAAGGCCCTGCCCCCGTTTTGCCCCTTCTCCAAAGGCCCCGCCTGCTGCTTGATCCTTTTCCCTCCTTCCTCCCCTGTTGCTTGCCCTTAAGGCAGAAAAAAAGTAGGTGGGCATAGCCCTCCCACTTTTAAAAGTGATAGGGCCATGGCCCCCTGGTCCCCGCCTCTTCCGGCGCTCCTGATCATGCATCTCTTATGGAGGATGAGACACAGCAGTGCTGTGGTCTGCTGCTGGGATTCGCTAGGTGCATTGGACGGTAGCTGGTGTCTCTATGAGCCCTGGCCCTGGCTCTCACCTCATCGTCCCTCTCAGCCTGCCAAGGCCCACACATGGGACGCAGTGTGCAACGCAGCCCAAAGACAAGGCTCACACAACATTATCCAGGCAGGAAGCAGATGATGCTGCGGGGTTCCTCTCTGTGGTGTGATGAGCTTTCCTGGTACCGAGGTCTCAGGGTTATGTCTGATGGGAACCATTTTCAAGAATAAACACAAAAGTAACACTAGACTGGTTGTGAAAAACACAGCACTGAAATGTCACAGATGCAGACGAGAGTTCTCACCTCACCACCAGTAACTGCTGCTCTGAAATACATAAACCGCCCAACCACGCATACTAGCTCTGCAGTTGGGCCTCATGTTTGGAAACCACATTCTCTAGACACCACATTCTGCCTGCAAGCAAGTTTGCTCCTGGTACAGCTCTGCCTAACATCTCACTGCACAGCCCTGCTTCTCCTGCAGTGAGTCCAGGGTCTGCAACACACCCACCTCGTCTCCCCTTCAGACTCCCTCCTCCGGCCCTCACCCTCCTCTCTGCCCAGGGTCTAGCCACCTTTTTGAAGCAGAAGATGGCAAAATCCTACAACACTCAGTGAGTGTCCGTCTTCTTTCCATCCCTCCTGTTATAACCATCGCTGGTCAGGGCCTGCTTATATTTAGATTTCATGCCACTCAGGGCCAGAACCACACGTCCCTGTGGCTAGCAGAGGGGCCGGTCGCATTGCTACAAATTGCAAAAATAAATATAATAAATATCGTATTTTTGCTGTGCACACGCCACCACACGACTCCATAGCATGTATATTTGAAATTTCTTCTTAAAAATAAACCCCATGTTTTATTCCCCTCGCTCCCAGCCCCACTGCTGTGAAACTGGACAGTGGAGTTTGACTCTGAGGCCCCGATCCTGCCAGGCCGGGCGCCAGTGCTGAGCTTTGAGCCCTGTGATGGGACGACAGACAACGCACAAAGTGAAGCATACGGGGAAGCCTTTGCAGGATCAGGGCCGTACGTGCGAGGAGACTGAGGCCCAGAGTGAGGTAGGGATCCCCAGGGCCCATTCGCGGGGCACTCACCAGCCTGCACCGTCAGGGCCGGATTGAGGCACCAGTCCCAGCGCTGAGTCAGGAGCGGCACACAGAGCGCAGCTCCAGCAAGGAGCCTACAGGCACCGCCGTGCCTCAGAGATCCCCCCAGAGCCCCCCACTGCCTCGGGGGAGGACGGCTAATCACTCACTGCACCCCTAGGTGTAGCCAACCGCCCCTCCACGCACCCAGCCAGCGCTGCTGCACGGTGCACTGGGGGGCTGATTCAAAGCCCCCTGAAGCCAGTGGTCAGTGGGTGCGGATTAGGCCCTGGGGGAGTTGAGTCTCCACCCACTTCTTGCCCCTCCATGCCCACTAATACAGATTGAGGGGGAAGAAATGTGAAGCATGAAACCCCTGCTCCCCCCATGCCTGGAGCCACAGTCTGTGCACCCCTAACCTAGTGCAGGACTCCTCACCCACGATTCCCTTGTATGTGTATTAGGGCTAGTGACTCCCTCGCCCTGAACGAGCCCGGCAGAAAGACCAGCATGTGCTCATGGAGCTAAAGTCTGCATTGTAACACCGGTGCCCAAAGGGGCAGAGTTAAGGTTGCCTGGGTGAGCTTAACGTTAGCATTTCCTGACTTCTAGGGCCTCACGCTGCCATCTTAATGTTCGCTCAACAGCAGTTTTTGTATGGACTTGGCTTGTTTTTTAAAAGACAGACCCCATCTCCCAAAAGGTCTTGAGCTCTTTGTCCAGACAATTTGGCTAGACACCACCACAAGGGCAAATATAGAAAAAAGTTTGCGTGTCCCTGCTCTGAAAGAATTATGGGCTGAATCCGATCGGGTGTAAATTGGCCATGACTCCATTGGAATCATTGGAGACAGATGGCCAGCTGGTGTGAATCAGGCATAGATCTGTTAATCAACGGGACCAGATCCTGGCTGGTGTGAATTCGCTGTAGTTTCCTTGAAGCTGAAACGTCCTGATGTTTCATGTCATCCTTCTAAGCCAGGGGTCGGCAACCTTTCAGAAGTGCTGTGCCGAGTCTTCATTTATTCAATCTAATTTAAGGTTTTGCGTGCCAATAATATATTTTAACATTTTTAGAAGGTCTTTTTCTATAAGTCTATAATATAGAACTAAGCTATTGTTGTATGTAAAGTACATAAGGGTTTTAAAATGTTTAAGTGGCCAGGACCCGGGCAGTGTGAGCGCCACTGAAAATCAGCTCGCGTGCCACCTTTGGCATATGTGCCATAGGTTGCCTACCCCTGTTCTAAGGGTTCAGATGTTGAATAACTAGAGCTGGGCTCTCAGGTGTGTTCAGAGCACAACCCCGACTGGCTTTCAGTGGGAATTGGGCATTTTACTCCCACTGGCACCTTTGACAAACCCAGGCTACAAAACGCGAATGTGGGACATTATCGCAGCCGAGTGTCGAATGTGCTCTGTACCCAGCAGGAGCCGACAGCCCAATGGAAGGAGGGTTCAGTGCAATAAGCAATGTCTGGAGTGAAGGGGTGGGTGGAATGAACACAGACATGATCCAAGCTGCTGTCTTCCTCAGATGGAAACTGAATGATACATTTGCCGTGTCTCTGCTCAATTCATTCGGACACTGAATCAATAGAACACAATCCTCCCTTCTAAGAAACATGCCCACGTGGCGCTGCTGGGTCAGACGTTGGCTGAAACAACGTGTTTTTGTTTGTTTGTTTATCTTTGTAGGGGTATTTCAGTACCCTAAAAATGTCACCACAAAAGTATCCTGGTTTTTAATATTCAAAACACAGTCTCCATGCTGGGCTCTGGCAGAAGCTTTAGCAACAGCGATAATTAAGGCCGCCTAGATGTCTCCAGTCTAAAGCCACTTAATTCTAACTTTGAATCTTTCTTCACTGAGCTAAAATCTCCTGACACTGCTCTCTGCTAGTCACGCCTGAGCTAAAAGCTGTTCTGTCCTTTTTAGACAAAGGATAGGGGGAAGGAGGCAGAGATGTGGTTAAAGAACAAATTTGCAGTTAAGAGCTGACTAGAGGTAGGAAGAGCTACACCGGAAAAACACTGAAGCGGTGCAGAGATGTGGTTAAGTGACACATTCTAATCTCAAGAAATGGTACAGAGAAACCACAATCCCTTATTTATAGTGAGACACAGGCCTGGTCTACACTACGAGTTTATACCGAATTTAGCAGGTATAAACGGGGAAGACAATGAGGAGGAAGAGCTTGCAGAATTCCAGTGGGTGGGGGAGACTGCGAGAACTATGGGATAGCTATGGGATAGCTACCCACAGTGCAACGCTCCGGAAATCGACGCTAGCCTCGGTACATGGACGCACATCACCGAATTAATGTGCTTAGTATGGCCGCGTGCACTTGACTTTATACAATCTGTTTTAAAAAAATGGTTTCTGTAAAATCGGAATAATCCCGTAGTGTAGACATACCCACATTCAGGGTCTCCCTATTTTCATGGTTCAGTAATGGACGCGACAGAAACACATAAACATGCTCAGTGTCTCGAGATGCAGCCAGGCTAGAACAGACGAAGGGGAGGGGGAGGGGGCCCAGATATGGTTAAAATGACAAGTTACTATGAAAATAAATGAGTTTATGGACTGATTTAGTCACGCAGCTCGTAACGAATGGAACATCATAAAGAGGAGAGAAGACAGGAAACGTGTTTAGGCGTTCAGAAGAGATAAAAAGAGTAACAGGAAAAAAAACTGATGTGGGGCAGAGACTCTAATCTCAAGTGACTGGTTGCTGTAAGAGAAACCAACACCCCATGTCTATAATAAGACACATTTGCACTCCTACAATTTTCATGCACAAATGTCAGATGCAACAGAACCGCTTAAACCACCTCGGTGCATCGAGGTGCAGCCAGGCTAGAACAGAGCTGTGCAAACGCCCACCCCCAGCTACCAGCTGCCCTGGGCCCCGTGCAGCCATGGGGCTGAGCTAGCGCCGGCTGTAGGGGGACAGGCAGAGCTCCTGCTACCCCATCCCCCAGCCTCTGGGGCTGGCAGTGACCTGCAGGCCGGCCAGCGCTGCTCTCCCTGCAGCAGGAGCAGAGTTAGCAGAGGCCAAGCCCGGCTTTACCAAAGACCAAGGGTTAGGAGCTGCTCTGTGTCTGAAGCATCTGTCCAGGTGGAGACAAGTACCTGGCTTCACTAACTTGCTGTTGACAGGAAATCCCGCCTTGTGACACGTGGAAACCTGCCCTCTAACAGGAAAGGCCAATTTCTTTGCATTTTCAATCCCTCTGGCCCTGCCATGGGCTGGGCCTGCAGCTTGGTGCCCAGCCGGAGCCGGGGGTGGTCCCAGCAGTGACAAGGGCAGAAGGCGAGTGATTATATAAGATCTGGAATCACTCTGCTCTCGCAGGGAGATGGGACGTGCTCCTTGGCACTGCTGGCAATGCGGCCTGTTCTCCGTACACGTCCCTTTGTTTGTGAGGCTCTGACTTAGGATACGTCCACACAGCAACATCCCCGTCCCCTCCGGGGTCAAGAGACTCAGGCTCACTCTGCAGGGCTAATAATAACAATGGAGCCATGTGGGTTCTGGCTCATGTCTGGGCTCTGAAACCCAGTGATGGGGGTGGGTCTTGGACCCTGGGTTCCAGCCCTGGCCCAGACATCTACACTGCTATTTGTACCCCGCAGCAGCTTGATCCTGGTGAGCTACTGAGGGTTTTTTTTGCTGTGTAGATGATCTCATAGTGTCTCAAAAGCTTTTCCTGCTCTGGGAAATGTAGACTTTCTGGATGACAGGTGTGAGCAATGGACGCATGATCAGGTGCATCCATTAGCAGCAGCGGATACATTTCCCGGAACAAACATGGTCTCTGCTGAGAGGCTTTTAATTGCATAGACAGGGAACAGCTGCAGCTGTTTTGCAGGGATAATGTGTAACCAAATCCCCAACCTAAACATTCTCTTCCCTTCCCCCAGCAACACAAATAACTGCCAAATAGCTCCTGCCCTGCTTGTGATTGTACCGGAAACACCTGCGGCCTGGTTCTCACGCACACTCGCCCTGCTCTTGAAGCGGGAACGGGTGGGCTTTGTGCACTCTGTGTATGCTTTGGCTCTGCCCCTAAACCCCCTACGCTGGGTGCTGGGAGCAGGGCTGGTTGGGAACCAAGAGACTTCGGCGCTGCAGACATGGCACAAGCTGGGGCTAGTTGCCGGGGGGCAGGCAGAGATCCTGCTACGTTTTCACCCCGCCTGTGCCGCCAGTGGTGCCAGTGCCGCTCTCCCTCCAATGGGAGCCGAGTCACCCGAGGCCAAGCTGCCAAAGGCCTCGTCCCTCAGCTGCTGTTTGTCCGTCTGCAGGAGCTGGGCAGGGGCCGGAATTTCTGTTCACAGGAAGTGTCGGGTTTTGAAGTTGACATTCCTTCCTAATGGGAACAAAACGGACGAATTCAAACTCTCCCGCCAAAGGAGTGTCTAAAATTTGGCTTTCAGTTGATCATTTTGATTTCAACTTTTAAATTTTCTATTTACGATGCATAATGTAACATGAAGAGTTTCACCCTTCTCAAAGCCAATCATTTTGATTTTTTCTAAATGAAATTGCATCGGAACATTTTGATTTTGTCCCAGGCAGGCCCCCTGAATCCTCTGGGTGGCCCTGTTTTGTCCAACCAGCATTTTCCCATAAAAACCGCTCCATGGGGAAATTTTCAACCAGCTCTACTTAATAGCTCTTGTGCATGTGCAAACTGCGTTGTGCTGCGAATGGGAACAGACTCCCATGGGCACAAAACAGCATCTCCCTTGTTGTGTTTTAGTTTTGCAATTGTTCACTGTTTCTTGTAGATCCTGTTCCCAGAACTCACAATCCATTCACTTATATGTAGAAATAATCTTCAGCCACCCACACTTTGTGCAAGGCCATGCCGGTTAGCAAACATCTGAAACCACCAGTTCTGCATCTAAGATGACCAGGGTTCTTTTTTTGAGACACCTTCAGCTCAGTCTCCAGATAACAACCTACTTCTGCAACTGCTTTCCATGACCACGCTAGGGGGTCACTTCATGGTTTTCAAGCACCAGGCCAGTGTCTTAACTCCAAATCCTGCTCTCCTGAGCGCAGGGCAATGGGTGTATTTCAGCTCAGCACTATAATGGGACTGTCTGGCCTTGGTTCTCTTCTGTGTCATTGGCCGGGGCTGCTGCTTCACACACACTCAGAGCAGGGGGGGTGTCACTGCAGTGATGACGTCAGACTGTGACTGGGAGATGTAAGATCCAGCCTTGGCCACAGTTACTCTGCTGCTGGCTGGGAGACAGAACCGGCTCTTCTTCGGTGCTCCTGAGGAATCAGCCTTTGCTCCAGAGACAGCCCTGCCCAGGTGACGCTGGGGGATGTGATCAGCTCCTCAAAGCTTGTTTTGCTGCTGTGTTTACATATGAACAGGACCAGGGATTTTGCACACAGGGGAGGTCTGACACCATAGGGCAGGGTAATGTTGCAATAACCGTGCAGACGTTTCTCCATTGTGAAGCTGGACTCTCCAGCCCAGTTGCGGGGTTTGTTCTTGGTCTCAGCCATTTGAAAATTTTTATTAATTAAGTTTGCAACGTCCCATTGACAAACTAGCAAACAACGGGGCCAGGCCATCAGCAGGTGTAAATTGGACCTATTGTCCATTGACGCCAATGGAGCTACGGCCGATTGACACAAAGGGGGCATCTGGTCTGGGGCTGGTTTGAGATCAGGACCAAGGGAGTGTAGAAAAGATCATTCGCTGTCCCTGCGGCTTTGCCCACACTAGGAAATGTGCACATGCCGGATAACGAGTCTGAGCAACACAGGCAGTTGCATCTGTCACCATCAACGGGTGAATTTCCCAAAACAAGCAAAGCACCTAGTGAGAGGGTCTTATCTGAACAGATGGAAAACAAGAGCAGCTGGTTGCAGAGATACAGTGTGGCCAACTCCCCACAAATAACACCGCTTGTCACAGTCTCCCCTCATCAAAGGAAGCACATGGGCCCTTTGGTTGGGAATCAGCATGGTGCATTCAATCAATAAGGCAGGTTCAACAAATGAAGAGGCTGCCTCTGTGCTCCCCTTGTTCTGGGGCTCTGCAGGGCCCTGAGCAGAATTTAGAGCAGCCTCAGGGCTGCTCTAATTTACATTCTGCTCCACTAATTTACAGTGTGCTCTGGCCGCTCCCCCATCCACCCCCTATGCGGGGGGCCTAGGAACAGGGTGTTTGCAAGGTTTTACAACAGCTCCACACCAGCCATGGAGATCCCTTGCATAGGGAGCTTCCAGGGGGCTGTTTGCATCCATTTTAAGGTGTGTTTACACTTCCAGAGCACCACAAAGTGACCTGATTGTGATGGCCTGAGTGACACCTGTGCACAGAGAGTGAGGGGAGTTTTGGCTTTGGGAACATCTGAGTCTCACTTTGCACAAGTGTAAGTTACTTTGACAAGGCAGAGGGCAGGGCAGACAGACCCCATGTGTCAGCACGAATGATCCAGCTACCCTGGCAGGGGCTGGTGGGCTGAGAAAGACTAGAGAAAATTCTCATTGATCTAACATGAAGGGGCAGGAGGTTCTGTACAGATCCAGGGAGAAGGACACACGGGGGAAGGTTGCTCTTGTGATTGAGCCAACAGGCTGAGAACCAGGAGATCGCATTTCAATTCACAGCTCTGCCACTGAGGCTTTGGGTGACTTGGGGCAAGACTCTGTGCCTCTTTTTCCCTCATCTGTAAAATGGGAACAAGGCTCCTTCCTTTGTCTGTCTTCTCTGTATCAGCTCTTGGGGCAACAGCTGTGCCTATCTCAGCAGAGGCCTCTAGGCACTATTGTAATACACATAACAATACTCTAGCTTATGCCAGGAGATCCAGCGAATGGCGGAAGGGCCAATGGAGTGGTGATCCACTCCCCGACATTCCCCCTGCATCAGCGGCGGAAGGAGCAGGCTGTTGGCATAGTAACCCAGCGCCTCCAGCATTACACCACCAGGGCAATTCTCCACAGACCATTTCTGGCCAGAATCTGGATCCTTGTGCCACCTGAGTGGAGCGACGGGGACGGACGGACCCTAACCAAGAATCCAGCGCAGCATCTCCATGCCCATGGACGTCCCACATGATCTGAGAGAGCTCAGCTGGGGAGGGAACAGCCCTCAGGTTCCAGATGGTAGTTCACCACCCACAGTAAATGGTCACTCAGTTTCTGTCCTGAGCAATGAGAGAGCTGGGGGGGGCCAGCGTCCCCAAACAGGGACACCCGAATTGTTACATGTAGCTGAGATCAGGGATAGCTGCTCTACAAGCTTCTAGACCTGCTCTCTAGAGGTTCCCACAATCACACGTGTGCCAGTGAGCAGTAGCGGCCATCTGGCATAGGGGTGGCTGGTCGCCCAGCACAGGAGGTGCCAGCAGACTAGACTCTGGTGCTAAGACTGGAGTGGGTAGAAAGGTTTTGAAATTTGAAATGTTGATGAACATTTTTTAATGAAACTTCGATGGATTAAAAGGGACGCATTTTGGGGCACATTTTTCAACCTGCTCCGATGTAAACGTTACAAAGGAATGTAGATTTCTAACATAAACCTTATAATGCACAGGAGGCAGAACAAGGTTCAGGACATTGACACTGAGGTATTGTAAAACATTCAGGGGCTTTCACTCCTCCCTTGCTAATAATGGACGTCTGTTTTGTATCACGTTGAGCTCACTGAGAACGGAAAGCACCTGAAATCCTTGCTCCCAGTAGCGCTCTGACATAAGCCAGAAACGACAACAGCGCAGATACAGTCAGTTTCACACTGTGAATATCGGGCAAGGTGACAGATCTGAAGCCACTCAGGAGGAATGGCCTTCGGTACCACGGGACATTCTCTGACTCATTTAGGAGTCTAAGGGCTGGTCTGCACCAGAAGGTCTCCCACCGACATAGCGCTGTCCACACCAGTGGTGTAACATGTCATTCACAGGGAGGCAGTTGGTCCCACCCCGGAGCAATGTACCTTATACCGAAGGAAGTGGTAGTTAGACAAGGTCTGAGTCTCTGTGACAGAGACGATGGGACAGTTCTAAAAAATCTTCACTGAGTTATTTTACCTACATGGGGACATTTCACACCTGGGTCTTTAATACGTGCCACTAACGTACTCCCATGCTCGGAGCTTTTCCAGGTTTGAAGAGATGGGATACCACAGCAATAGTATATCTACTTCTATTGTTGCCCCTTTGTCCTGAGCGCTTTGCCCATATTCAGGGCCTTGCAGGGTTGTTTCCATTAGAATGAGAAATTGGTGATGTGAGTCAGGTCTATCCTCGGTGTAATCTCGTGTATTTCAGAAGAATGTCCACAGAGGCCTTGTTTCCATGAACACAACAGAAACAAACAACCGCAGGCCTTGTGCTTGCTCAGAAATCCCTAAGTCTGCCCCTCCATTGAGCTCTGTGCCCAAAAAGCTCAGTCTCTCTGCTCCCTCTCAGGGCCCTGCTCACAATTCTTTCCCCTGGTTTCCTGCCTCTAACGCAGACCAATTGCAAACCAGCCTCCTAGCCCCTGCATTTGCAATCAGGGAAACCCCTCAGCCCACGTGGCTTAGCTCTGCCCTGCCATGCACCTTGGATGGTCCCTCCATTGTCTCCAGCTGCCTTTACTACAGAGCAGGGGTTTAATGGCTCCTTCTATTGAGTCGGACAGCAGGTGCTTAGCCACCCATGGACCCTGATGAGGTCTGCGACTGTCTTAGGAGCAAAGACTCTCTTGATGGCATCCAACAGCATTTTAAACAGCGTTTAAAAGAGAACTGGATAAATTCATGGAGATTAAGTCCATTAATGGCTATTAGCCAGGATGGGTAAGGAATGGTGTCCCTAGCCTCTGTTTGTCAGAGGGTGGAGTTGGATGGCAGGAGAGAGATCATTTGATCATTGCCTGTTAGGTTCACTCCCTTTGGGGCACCTGGCATTGGCCACTGTCGGTAGACAGATACTGGGCTAGATGGACCTTTGGTCTGACCCGATACGGCCGTTCTTATGTTCTTATGAGCATCTCCCATTCAGCATAATGGTATATTTGTGCAGCATCTAGCACAATGGGGCCCAACCTTGAGGCTTTTAGATGCTTTCTTTAGTATCAATAATAATTTCCCTGTGGAAGGCTTTAAAGAAGAGTTGGGAATGATTTAGGCAGCAGCATATTCAAACTGAAAGAAGAGAAATGTCCCATCTGGCTGACCGATGGTCTTTTCATTCATTAGGGTCATGGGGTAGTCAAATGCAATTTTTTCTGTGTAATCGGAGACAGGGCAGGGTTGAACTGAAGCCCCAGGGATCTGGAGGCCTCAGCAGTTGCCACAGAGAGGAATTGCTTCATGATTTGTTGCCCATTCACGTTGCCAGGGGAAGTTCCTCAACCGAAGAGGTGGTTGCTTTAGCTCGACATCCAGATATTTCATAACTCAGGAGTCACTGCAGAGCAGAGCTGGGCAACATTCTTCATTTCAAGACAGATGTTTCTGTGAGAAAATTTCACCTTTGACAAGATTTTGGGGAAGTTTCATCAGAAACCAAAATTGTTTCCATTTTCAGCAACCAAACTCCTTTTTTCTTTCTTTTTTAAAGTTATAAAGCAACTGAAAAATTTCAACCAATCTGGTGAAAATTCTCAATAACACCAAAAACTTTTGGCCAAAAATTTCATCTGGGTGTACCAGCCAATCCTCACAGGGGTGTTTATGAGTATAAATAGATTCATGATCGTGAGGTGCTCAGATACTATGGTGATGAGGCCATATAATGAAACTGGGGACATCTTTGTTAATGTGGATCAGGAGGGATTCATTTATTAACAAGCTGCATAAACAACAGAGGCTCTACTCCAGGAAATGAACTCACAGAGTTCTTAGTCCTTCCATTGCAAGAAATGACCAGAATGTCTTGTCACAGAAATGTGTCCTCTCCACCCAGTCGAAGGCTATCAGCCTGTTTCCCCAGGGTCCTGCCCCTTGTGCAGTCATTGACACTAGTGCAAACCAAGTATCCATTGTTGGGATTTGGAAGCATTTTGCACTGGTGTAAATGACCACACACTGGTATAAATCAGGCCCTGCACGCTCATGCAGGGATAAGACTGCAGCCCGGCTGGCTCTGGCTTTCTCACCACTGAATGGGGAGCATTGTTAATTTCTGGCAACTCTTAATCAGTACCACCAGATATGGTTCATTCCTGGGTAGGATGCTGATGACAATCAGTGCATTAATGGGCAACTTTGGCATTTATTTTCCATGCATCACTACTGTGACAGCATGCTATTATTACATTGCCAATAACTAGCTATTACATAAAGGGGTGTAAACACAGATTACAATGAAATGCATTCATGGAGAAGAACAACAAGGAAAACCTGCCTTACAGTGACAGACTAAATAACAGACCTGGGGGCAATTATCTGACTGTATTGTGTGTCCACGCAAACCACAGTTTTGGGTCAGCAAAAATTCTTTGTGAATTCATCTAATCGTTTAGGCCAAACAATAAAATTGGGGGCTAGATTCTCCACAGGACTTAGGTGTCAGTTACTAAGTCACTAGACGAGGCGGGGGTGCCAGGGCCCCCACTTATACCCAGTGGTTTGGGCACTCACCCGGCACATGGGAGGTGTGGGTCTATAAGTCTCTACATGAGGAGAAGGTTCTGAGACCAGACGGTTCTTTACTCTCACAAACAAAGGCTGAATGAGATTCAGGGCTGGACATAGCAGCGGGACAAATTCCAACAGGAAATAAGGCTCAGTGTTTTCACAGGGCGGGTGATTAACCATTGGTGCAGCTTCCCCCAGGACAAGGTGGATTGTCCATCACTTGGAGTCTTTGCACCAAGGCTGGATTGGTCTTTCTAGAAAACACAGTCTGGTTCAAGCACGTCATGGGCCTGATGGCTGAATCTTTTGGTGAGATTCTTTGATCTGTGTGATTCAGGTCAGGCTAGATGAACAATAATGGTCCCTTCAACCTTTAAAATCTATGAATCTATAAAATCTATGAACTTATGAAAGTACAACCCTGTAGAGTCAGTTAGTCAGTCTTCATCTTTCATATGTCTTCTTTCATAATTAGTCAGTTTCCCAGTTTTGTGTGGGTCTTTCACACAGTGGCAGGGAAGAATCCAATTGAAAAACATAGCTAGTGGTTGAAAAATGACAGAAAATGAGATGTGTATTCAAAAGCAGGAGTAGGGACTGATATTGTTTTGATCTCATTTTCTCATATTGCAACACTCAGGCTGGTGGGGACCAATAATCACTTGTTGTGAGATGACTAACCGTTAACGGTGTCTTCAGATCTGCCTCAGCACTGCCAGGGAGAGCCCAGATCCAGTTCAGTGCCCGACCTAGCCATGGGTGTGTGAGATAACCGGCAACTGGAGCAGTACATCATGTGATGTTGTATCAGAGTGAAAGGTGGCCATGGGACACCCGTGGGTCTGTCCCCTGACAGGAGTAACACCCCTGGGGATCCATTCCCCCAGAGTTTCATTGTGAGCTCAGCTTCATTTTCAAATAAGCTCACCAGGGCTCAGCCCAGCATGGGCGCTGGCAGATGATTCATCCTTCAGCACCACAAAGGCGGCTCTGCTCTGGTCACAAGTTCACAGCAGCCTCTGCTCAGAACTGGTGCCCTCGGGAAAAGCTCAGTCCGGCCTTTACACCGTTCAGGGCTCTCCGAGCTGGAGTTCCCAGGGGCAGGTAACCAGCCGACAATGGGGCTTTTCTCCCCAGGGCCTGGCTTCACAAGGCCTCCCAGGTACCTCCCAGGAAACCACTTCACACGTATTGTCCCAAACTGATCTTTGACATTCTGAAAATTTCCCTGAGATTACATGGGTCATGCCTCCTGAACGGTTTCGTACAGTCCTACAATAACACACCGACAATTGCATTTTACATATAAAGCCCCCCGAAAGCATTAAACTGAGTTCAATGAGGTTTTATTTAATTCAGGATGGTTACTCCAGGATATGACAGAAAACTGCCTGTCATAGGTCTCACCCCCACTTGGAGCTGTTGGGTTCCAATGTGGGGACCTGCATTTGGTTTCCCTCTAAACTAAAATCCTAGTTTAGGTCCGGTTCTCGCTGCCACCAGTCAGGTTAAAGTGTCTGACACACTGCCTGTCCCCCCAACTTTCCCTGGGGAGCACAGATTCAATGTTCCTGAATCTTTACACACAGGGAAGCAGCCCACTTCCCCCCCCTCTCTCCTAGCCCCTCTGGAGAGATATACACCGAGTCAAATCCTTGATTCAACACAAAGAGGGACTTACCTCCCCCTCCCCTTCCCTAGTCCTGGAAAGAGATACCTGATTCAAACTGCTTGAATCAAACCCAGGAGGAACTCTCTCTTCCCCCCTCCCCTTCCCCTGAATTTCCACAAGAGAAGGAATTAACCAAGTCCAAAGAAAAGAAAAGAATTTATTAAAGAATAAAAAGAAAGTAACTTGTCTCTGTAATTCAAGATAGAACAATACAGGGTCTAAACTTATCAATCTCTGGAGAGAATCCCCCCTCCTTTCTTTCTCAGTAAAAGCAATATCAGCAAACAGGAATAAAGAATTTCCTTTAGCAAACACACAATTGCAAATATAGAAATCAAATTATAACACTAATTCGCCTTTCTAATTAATACTCACTATTAAATAGTAGAAACTACTCCAGGAGAACTTGGAGACATGACTGACCTCTCTTAGATCCAAAGAGAGCTCTCTAACAAAGAACACAGACAAAGGCTTCCCTCCACAGAGATTTGAAATTATCTCGTCTCTGATTGGTCCTCTGGTCAGGTGGTCATCAGGTACTGCATGTTAACCCCTTACAG
Organism: Mauremys mutica; assembly: GCF_020497125.1. Taxonomy (NCBI): domain Eukaryota; kingdom Metazoa; phylum Chordata; order Testudines; family Geoemydidae; genus Mauremys; species Mauremys mutica. The sequence continues at coordinate 6,763,333 of NC_059083.1, forward strand.
GTAAAAGAGACCTTAACCCTTAACTATCTGTTTATGACACTGCCCTTTGTCACAGCTCTTGGAGTGCGGGATCTTAACAAAGTGCAGGTCCTGTGGGCGGAGTGTGTGTGTGTGTGTCATTCTCTGACCCCCTGCTGAAGTCCCTGGCGGCTGTATCCTCCCGCAAGCTGCGGTCCCTGGCTCAGCGCGCTGGGCTGTGTGGCTGTCCTAGGCTATTGAGGGAACAGCTGGATTTCCACGTGGGTGGGATGGGCGTGGGCTCTGCCCACTTACCTGTTTGCTGTTTGTGAACAGGAGCCTGGGTGGCTTTCAGCACTGCAGGGCGTGAACAGCTGCCGAGCAGTGACATACAAATGGTGCCAAGAGAAACTCTCTGGCTGGCTGCTCTGGTGCGCCAGAGTCTGCTCCGTGCAGCTGAGAAGGGAAAATGGGGCCACGGCAGCTTTGCTCTTGGGACCAGACCTGGGGCAGGGGGCTGTGTCGACCTCCGGCGTAATTCCAGCAGCCTCAGGGCTGTTGTAACGGCACCGCTCTGCAATGGACCCCCGAGGGGCCCATCCTGTGTCTGGGGATGGCTGGAGTCTCTGCTCCCTCCCACCTCTCTGTGATAACCCCTAGTCTCAGCCTGGGTTACCTCTGAGGCCGAGCAGGCGGAAGCAGGCTCAAAGGTATCGCACACTTCCATGTCTCTGCTCCGCCACCTCTGCTGGGCACTGCCCAGGGATGGCCTGGGCCTGGTGTTGCTGGTCCTGAGCCAACTGTCGACAGGGCAGAGGAGACCGAACTGTGGTGTCAGCGTCTCAGAGTTACTTCTGGCTCAGTCTATTTAAGTGAGACAGGCTGAGGGTTTCTGAGAACCGTGGAGATCATTCTGTGCCGGGCGGGACAGGGGAAGGTGGTACCAACATACCCATTGCAATAGCCAGGGACCAGCTGTAGCATTTGTCCAGCTCTTCCTCTCTTTGGAGTCCCAGCTGGGAGGAGTTTCCGGCCAATAGGCTTTGAAATAGGGCAGGGCCATGAGATCTCACAGCGATGCCTCAAGGATGGCTCCTTCCTGCCTAGGGCCAGGGTGGGGTCTGATTTCTGCCAGAGATAAGCAATGCTCCGAACTGGAAAGGCAGGGCAATTCCTGTAGTGCTGGGCTGACAGATTCAACCCCGCCCATGTGATCTGGGTTGGCCTCCCAAATATAAATGAGAATTGGGTTTCCAGATCCCTTAAGCAAGTTGAGATAAATCACATCTGTTCTGCTCCCACATCCCACCTGGAGATGCAGCCAGCTGTGTGGGTGTCTCCAGCTGGAAGATATTCCAGCATTACACCATTCGCACCAGGAGACCCTGAACAAACTTTCCCCCAGCAGCTCTGTCATACAGCGATTACCTCCAGGGGAATAAGGCAATGCTTCAAAGGAAAACTTTAGAAATGGTAGGGGAGAACTAGGAAAGGAAAGCCCCTTTTCTCAGAAGATACAAACTCGACTCCCTCCTGTATCTATCACCAGTGGATTTAGCCTCCCTCCTTGTGTGGTGTAAATAAAATAAAGAGGAGACAAGGTGATCTGGTGCAAACAAAGGTAAGTGTATCCAGGGTAAAGGTTCCGAAAACTGGGAGGAATAGGGGAAAATGCAAACTTAATTAATAAAATGAAACAGTGACTGGCTTTGGGAGCTTAAAGCTCAGGCCCATAAACCCTCCCTTGGAAGCTGAACAACACTAAATGATGCCCCAACACAGAAATCTTTTCCCACTGTTCAGGTGCAGTGGATAAGACGTACAGGGGCGATACCCAGGACCTTCCACTCTCCGGCTGATTTAGAGCCTTTGAGGGGGAGCACTGAGGAGTCCAGACGATGGTTGGATTTCGTCGCTGGCAAGGAGGCCCTCTGGGATGGTGGACACCAGGAATGCAGGATGGCAGGAATGGTGGTGACAGGCCTCCTTTTCCTCAGTCTCACGGCGGGACCGATGGAGTTCTTCACTCTCCAGCTCAGGAGCACTGTGAAGACCCGACCGTGTACGGGCTGTCGCTGGGGTGGACTGCCCTGCGCAGACACTGAACACGTCCTTATAAAACTTTTGTGGTGGGAAAAGTTCTGAGGAGATGGAATGCTGAGGGCTGGTTTTGGCGGGAAAAACCGGTTTTGACTGGTTTGAGCCTGTCTCTTAATGGTAAACAAGTCTCCTTTCAGAGATGGAGTCCAAGGGTCAATAGCTCATATACTCCATAGTGGATCTTATTTTAAAGCCAGTGATTTACTTAACATTACTTCATAAACACCTTATTAAACAACTAATTGAACATATTAAACAGTCTATACTTCTTATATCTAACACAGCCCAACAATCAACAGCTGTTCTGGTTGTGTGGCCCATTGGTCAGTGTGTTATGTGTCCCCCGCTGAGCCCAATCCACAGAGACTATAAGACATCACCGCTCCTGCTTCTAAAACCAGGCTCTCTAGCTCACGCTGTAACTGGTCATGCTGTCAGCTGGGAAATCTGGGTATCCCCTAAAACCCCTCTTGAGGCCTGTTTCACTGTGTGGGGAGGTCCCTCCCTCTGGAGTGATACTGGTGGGGGAGTGAGAGGAGAAGCCAAGCCTGACATGCTGTGTTCTCTGGCCGAAGGGCCACCCAGAAGACATACCAGGAGGATGGGTTGAGAACAGCAGAACTGCCAATTACATGGAAAAGTGGCAGATTTAAACCCGGTAGAAGGCACTGCTTTAATCACACAATTAGCCAGCGGAACTCACTGCCACAAGAGACTATTGAGGGCAAGAGCATGGCAGGATTCAAAATAGGAGGAGGCATTTCTATGGATAATGGAGCATCCAGAAGTGTAATAGCAAAAATTCTGAAAGACACCCAAGGGTTTTCGAAGAGCTATAAACTCTCCTGCTTTCAGGGCATATGAACATAATGGCCATACCGGCTCAGACCAAAGGTTCATCTAGCCCAGTATCCTGTCTTCTGACAGTGGCCAATGCCAGGTGCCCCAAAGGGGATGAATGGAACAGGGAATCATCAAGTGATCCATCAATCAGTCCAGGGCAGAAGACAACCTCTATCTATTGGGGGTCAGGAGGGAATTTGCACCTCAGTGCAGGGGATTAAGTGTTTTCTAGTGCATCCCTGACAGGTGTGTGTCTAACCTGCTCTTAAGACCCACCAGTAATGAGATGAGAGAAAGGAAGAAGTAAGCATGAGGAAACAAGTTTTTGAAGAGATGAACATGCAGGAGATGGAGCGATAACACATCTTAGAAAGATCTACCATCTACTTATGTGTCTTAGTGTTCACCATGGCAACCATCACTATCGCGAATAACCATCACTGGTTCGAAAAATGTTTTCTTTTCTCCCGAAACAATGTTGACATTTTAGCAAAAGACTGAAAATCTTTCAGCATCTGTTGACAAAAACTCAAAAGACACTGGCTGTGAAAAATTTCAGTTAATCAAATACGCAATTTTCCATCAATTAACAGTTTGGATGAGAAATTTTTGACTCATTCTAATCTTGATTTTGAGATTTTAGATACTGTATTATCGAATGAGCATGCTCACTGATTCTCCAGTGCGGACATCCTGTTCCCTTTATCGATGGATCAACTCTGTGTTTTATCAGTACCAGGAAGAGAAAGACGTTAATATCAGTCATTATCAGACTCGGTAGCAGCCAGTAGAGTAGCTTATTTTTTAAAGTGAAGTTAGAGTTCTTTAAAGCCAGGCCGCACAGAAACCATGTGGGGGAGAGGCACCCCAGTTCTTTGTGTGCTCCCCGAATTCCACACCATGTCCCTGGGAGTGGAGAATCTCACCGGCTCAAACCAAATCCTTGGGCTCCTCTCCACAGCTTTTGGGGAGGGAGAGATTAGCCCCAGAAGTACACTCTGTGCTCAGACATAGCGCCATTGACTAGATCCGGGCAAGGACAAACCCTTGATGGATACAAGGAGCCATTCAGGGGCCCCATAGGGAGTCCCCCAGTCCGTGTCCCCCCCCAGCCGCAGCACAATGTACTGAGTCCCCAACACCGTTACGTACACAGTACTAATTAATCTGACCTGATTACGAGTCCAAACAGCCCCTCACCTCCTCACCAGCCCCCGGCTCTTAGGGCTAGAACCACAAAGGTCCGTAAGCGCTGCAGGGCTCAGGTTATAACCTTTAGCCCAGTGGCTCGGGCACTCACCGAGGATGTGGGGCACCCGGGGGTTCACGCCCCCTCTCTGCCTGATGGGGGAACAGGACTTGAACCTCCCACATGAGTGCCCAGCCATGGGGCTGGAGGGGATCCTGGGGCAGGGCTCTCTCACTCTCGCCTGTCGAAGCTGTTTCACTTTGTATGAATAATGCATTAGTGCAGAGGGACTGGAGCCTGGATCTCCCGCCAGGCCACTGACTCTTTTTCACTCCCAGGCTGGCAGCTGCCATCAATCAGACCCAATTGGTTTATAAACCAGGAGATGAGCAGTCTGGAGGAAAGGGTTGAGTTGGTGCTGAGCCCAGGGTGGGACGTAATTCAGACAGCCTGAGATTCCAGTTTTTCTGGGGCATGGATCAAACTGGTTTTGTGCCCAGGAATAGCAGCACTTTATCGTGAGTTAGGTTTGTGAGACCCCGCAACTTCACCAAATAACTGTGCCAAGGGCCAAAGTCAGGAAGAGAAGAACAATGGTAGGAAGAGGTAATCTTCCCTCACCCCAACCTTGTTTATTTCCTCTCATGTTCCCATTTATTTCAGTATGTCTCCAGGATTTCCTTTCCCTTTGTCAAAATGCTGCCTCTTTGTACAAAGGACTGGCCCAGACTGGCTCTGTTAAATCAGCCTGAACCAGCAGGAGAATTGGTTCTTGTAACAGTGAACCAGAAACTCTCCTGTGTGAAGTCACAGACACTGCCTTGGTTTCCCTTTTCTTACTAGGCAGCTTAGCTCTGCAATTCAACCACCCCCATTGCCCCCTTGCTGGAGGCCAGAGGAAAACAAAACAATAGCGACCTCTGACTCCGCCCCTTACTGCCTGGCCATAGCCCTGTCTCCTGGACATTCTCCCGCCTTGTCAGGAGTTCATCTTCTGGTGAGAACTGAGACATGTCGCACGCTGAGCAGTGGAGGACTGGGTAACTATGGCAACGAAGCAGCACCCACGGGTGTGGGCGAGTTGGGGGCTAGGGTGTGAAAACTTGTTCTGGAATAGCCCAGCAACTTTGACGTAGGTGTGATCACACTCAGATACACCCAGGTTTTGACATAAGTGTTAATCAGACCCACAGACCTAAGGTTATTAGAGTGAACAAAAGTCAATTTCTTGTCAGAACCGGTCACATGTGAATACATTCGCTGGGGTGTGAAATCCGTTTCTGATTGCTCTGAATTCTTCACGCTTGTGCCTCCCCTCAGCTAGGCGTGGAAATGCTCCTCCTGCCCACGTGTGATGTGACACTGATCCTGTGAATCCACCTCAGTTCACAGATCATTTTCCTGACAGATTGTGTGTGCTCCATCACCACAACCGCATCCGCCTGCATCTGGGCTCTCTTCTGCTGAGACCAGAATGAAGGACGAAGGCAGCTGGATTATAGGCTTTTGCAGACCCAGCCTAGGAGAGCTGGACACGCGCTGGTGATTGGAGTGGGCTAGAAAATAGAGAGGAGTTTTTGTGTGGAAAATGTTGACGTTTCTTCCAAAACCTGGAAATCTTCAGCTGAACTGGGAAAGTTTTTAGCTAAACATTTGGGGGTATTGATTAAAATTTGAAAATTTCCCCACAAAAGAAGGCACTGTGTTGCTTAATCAAAACCAGAATTTTACGTCAGCAAACCCCTCTGACAGAGAACGACTGACCAGCTGTACTGGGGATGGGCCTTAGCTGTGTGCCGGCCCCGCACCCCGGGGCAGCTGGCCCTGAGAAATGCCTCTCTAGTGGGACATGACTTCCACTGTCAGGTATTGGACACCCAGGCCTGGTCTATCCCTGGAATGTAGGGATGGCATAGCAACAGTGGTTGGGGTGTGAAAAAACACCCCCATGAGCACTGTAGCTGCCTCTGAGTCAATGGACGAGTGCTTCTGTCAATGTAGCTACCATCACGCCGGGAGGTGGTCCTACCCTGAGGGGAAAACCCCGTCCCTCACAGCAGGCTGTGCCTACCCCACAAGGATATGGGGCGGGGGGGTAGCTGTGGCCACCTGGCTATGCTGGGGGATTCACTGCAGTGTAGTCTTACCCAGACTCAGTGTGGAAGTTCAAATAGAGAACTTCTGTCTGTTCCTCTTCCTCATGTAACCCATGGGAAATAGCGAAACTCCCTAGGAGGCTTTGTGAGGAGGGGTTCCTTGCTCTCTCTATAGGGCTCTGAGTGTGGCCTGGCTCCGAACCCTGAGCAGGGGACATTCCCAGAGGGGCAGGGACACTGACCGGAGAGAGGCCGTGTGGCCAGGTGAGGATACGTGGGGTATTCCACCGCCCTGCATTTCCCTACCGATGAAACCACCCCGCAGTGTTTGCCAGGTGCTAAGTACTAACAAAATTCAGCAGCACGTCCCCATTGTGCCCCCTAAGGCCACATTCTCCTAATTTCCATTGACTCACCAGCCACTTGCCCCTCCCATCTGGCCAGGGTCCCTTGCCCCAGGTGAGGACCTTGTCCAGTGCTCCCGGGGCTTTGATCCCAATTGTCTTGTTTCCTACTAGAGCCATCGGCTCTGTCTCCAGGTCTCTTCCTCGGTGCCTTGTGACACAGGCTCATCAGCTCCGATGTGTCACCTTGGACAATGTGGCTGGTCTGGGCTGACGTGCAGCTAAGTGTTGTTCTAGGGCTTTGTAAAGAGAGGCCAGATGGCTCAGTGGTTCAGGAGATCACATGGAGTCAGTTCTCAGCGCCGACACAGATTCCGTGTGACATTGGGCAAGTCACCTAGCAGGGTACAACGGGGCCCTGATCTCAGCTGGGGCAGGGACTGTCTCTCCCTGTGTGTTTGTACAGCACCCGGCACAGCGGGGGCCTGATCTCAGCTGGGGCAGGGACTGTCTCTCCCTATGTGTTTGTGCAGCACCCGGCACAACGGGGCCCGGATCTCAGCTGGGGCAAGGACTGTCTCTGGCTGTGTGTCTGTGCAGCCCCTGGCACAATGGGGCCCTGATCTCAGCAGGGGGCTGCTGAGCATCACTGCAATATCAATAATTACATGAATGGTCCCATTCGGCACTACCCAGGTCAGTAAAGTTACTTATGTTTGGGTGTTTGCAGGATGAGGGCCTTTGCTCCCACACAGCAGATGGTAGGTTTCTCAGCTAGACATTCAGTCCAACAAAGAAGCTTGTATGTAAGTTGTGCACTGAACGAGCCATCTGTTGATCCCTGAATCGTTCATTCTGCACAACAATAGCTTGTAGGAACAGCAGACGATCTACTACAGTGAGACTATTGTGAATTAACAAATAGATTTTCATAAATATCAAATATCTCATGAAGAGCAAGATCAGACCGGATAATGTCAGTACAAAGAAACTCCTCACAATATGGGTTACTAAGAATGAATAGGAAGCTTTCAAGAGAATTTGGTTTCTGCAGAAGTAAAAATGAGTAACAGTAAAACCAAGAAGGCAATAGCAGATGGCTGTGTGGTGGTGAGGAAAGACTAAGTAAAGGGGAAGTGAAATCAGCTATAAAAATAACATATTACAAATAGGAAAAAGGGGAAGTTGACAGTAACGAATATAAATGAGAAATTAGGAATTGTAGAAAATTGATAACATAAGCAAAGAGATACAAGGAGAAGTCGATGGCCAGTGAAGTTAAAGATAACATCGAGTTTTTAAACTATATTAGTAACAGAAAGAATCCTGACAATTGTATTGATCCACTACCAAATGGAAATGGTAAAATTATCAATAATAATACAGAAAAGGCAGAAGTGGTCTATAAATATTTCTGTTCTGTATTTGGGGGAAAAAACCAGATGATATAGTCTCATCACATGATGCTGATAACACTCTTTCCCTTCCACTAGTCTCTCTCGAGGATGTTAAACAGAAGCTACTAAAGACAGGCATTATTAAATCAGTGGGACCAGATAACTTGCATCCAAGAGTTTTAAAAGAGCTGGCTGAGGAGCTTGCTATCTTTTTTTCATGAGCTAACAAGTTTGGTTGAAAAAGATAATAGTGTTGAAGTAATATATGTAGACTTCTGTAAAGTGTTTGATTCAGTACTGCACAATAGTTTGATTAAAAGACAAGAACAATATAAAATTAACATGGCAGGCATAAAATGTATAAAAACCAGCTGATAGATCTCAAAATGCAATTGTAAATGGGGAATTGTCATTAAGTGGGTGTGTTTCCAATGGGTCCCACAGGGATGGCTTCTTGACCCTATGCTATTTAACATTTTTATCAAAGAGCTGGAATAAAATAAAATCATCGCTGATAAAGTTTGCAGATGACACAAAAATTGGGGCCGTGGTAAATAATGTAGAGGGAAGGTCAGTGATTCAGAGCAATCTGGATTATTGGGTAAACTAGGCGCAAGTATGTGCTTTATTTTGGAGAGATGTCAATGTATTCATCTAGGAACAAAGAACAAAGATGCGCTAAAAATTCATATGTCCCTTCATGCTTCAACCACTGTTCCAGAGGACATGTGTCCATGCTGATAATGGGTTCTGCTCAATAACAATCCAAAGCAGTGTGACTGATGCACGCTAATTTTCATCATCTGAGTCAGATGCCACCAGCAGAAGGTTGATTTTCTTTTTCTAGTATCAGGGGGGTAGCCGTGTTAGTCTGAATCTGTAAAAGCAGCAAAGAGTCCTGTGGCACCTTATAGACTAACAGACGTTTTGGAGCATGAGCTTTCGTGGGCGATAACCACTTATTCGGATGCATGATTCACCCATGAAAGCTCATGCTCCAAAACGTTTGTTAGTCTATAAGGTGCCACACAACTCTTTGCTGCTTTTCTTTTTCTAGTGGTTTGGATTCTATAGTTTCTGCATCAGAGTGTTGTGCTTTTAAGACTTCTGAAAGCATGTTCCACACCTTGTCTCTCTCAGATTTTGGATGGCACTTCAGATTCTTAAACCTTGAGTTGATTGCTATAGCTATCTTTAAAAATCTCATATTGGTACATTCTTTGCATTTTGTCAAATCTCCAGTGAAAGTGTTCTTAAAACAAACATATACTGGGTCATCATCCGAGACTACCACAACACGAAATATATGACAGAATGTGGATAAAAGAAAGCAGGAGACGTACAATTCTCCCCCAAGGAGTTCAGTCACAACTTTAATTAATGCATTATTTTTAACGAGCATCATCAGCATGGAAACATGTCCTCTGGAATGGTGACCGAAGAATGAAGGGGTAGGCAAATGTTTATCATATCTGGCACGTAAATACCTTGCAATGCTGGCTACAAAAGTGCCATGCAATGTCACTTTCAGGTGACATTGTAAATAAGAAGTGGGCAGCATTCTCTCTCGTCAATGGAAACAAACTTGTTTGTCTCAGCAATTGGCTGAACAAGAAGTAGGACTGAGTGGACTTGTTGGCTCTAAAGTTTTACGTTTTTTGTTTTTGAGTGCAGTTATGTAACCAAAAAAAAATCTACATTTTTAAGTTACTCTTTCACAATAAAGAGATTGCACTACATTACTTGTCTGAGGTGAATTGAAAAATACTATTTCTTTTGTTTATCATTTTTACAGTGCAAATATTTGTAATAAAAGAATATAAATTGAGCACTGTACACTTTGTATTCTGTGTTGTAATTGAAATAAATATATTTAAAAATGTAGAAAAAATCCGAAAATTTAATAAATTTCAATTAACAGTGCCATTAAAACTGCAATTAATTGTGATTACTTTTTTTAATCACAGTTAATTTTTTTGAGTTAATCATGTGAGTTAACTGCGATTAATCAACAGCCCTGATGAAACTATTTAATTTTTAATTTTCACTGAAATTTTCCCTGGATAAATAAATTCTGATCACTTCTAACGGACGTATCAGTTATTGGACACCTGCTGCCCTGGTTGACATTATTACGGAGGCACCGTAGTCCCTTCCCAGCAAAGGCTGCACTGAGCTTTCTAGCTAAACCAGGGAGTAAATCTCTCAAACGGTGAAACTGTAAACTCTTTTCAGATGCTCCGTTTGTGGAAAAGGAAGAGCAGTTTCAAACATCCAGCTCTGGATCTAGCTAAATATCTCTTTGAGATGAAGGATTGACTTGTGGTTAAGCTATTGGCTTGGAATTCCGGAAACCTTTGAGGTATTCTTGGGTCCTGTATGACCTTGGGCAACTTGCCTCAGTTTCCTGTGTGGTTAGCCACCTCTTAACCACTAACCCACACCTTACACGACAATGGAGATGAACCCCAAGAGACAGATATTGCCACAAATAAAAAGATGCATGGAGAGATGTTTGCAGGTATAATCTGGTGAAAGGCAGGAAACACAGAACACGTTCATTTCTGAAATGATGTAAACAAAAACCCGACCAAGCACGTGAACATCTTCTATTCTTGTCGCAATAGCCAGGACCATCCCAGACAGAGACATTTATGGATTGCAACAATTTGGTCACTCACTGAACAACAACAAACCTTCAACTTCCTGTTCCCAGGGTTGCCAAGCTGAAGTGTCTAAAACTCATGAATCTGGCCCCTGAAAATCATGAAATGTTAAAAAATTATAAATGTTGAGCTCTTTGTATTTGTCTTCTAGTTTTTGAGCCGTATGTTATGTTCAGGTCACGTTTTTAAAGCTTTTCATTGCAACCACAGGAGTGAGAAACTTCCTGGGGTTTTTTTTTAATGACAGCTGAGATTCTCAACTACTCTCAACTCCTGGAGCTGGCGCTTTAAGAGACATACCAAATACCATGAGACTTACTTGTGATAAAATCACAAGAGTTGCCACCACTTCATTCTCTGCCCATACATCTCTCATCATTCGAAGGCAACCAGACATGCTCGGCTGTAACTTTAACTGTCCTGGTTGTCTGCAGCTGACTGTACTTAGATTGTTGTGCAAATTGTTTATTAGAAATGGGGATAATTAGTTTTCTCTCCCTGCTCCCCCTCTCCCAGCCTGTTGTGTGTCACTTGTCTTCTGAGACTCAAAACTCTTCAGAGGGACTGTGCCTTTATATGTATTTGTATAGGCCTGGCACAATGAACCCTTGATCCTGGTTAGGTTCCACCTTAATGCAAGTATTTAATACCGAAACGCAGGGCCATCCCTAGCCATTTTGGTTCCCTATGCAGCCCTCCCACGGGGTGACTGTGTGGGGCCCCAGGCCTCCGCGGGGGGAGGGGAGCAGGGGGGAACTGCCCCCCAGCACCAGCCCACTCCGCTGTGCTCCCCTGGCTCCCAGCCTTGGGGGACAGGGGAAAACCACCCCCCAGCACTTGCCGGCGGTGCGGCTGGGGCTGGGTCGCTGCATTTCCTGCTGCCGGTGAGTACAGGCCCGACCCCTGCAGCAGTCCTCAGGGGAGTGGGGGTGGGACTGGGGTGGAGCAGGGGCTTTGGGGAAGGGGTGGGGTGGGACTGGGGTGGAGCAGGGGCGGGGGCCATGGGGAAGAGGCGGAGCAGGGGCTGGAGCAGCACACAGCTGTGCAGGGCACCAAGAAATGTGGTGCCCCAAATTTCCTGGTGCCCTACGCAGCTGCGTACTTTGCGTATGGGTAGGGATGGCCCTGCCAATATGGTATGTAGAGTATGTCAATTGCTATTTATACGGAGCCATTGCATTCTTTATTTGATCTCCTCTCACACTGAGTTGGCTGAAATGACCCCGCCCGTTTCCTGTTGACTGCGTGAGGTGGAATGTAGGAGGACAATGGAGAGTTAGAGAGTCAGGCATGAATAATGTCTGAGTTTCAAGGGGCAAAGTATGCAATTAACTGGTGGTTTCTATGGGTTCATGTATTTGTCTGCGTTCTACTTCAATAAGCTTAGAGACAAATTTTCTGAAGTGCTCTCTGTTGGTCTCATGGTCTCATTGAAGCCAAGGCTGAGAGCATTTGAAAATCTCACCTGTGACCTTTAGTTAATAATGCTTTTCATGTGGTCAGTAAGTAAGCCTGCTAGTTCTGAGAAAATACCCACCCACAGCTTTTAATGGTTCAAGGTTGAAGGGACACTAAACAGTGCATCATAGTTCTCTCTACTGCTAATGGCCCTGAGAGATGCTCCAGGGGTCAGTTCTCCAGTAACAGGACTCCTTCCCCCAGGGCTGCTGGGAAGTGCTGAGCTGCCATTGGGCATAAGGTCACCAGTTTAATAATACTGCATAGGACCCCAAAAATCCCAAGGACGGCCCTGCAAACAGAGATGCAAATCTACGACCATAAGAGCACATTCAGGGGAGGAATCATATACCAGTACCGGGCCACCGCAGTACCTGCATATAAAGAGAAAAGGGATGAGAACCAATGCAAGGCTGGCTCCTGAAACTAAACCTGCAAGGTCCTTAATGGTGTCAAGCTAGCCACGAGTTCTCTCTTTTGTCTGGGCTTGCTGAGGCCACCTGGGCTAAGCCACAGTCAATGTCAAGAATTAAAAAAAAGTTAGTGCAATTTTGAAGGGGGAGGAGGTTCTGCCCACCATCCAGATGCTTCCTACTCCAGTCAAAAATTAAACTGTACTCACAGACTGTGCAAATCTTCACATTTCCTGTGCTGGGACTGGCAACAAATTGTTTACCATGAGAGGTGATTAAAGTGTCATCATTAGGCTTCAGAGTTAACATCACATTGGTAGGGAGGAGATCATGTCTCTTGGAATTTGTCTTGGAGCGGAGGGGCAAAATCTTTCCTGATATCTGCCTGTGAGCACTTCATATCCCCTAACCTGGTATCTGGTTCCCTTTATCTTAGCCTGTGGATGGCTGGGCAAAATTTAATTATTATTTACATTTTAGTATCACCCAGCTGAAATCAGGTTCCCATTGTGCCGGGCACTGCACAGACACACAGGGAGAGACAGTCCCTGCCCCAGCTGAGATCAGGGCCCCTTTGTGCCAGATGCTGCACAGACAGATGTGAGAGACAGATGCTGGTAGTATGTCCAGATCCGGAGAGCTCCCTTGATTTTAATGTTCTGTGTTTGAACTGGGAAGCTGAAAAGGGGCAGCTGCTTGGCTGCAAATATCAATAAATGTGGAAGAGGAAACTTCTCTTGTGAGATTCTGTACTCCCGACCCCCAAGAATCTTGGAAGCACGTCTTGCTATCACGGTGGACTCCAAGAAAGGAGACACTTTGTACCCTACTAGTTTTAGCAAATGTTACCAGGAGACCATTTAAAAAAAAATAGGTGGCAATCTCTAGTTATGCAACAATAGAAACAAATCTGATGTCTATTCTATATTGGTATCTGCCAAGCTGGGAACTACCATTCCCATCAGCCCCCTCGCTGCTGACCTGTGACCCTCCAGAGCAGCCTAAGAGCCTCATCAGAACAAAATGGAGATGAAGGGGACACCACAGAAGCCATAAATAAATTAATTACTTGGGACAGGATGAGGGAACGAACTGGACGGAGACACCGAGCTGAGAACCCCAGACAACGCCTGCTGCTTTGTAAAGCCACATCGGCGGCTGCTGCTGCTAAGAGGAGCTCTAACTAGATGTGCGCACGGACCAGGGAGCGGGAAAGACCTCACCCTCACAGAGAACCTCCCCGTCAGTTTCCGCTTCTCCTTCCTGGCCTGTTTGAAACCCAAGGCAGTGGGAGGAGCCCATCAGAGCTCAAGCCCCGCCCCTTTCAGTGAGGGCGGAGCTACGGGCCATAGGAGACAACTGCTTGTGTGGGAGAAAGTACCATGGCCAGGACCTACAGTAGAGGGTGGGTAGGCGTTTCCCTTGGGGGAGGGGTTTGGAGGCTTCCCTGTGCTGGGGAGAAGAAGGAGTGGGTCAGGGGGCTGAGCGGGTGGGCTGCAAGCCAAGGACAGAGACTCCTGACAAACGAAGAAGAGGAAAAAGGAAGGGCCGGGTCACTAAGGAGCTAAGATGGAATATTTTGATTGTGTGTTTAATCGTTTGAAGTTTAACTCCGGAAAGGATCAGCTTATTGTCCCGTAAGGCTTGTTTCCACTTGGGAATGTACTGAAATAACCGCTCCCGAATGATGATTCTGGAACAGCTGATTCGATAGCATCCCCCGTGCGGAGGCTTTTATTCTGGAGCGAGAGGGTCTATATGGGGGTTGATACCAAAATAACTATTCTGGAATACTGTATGGGTACAGTTCCAAGTGTCGACAAGCTCTTAGCAGGTGGGTTAAGGCCTAACAGCGCTGGGAACGGAGAGAATCATCTCAAGAGACACTGAGGCAGTGGATAGGCCTGAAGCCAGCTGGGAGAGGTCCCTCTGACGGGTTCCTTAAAGGAAAGTGGGAGTACATAATTTATGAGGGGCAACTCAGGAGACCTGGCTGCTTTTCCTGGCTTTGGCACTGGCCTGCTGGGTGACCGTGGGCAAGTCACATCCACGGTCCATGCCTCAGTTTCCCCTCCTGTGACTGGGGATAATGATACTGATTTCCTTTGTAAAGCACTTTGAGATGTACTGGTGAAAAATGCTAGCTACGAACTAGGGATTATTAATTAGTATTTTTGTTATCTTGCTAAGGAAAAACTTCATTTAAACAACAGCTTCAGGTTGTGAACATGAAATTAACGACAACACAGTCATTCATATTGACTGATGTCAGGCACTCACCCCGAACAATCACCCAAATAAATCAACAATTAGAAGCCAACGGATTGTGAAAGTAATAGAGTCACAGTCTCAAAATAAAATACACCGTCAATGACAGGAAAACACAATACTGGAATTAGTCACTGGGATTAATTTGGCAATACCCTGAAAGAGAAAAATGAGTCATCATAATTAACCCACAATATTAACCAAAAAATTGGTTACGGCAAACAACAACTTAAGAACCACTCGTATCAATGACTCAGAGGGAAAATGAAACTGATTATTTTTCTTCTCTTCATGAGATACCTGGTTAGGTTTTTAAGGTGCTCCTCCAAAGGGCTCTCAGTTTTCACAAAGTTTTTACAAAGACGTTGCAGACACCGTGGCTTCTTTCCACCTACCTGGAACCCAGAAGATGGAGTTTCTCTCTGATGTGGACCTTGCTCCAGTGATCCATGCCTTTGTCACCTCCAGATTGGCTCGACCACCAAAAGTCCAGTTGCAAAAGGCAGCTGGTGCAGAATACAGCAATACTGGCAGACTCCCGGAGCATGAGTCCACTTGGACTGCATCTACACTGCAAAGCAATAGGGCTTGAACCCTGGGTTGTGGCTTGACTCAGACTCGGACCTTCTATCCCTGTGGGGCCTGAGGACCTTGGACATGAGCCCTATGTTGGTGTTATTTGTGTGTAGACAGAAAGGGGGTTAAGCTTGAGCCTGAGTTCGAACCCTGAGTTTACATTGCAGTGTAGACATACTGGGCTCCTGGACCAGGCCTCACAGCCATGCTAACTCATCCATTCTGCACCACGCAGGCCTTCCATTCAGGTCTCTGACTTGAGCTGCGTCCACACTGCAAAATGAGTGGGTTTGGAACTGCGCCACTCTGGGACTTGTCTCTTATCCCCCCCCTCATCTGAGTCTTAGGCCCAGGTCCCGAGTACTCACTGGCCTGAGTCAGACTGATTTGTGTGTGGACAGAAGCAGGGGCTTGGGCTTAAACCTGATTCAGAGCCTGAGCTTAGTGTCCAGTGTAGATGTACACTGAGACATTAGCCTAGGGCTTGGCTGACCGAGGTTCAAGTCTTTGCTCTGACACAGATTCCCTGTGTGAACTCAGGCATGTTTCTTAGCCTCGCTCAGTCCCCCATGTGTACGATGGGGATCACAGCACTTTCCTGCTTCCCAGGGGCATTGGGAGAGGCAATACATTAAAGACGGTGAGCTGCTCAGAGGCTACAGAGGTGGCGGACAGATAAGTCCCTTAGACAGCAGATATCCCCACTGCTAAGCTCCTGGCCCTGATGAAAATGAGCCATTTGCTCTAACTCATCTGTTTCCTCTCCCTAAAATTCACCCCCTCAAAAAGTGCTCACTCCAAATCGAGCAAGTTCTAATTCTTGATGAGAGAATCAGGAGCTGGGTTGTTATTTACTGTGTGGGGTGGTGGGATGGAGGTTGTACATGAGCGGTGGGTGAACCCCCCCCTTTTGGGGAGGCTAGCCCGCCTGCCCCGCCCTTTCCACCCTAGGCCCCGCCCCACCTGCGCCCAGAGGAGCCCCAAGACTGACCCCCATGGCCAGAGGAACCCTGGCCCACCTGCCCCAGCCATGTCCGCCCACCCCCAGCAGCGCCAGGCTGGCCCCAGAGCCTCACTGGGCTGGATCCAGTGCTGTCCTGAGCCATTGGCCCCCAGGGAGGCATGAGCGCTGCCCCAGGCCGCCAGCAGGCCCGAGCTCCAGGCCACCGGCTGGAGCTGAGTGAGCCCCCACCGGCTTGTGGGGTAGAGGGGCAGGGAGGGGGGGCGGTGCCTCGGGGCAAAACATGGGTGGGGCCAAGGCCAGGATTACGGGAGGCGTAGCCTGCCCTGGCCTTTGACCTGCCACCTGCCACCTGCCACCCATGAGGTTGGACTCAAAATCCGACTCCCCTTAAGGTGGGAAAGAAAATCCTGCTTGTACGACATTGTGAACCAGCATTTTGGACACTCCCTGTTTGAGAAAGGCAGGGGGAGGGCAAAGAGGGACGGCTTTTGCTTCGGAGAGCTGCTGTAGTACAGGAACTGTGTTCAGGGCTGTGAGAGTGAACCTCTCTCAAGATTTCATGCAGCCTTAGGAAACCTCAGCAACCACCGCAGGCAAATTAGCACGAAGGCCTGTGGTCTCCACATCTGTAGTCACGCAGAGCTGAGAGACAGAAACCAAACCATTGTGCGCTGCTCGTTCCACCGGAGAACCTCGGCTTGCTTTGCAAGGGGAAGCTAACGTTAGCCCCGGACGAGTTAAATGAGGAACAGAGAGTTTCAATGACTTGCCTGAGAGTCAGTGGGGGAGCAGACAATAGAACCCAGGTGTCCTGACTCCATGGCTCTGATTCTAGTGTTTGTGTTTTACTGTGTCTTTTATTTCCATCTCTAACTCACCTGTCACCATAGGATGTAGGTGACCTAAGATTTGTGGCGAGATCTGCCCGCTGCTTATTCCTGTTAGAAAACTGAAGTCCACTCTGGTGTGGTCTGCACTGCAGAAGCCAATGCAGCCTTCTCTGTCCCTTTCTTTGCCTCTCTGTCTATTGTGACAGACCCGGGTCCATTGGGTACAGCAGAGTAGCAGAAGGCAGATATATTGGCCATTGGATAAGCAGTTTTCTGTTCTCTGACTGGCCAGAGCCGGGGGCTGATCCAGGTTAGGTTAATGAGAACACCTGACTCTAATTAACCTGCAAAGAGTCAGGTGAGGCCGTTAAGCTAATATGAACACCTGACTCTAATTAAGGCCCCTCTGAGACTGTAAAAGGGCTCACTCCAGTCATGCCGGAGGGATGAAAAGGGAACCAGAGGAGAGGAAGTGCGGCTGAAGGGCTGGGTAATGAAGACACCCTCAAGCCACTGGAAAGGGAGCCTTAAGGTCAGGGTGAAGAAGGCGTTAAGAGAGAGGAGCGGGGGAGCTGTGGGGAAGTGTCCCAGGGAAATGTAGCAACTCTGGCGGTGAAAGGTCGGCTGCCAACAGCCGCTGTCACTAGGTCCCTGGGCCGGAACCCGGCGTAGAGGGTGGGCCCGGGTTCCCCCCAACCCGCCACTACAGAAACACCTCCTGGGTAGGGAAGACAGGCCTCTGTCAGGACAGGAGACTAAACTGTGCTTGAATAAGCCCGTAGGGATAACAGAGACTCTGGGAGTTCTCTCACCAACCTGCTTGCTGGCTTATGATGAAAAGGGC
Source organism: Mauremys mutica (assembly GCF_020497125.1). NCBI lineage: Eukaryota > Metazoa > Chordata > Testudines > Geoemydidae > Mauremys > Mauremys mutica. Next base: position 6,781,279 of record NC_059083.1, read on the forward strand.
TCAGTATGTACCCCTGGCCCTAGAGAGAGCAGGGCTACGTGGAGGGTCGCAGTGAGCCTCTGAGGCTAGCATAAAGCGCCTGGAAGCGCGGGACCTACAGGGACAAGGTCAGAGCTCTGCCACACTGTGTTAATCTTTCCGAATCTCCCACTCTTTCCTTATGGGCCCGGGTCTCAGAAATAGACACAACAATAATAATACAAGTTTGTGTTGGGAGGTGAGTGTGAAAGGGCCTCTGTGTGTGTGTGTGTGTGTGTGTGAGACAGAGTCTGAGTGACACAGATGGTGTGTGGTTATCAGCTTTCAGGAGGCCCTTAGGCTGCAGCTGACTCCTGCTGAGTTGTTTGGTTACTGCTCTGGGTGTTTGTGGGTGAGTAAAGAACTCTTCGTACGGTGAAGCTGCTCCCAGTTACGCTTCTCAGGTTCGTGCTTTAGCTCATGAGCAGAGATGCAAATCTACGGCCATTGGAGCAGACTCAAGAGAGGAAACATACACCAGTACCAGGCCGCCGCGGCACCTGCATGTAAAGGAAGAAGGGCACAAGTGCCGTTGCAAGCCTGACTCCTGAAACTAAACTGGCAAGTACCTTAATGGTGTCTACCTAGCCACAAGTTCTCTCTTCTGTCTGGGCTTGCTGAGTCCACCTGGGCTAAGTCACAAAGTGTTTACCCAGGGTGTCATTTAGATTGTCATCAGTAGGCTTCAGAGTGAACACCAGTTGAACTCAGCTCCAAGGGGAAGCTTTGGAAAACAAGAAGCTTTTTTCTTATGCCCAATAGCAATGTTTGCACAATGAAGCTAGACCTTTAGAAACCAAATAAAAATATGCTGTGCTTTAAACAGCTGTGTTTGAAATGGAAACAATGCGGAGCTAAGAACCTGAAAACAGCATGTAGATACAAAACTAAAAAAACCTGCCAGAAACAAAACATTCTACACAAAACATTCTTCTCTTGGGAAGACAATGAGAGAGTGAGACACGGAACAGGTGTGAGTCACGTTGCTAAGTGCATGACTGGAAGGTGCTCAGATAGAACAGAAGGTGCAATCAAGCCCCTCTATGTGTCAAAGATAGACACAGACAATGGAGGCATCTGCCCAAGGACTAGGCTGCGTGGCAGGTCACAGCTACTCCATGTGGGCCGAGGTTTCCCTGGATACAAACACTGGGTCTAGGTTGATCTGTATGATCATGGGCACCTTGCTTCAGTTTCCTGTCTCATTTACCACCTCTTAACCACTAACCCACACCTTACACCACAATGGAGATGAACCCCAAGAGACAGATAGTGCCACAAATAAAAAGATACATAGAGAGATGTTTGCAGGTATAATCTGGCGAAAGGCAGGAGACACAGAACGCCGTTCATTTCTGAAATGATGCAAGTCCTAAACCAGTGATTCTCAAACTTTTGTACTGGTGACCCCTTTCACATAGCAAACCTCTGAGTGCGATCCCCCCTTAAATATATTAAAAAGTGTTTTTAATTAATAGCACTATTCTAAATGCTGGAGGCAAAGCGGGGTTTGGGTGGAGGCTGACAGCTCGTGACTCCCCATGTAATAACCTCGTGACCCCCTGAGGGGTCCTGATCCCCAGTTTGAGAGCCCCTGCTGTAAACAAAAACCCAACCAAGCACGTGAACATCTTCTATTCTTGTCGCAATAGCCAGGACCATCCCAGACAGAGACATTTATGGATTGCAACAATTTGGTCACTCACTGAACAACAACAAACCTTCAACTTCCTGTTCCCAGGGTTGCCAAGCTGAAGTGTCTAAAACTCATGAATCTGGCCCCTGAAAATCATGAAATGTTAAAAAATTATAAATGTTGAGCTCTTTGAATTTGTCTTCTAGGTTTTGAGCCGTATGTTATGTTCAGGTCACGTTTTTAAAGCTTTTCACTGCTACCAGAGGAGTGAGAAACTTACAGTTTTTTTGTTTTGTTTAATGAAAGCTGAGATTCTCAACTACTCTCAACTCCTGGAGCTGGCAAATGCCACGAGACTTACTGGTGATAAAATCACAAGAATTGCCACCACTTCATTCTCAGCCCACATCTCTCATCATTTGAAGGCAACAAGACATGCTCGGCTGCAACTTTAACTGTGCTGGTTGTATGCAGCTGATGGTAGTTAGATTGTCATGCAAATTGTTTATTAGAAATGGGGATAATTCGTTTTCTCTCCCTGCTCCCCCTCTCCCAGCCTGTTGTGTGTCACTTGTCTTCTGAGACTCTAAACTCTTCAGAGGAGGAACTGTGCCTTTATATGTGTTTGTATAGGCCTGGCACAAGGAACCCTTGATCCTGGTCAGGTTCCACCTTAATGCAAGTATTTAATACATTTTATACAAGTATTTGTGCAGCTGTGTACTTTGCATATGGGTAGGGACAGTCCTGCCGATATGGTATGTAGAGTATGTCAATTGCTATTTATACTGAGCCATTGCATTCTTTATTTGATCTCCTCTCACACTGAGTTGGCTGAAATGACCCCTGCCTCTTTCTGGTTGACTGAGTGAGGTGGAATGTAGGAGGACAATGGAGAGGCAGGGAGTCAGGTATGAATAATGTCTGAATTTCACAGGGCAAAGTGTGCAATTAACTGGTGGTTTCTGGGTTCATGCACTTGTCTGCATTCCACTTCAATAATCTTAGAGACAAACTTTCTAAAGTGCTCTCTGTTGGTCTCATTGAAGCCAAGGCTGATAGCATTTGAAAATCTCACCTTTGACCTTTAGTTAATAATGTTTTTCATGTGGTCACTGCTAGTTCTGAGGAAACACCCACCTGAAGCTTTTAATGGTTCAAAGTTGAAGGGACACTGTCGATATTAATTGGGCTCCAAGGGGAAGCTTTGGAAAACAAGAAGCTTTTTTCTTATGCCCAACAGCAACGTTTCCACAACAGAGCTAGACCTTTAGAAATCAAATAAAAAGATGTGTTTTAAACAGCCGTGTTTGAAATGGAAACAATGAGGAGCTAAGAACCTGACAACAGCATGTAGATACAAAACTAAAAAAACCTGTACCAGAACAAAACATTCTTCTCTTGTGAAAACAATGAGAGAGACAGACACAGAACAGGTGTGAGTCACGTTGCTCAGTGCATGACTGGAAGATGCTCAGATACCACAGAAGGCACAATCAAGCCCCTTTCTGTGGCAAATATAGCCACAGACAATGGAGGCATCTGCCCAAAGACTAGGCTGCATGGCAGTTCATGGCTACGCCATGTGGGCTGAGGTCTCTGGATACAAACACTGGGTCTAGGTTGTGTGTTTTAAGCCAGGGAGCCAGGAGGAGCAATTGTGAGTGTGATCTGAGAGGGAGCAGAGAGACAGGGCTCCTTTGGCACAGAGCTTGCTGCAGGGGGAGATGTGGGAATTTCTGAGCAAGGAAACTGCCTGCTGCTGTTTGTTGCTACTATGGTCAGGGAAACAGGACTTTAGGCAGAGTTTTTGTCTTCTCCTAATGGAAGCAACTCTCTGGGGCCCTGAATATTGGCTAGTAGCTTGGGCCAAAGAACGAACAATGATAGCCTGTGACAGAGCCAGGAATTGAACCCAGATCATCTGAGTTTTCAGCTAATGCCTTAACCACAGACCACGTTTTAACCACTAGATGCTAATGAAGATCAATGCCGATGAACCAGAAAAGCCAAGTATGAGCACAAACAATGGGGGAACATGGATATTTGGAATGTGGTCTCAGGAAGGGTCTAAAGCATGGAATTGCTCACCCCTCCAAAGTGACATATGTTCGTGACTGCTGACGGAAACTTAACATAGAAGTGGTGAGGTTCTTTTATTATCGCTTAACACATTGCCCATGGACTTCTCAGAAAAAAGAAGTAAACAAAAATGTATCGAGAACAAAAACCAGATATACTTTCTTAATTCCCCATTTGGTGCCCAAATCCATCATCGCATGACTATATGCAACCATAACGTTCCCCATACTGATTGTCAACAATCAGCTACATTCAGACTGTTGGGCAGAGAAAAAAAAGTATATTAAATATTGTACCTCTTTAACTGTATCCCCCACACACACACTTTGTCTCTCACTTGTCATCTCTCAGTGCAAGTTTTCCATGTCTTCCTAGTGTTTTTACAGTGTCTAACACAGTGGGGTTCCAATCCCCCCAAACGCCAGCATCATTCAGGTATTTGATAATGTCTGTAGAAGTAGTGTATGCATGTTTATGCATGTGCAGGCATGCATGTGTGTGGATGGGTATTTATATTGAATAGTTGTGTGTGCAGAGTGCATAAAATTTGATTTCACTGTACAGACTGCAGAAGTGTCAGGTCTATGGTATGTGCAGCAAGTGTACAGGAATGTAAAGGTGTTAGCAGTTAGGACTAGTTGAAAATTTTCCACTGAAACTGTTTTTTGATTGAAAATTGGAATTTCAATTAAATTAAATTTCACACAAAAAGCGTCTGTTTCCCATGGAAAATTTAGACTTTTTGTTGAAAAGCTGAACACCCAAAATGGAAAGTTTTGGCTGAAACTAAAAATATTTTAGTTTGGAAATTCTGCTGCAGTGCATCATGGGAGCTGTAGTTCAGGTGCCCCATGTCCCTATATGGACAAAGCTCACCAGACAGACTTCATCTCTTGTGATGCGCTGCAGCCATGGGTGTTCCATGATGCACCGAGGCAACTCCCCAAGAGCGGAGACAGTCGTGCATCTTGGGAGATGTAGTTCAGTCAGGGAGACTGTCCTACAGAGGAGAAAGGGAGCATTATTATTTGTATTATCATAGCTCCTAGAAACTCTGGTCATGGACCAGAACCCCATTGTGCTAGGCACTGTACAAACAGAACAAAAAGACAGTCTTTGCCCCAAAGAGCTTACAATTTTATTACATGATGGTTACAGGAACTTTAAGTATGTGAGAGAAAACACACAGTGAGAGACACTTCCTGCCCCAGCTGAGATCAGGGCCCCATTGTGCTGGGCGCTGCCCAGACACACAATGAGAGACAGTTCCTGCCCTGCAGAGCACACAATTTACATACACAAGACACACATGGTGTGGGGAGAAAGAATAGTGCTGCCTTTGTATTGTACAGATGGGAAACAGAAGCACAGAGCACTCAAGAATTTGGCCATGTTAGAATAATCCTAGGATTAAATGTAACGTGAACGAAGCCCTGTGCCCTTGCCAATAGTACAATCATATTAGTTAATAGCTCTAGTGTAAACATACCTTAACATGTCAAGAACCAAAACCGGATTTCTTGATCCTAGTGCACCACCTTCCCCACACAACCATGCTGAGTTAGAAGAATCAGGCTTTGTCATCTTTCTCACTGTGTATTGAAATACAACAGTAAATAAAATGAAATAAAAACCCCACTTCTGTCTGACATTTTAAAAAATCTGCTACTCTTACATGAAGTGTCTATGCTTCCTGAAAGCCAAAAATTAGAAGCAATTGTTGTATCTATATTTTCAGTTTATATTGTTTCTTTCTTTCATTCATTTCACTCTTTCCACTGTGAACCCTTATCCTGCAAACCTTTAAAAACACACCAGACTTTGCTCACGTGGATTCAGTGTGACTGCTCATGTGTTTAAACAGGCATTGTTGGAAACCACTCATGATTTTATCATAAGGATTGTGGTACTGGGAGGAAACTGGTGCCAGGGAGGGAGGCAGAAATGGATATGGGGCAGAGTGGAGGGCACCCAGGGGCACCCATCTTAGCTATTAAAATCTGGGGGAGGCCCGGGGGGGTCCATGATCCAATCTAGGGGATCACGTGACCCCCACGCCCCTCTCCATAAGTCAGCAGGATGGGACGGTGATGGGGATAGCATGTGTCACCAAGGGCATGATGGGAAGGGGGCGGGGGCTGCATAGGGGTCACCGGAGACAGAAGGGGAAGAGGTCACAGGGCTGCAGGGTTTGTGATACCAGAGATAATTAGGGTGACCAGATGTCCTGATTTTGTAGGGACAGTCCCAATATTTGGGGCTTTTTCTTATATAGGGGGTTATTACCCCCCACTTCCTGTCCGATTTTTCACATTTGCTGTCTGCTCACCCTAGGGATAATACATCTGCCAGCTCTCTCTTTCCCCAGCTGTGCTGACTCTGCAGGGCAAAGAAGAGAAAAGTGTCAGTGAAAGCAAATTTTGAGCAGAAAATTCTGCTGGTCTCTCCCACAAACGTCCCAGCCCACACCACACACAGGGGATATCGCTGAGCATGCAGGAGCTGTTTTTAAAGTCACTGTTCACAGTGTAATGGCTCTGTAAGCAATTCAGCTCTAATGCTGAGGCAGCTTCTGCTTGTGCCTCTAGGCACTTGTTTTGGGCTGGGGGTGCTGTCGGGGAGGGTCAGAACCCTGAGCATGGCATGGCTTTAGCAGGTCCTGGCCCAGGGAGCAAACTGCGGCATTTCCCCCTGTTCCCCGCAGGGGTCGACATGGAGCTACATGGCCCCATGGTGGAGCTGGGAGAGGGAGCATTACCCTGAAGTAAAATTACCCTGAGCCTCCACATGGGGCTCACTCTGTGGGTTGGTGTGGTGATGCACCCACCTCCTCCCTTCCCACTTGGGGGATTGGTCACGTGTTCCTTGTCCTGCCCCCCATCTCTGCAGCAAGACATAAGTGGCCACCAGCGGCTTAATCCTGTGCACCCACCCCCATGCCTGATCCTGCCAGTCGCAGGGAGCCAGGCAGCAGCCCATTTGCCCCACGGTGCCACTCACTGGGTTATCTGGTCCTGCCACCAGGGGGAGCCCTCGGGGGCGTGTTGTGTGTCACGGAGGGGGCAGAGCTCATTGCGACGTGGGTGGGAGACAAGGGGCTTCAGGGGTGGGGCCTAAAGCCCCCAAACAATTCCTGGCCCTTCCCCTCTGAGTGGGGATTTCAACTGTGCAATGGTCCCTTAATGCCTGATGCCCTATGTTCTTCCTTTCCATGGTGGCCTTTGCTAGCCCTGCATTACTAAACTATGTTCCAGCTTTCAACTGGCCAGCAACCAATGACATTCATTATATAACTGACATTTGAGTTTGTTGCCAGCAACTCCAAAGGAGCCTGGCAGTCCTCACTGCAGTTACCAGTAAACAGAATAACAAACTTTCTGGATAGTATACAAGTCAGAACAGATTCCATCAGAAGAGATAAGTCAGAACTCTTATCTTTGGCGATGTGAGCACTGCTAGTTTCCCTTTCCCATCACGATGCAAGAGTCCGAGGAATAGTCAGTAAAAGAGAAAGGCATGACTGGGGCTTCTAGGTGCTATGGGGAGACCCAGAAATAATAACACAGTGGGGCTGTAACTGATCCCATCAGCCTGGTTCCTGCCTCCCTTGACCCTCTCCCTGCTCTCAGGAGGCATGTGATGTTTACAGCCCTTACACAGCAAAGCTGATCTCTCTGTCTCCTGCGGCGATGTTGTTTTTCTGCTCTAAGCCATGAACTCTGGATGCACCAGCCTGTTTTTCAAGCAGATTTTATGCTAGATGTTTGTATTATTTCTACTCTGCACCGCACAGAACTCTGGGTAATGGGCTCAGATAGCCCCACATGTGGCTCCCTGCCAGCGGTAGCCGGGCAAGGCTATTGCATGAGTGGGCGGAGGAGGTTCTCTGGCCTGTGAGATGCAGGGAGTCAGACCAGAGATGCTCGTAAGGGTCCCTTCTGGCCTGACAGCCTGTGAGTGAAGAATCCAGGGGGTGAGAGCGCTCGGCCTGGCTCTGCTGATGACCATGCTCAATAGAAGAGGATGTTCCCATGGATTCTGTTTTCCAGGAGCTGTGTGTGGCCCAGACTCCTCTCTCCCCGCCCCTCCCCCCCCCCCCAGATTCAGATCACACCTGACGAAGCTCTGCTCTGTGGGGATTGGGAATATAGAGGCCAGTTAATGCTCTGGGGCCTGGGAAAGGGGGGGGGGCTGCAGGAGGAAACACAGAGCAGGGGAAAGAAGAACCAGGTCTCCCAGCATTGCTGGCTGAGGTTATAGTGGGGAAGGAAATGCATAAGCTTTGCTGAGGACTCTTAGAGGCAGGGGTGGGCCATGAAATGACTTTGACCTGGGACATTCAAAGCCTCAGTAAAAGGGACCGAACCCCAGGCTCCCCTGCTCCCTGTGGAGTTACCAAGATTTAACCAACTGGGAATGCGCCAGGCAAGAGACACCACTTCTTGTGCCAACCGCACGTCCAGGGGCAGATTCCCCTCTGCCCCACAGCGTGTGGCATTGACACTTGTCCACAGCAGGAGGGATCATTTGCATGGGGCTCAGTGCTGGCAGGGGACTGATTGGGTGGCATTTTACATGGAATTGGCACAGGGGTAAACGCCAAGGTCAAGTGGAGGGCCGGGGAGAACGAGGCCCCAGGGCTTGGGACAAGGAGCTCTGGAATCTGGGCTAGGAGGCTGCACACTTCATAGCTTGTGTGTGCCGAGCTCTCCGCACACGCCAGGGGCTCCTTGCATCTCCCCACAAGCTTCCGGGGGAACGCCCTCCCATCCCCCTCTATGTCAAAGACTTCCTGCAAATCTCCCCCTGCCAGTGTTTGTGTGTGGCCCCCATTGTCCCCACACCAAAGGTGATAGGGCAATTTCCTGCAGTATGTTTGGGAGATCTTATTGATCTCATTGTGAGTATCTTTGGAGTCCAAGGTATGAAATGCAAAGCTTTCATGTTACAGTGGGCCTGGAGGATCATAGGACTGAGCCAAACAATCATTGGTCCATTACCAAATGGAATTGGTAGAATTATCAATAGCTGAACTGGTCTATAAATATGTCTGCTCTGTATTTGGGGAAAAACGGATGATATATGATGCTGATAACACTCTTTCCATTCCACTAGTGTCTCTGGAGGATGTTAAACAGAAGCTACTAAAGATAAGCATTTTTAAATCAGTGGGTCCAGATAACTTGCATCCAAGTTAGTATTGCACAATATTTTAAATAAAAGACAAGAACGTTATCAAAGTAACGTTGCACACATAAAATGGATTAAAAACTGGCTAACTGATAGATCTCAAAATGCAATTGTAAATGGGGAATCATCATCAAGCAGGTGTGTTTCCAGTGGGGTCCCATAGGCATGACTTCTTAGCTCTATGCTATTTAATATTTTTATCAATGATCTGGAAGGAAATAAAATCATCACTGCTAAAGTTGGACACAAAAATTGGGGCAGTGCTAAATAACGAAGAGGGCAGGTCACTGACTCAGACCGATCTGGATTATTTGGTAAACAGGGCACAAGCAAATGGTATGTGTTTTACTACAGCTAAATGTAAATGTATACATCTAGGAACAAAGAATGTAAGACGTATTGACAGGATGAAAGACTCTATCCTGGGAAGCAGTGACTCTGAAAATGATTTGGGGGTCATGGTGGATAACCAGCTGAACATGAGCCCCCAGCTTGACTCTGTGGCCAAAAGAGCTAATGCGTTCCCGGGATGTATAAGCTGAGGAATCTCAAGTAGGAGCAGAGAGTTATTTTACTTCTGTATTTGGCACTGGTGCAACCACTGCTGGAATCCTGTGTCCAGTTCTGGTGCCCACAATTCAAGAAGGATGTTGATAAATTGGAGAGGGGTCAGAGAAGAGCCACGAGAATGATTAAAGGATCAGAAAACCTGCCTTGTAGTGATAGACTCAAAGAGTTCAATCTATTTAGTTTAACAAAGAGAAGATTAAGGGGTGACTCAATCACAGTCTACATGGGGAACAAATATTTAATAATGGGCTCTTCAACCACGCAGAGAAAGGGAGAACATGATCCAGTGGCTGGAAGTTGAAGTCAGGCAAATTCAGACTGGAAATAAGGCATAAATGTTTACCAGTGAGGGTAATTAACCATTGGAACCATTTACCAAGGGTCGTGGTGGATTCTCCATTACTGACAATTATAAAATCAAGATAGGATGTTTTTCTACAAGCTCTGCTCTAGGAATAATTTGGGGGCAGGTCCCTGGCCTGTGTAACAGGAGGCCAGACTAGATGATCTCACTGGTCCCTTCTGGCCTTGGAATCTACAAATCTATGAGGTGGAAACTGACCATGAATTTTACTAGCTTGTGCAGTGTTGGATCTACACCGAGACGTGAACATCAAAGAGCTTTTACGCTATTGTGTCCTGCAGCACCTACTAGGACCAAGAGAACAAGTCCAGGCTCCCTGTCCTAGGAGAGGAACCCCCTAGTGCAGAGGAGTACCATGCACGATAAACCATAGCCAGAAACTCCCATGATGCATTTCCTCCCCTCACAAGGATAGGTGACCATGGTGCATCATGGGAGATATAGTCCAACTAGGGAGTGTGGTCTGTAGAGGAGAATGGGAACATGAGGCACTCAAACAACAACTCCCATGAAGTAGCACAGGGACATTTCAAAATCACAACATTTTGGTTTCAGCCCAACTGTTTCTGGTCTTGAATTTGCATCAAAACCTCGACGTAGATAAAGATGATTTTATTTTAATTATCTTTGAAATTTTCTCTGGATAAATTTTTTTGACCAGTTGTAACAGACATATCAGTTATTGGACACCTGCTGTCCTGGTAGATGTTCTGATGGAGGCACCGTAGTCCCTTCCCAGCGAAGGCTGAGCTGAGCTTTCCATCTAAAGCAGGGAGTAAATCCCTCAGACAGTGAAACTGCAAACTCTTTTCAGATGCTCCATATGTGGGAAATGAAAAGCAGCTTCCAACACCGAGCTCTGGATGTAGCTAAATATCTGTTTTGGGATGAAAGATGCTCTTGTGATTAAGCCATTGGCCAGGAATTCTGGAAACCTTTGATGTATTTTTGGGCCCTTTCTATCTGGTTAACCACCTCTTAACCGCTAACCCACAACTTAGACCACAATGGAGATGAACTGCAAGAGCCAGATATTGCCACAAATAGAAAGATACATGGAGAGATGTTTGCTGGTACAATCTGGTGAAAGGCTGAAAACACGGAATGACATTCGTTTTTGAAATGATTCATGTCCTGAACTGTAAACAAAAACCTGACTTTGAACGTAAACATCCTCTATTCTTGTCACAACTGCCACAACCTTCACGGAGAGAGGCATTCATGGATTGCAACAATGTAGTCGCTCGCTGAACAAGCACAACAACAAACCTTCAATTTCCCGTTCCCAGTATTGCTACCCTGAAGTGTCCAAAAATCATGATTCTGGCCCCCCAAAATCATGAAATGTTAAAAAATTATAAATGTTGAAAGCTTTGTATTTGCCTTCTAGTTTTTGAACCTTACATAATGTTCAGGTCACGTTTTTTTAAGCTTTTCATCGTAACCACAAGAGTGAGAAACTTACTTATATTTGTTCTTAAATCAAAGCTGAGATTCTCACCTAATCAACTCCTGGAGATGAAACTTTAAGAAACATACCAAACATCGTGAGACTTGTGATCAAATCATATGACTTGCCACCACTGAATTCTCCGCCCGCATCTCTCATCACGCAAAAGCAACAAGAAATGCACAGTAGTAACTCTACCCGCACTGGTTGTCTGCAGCTGACTGTAGTTAGATTGTCATGCAGAGGAAGAACTGTTTATTAAAAATGGGGATAATTAATTTTCTCACTCTGTTCCCCCACTTGTCTTCTGAGACTCTAAAATCTTCAGAGGAGGGACTGTGCCTTTATACATGTTTGGCCAGGGCCTGGCACAATGGACCCTTTGGGTTCTACCGTAATGCAAGTATTTAATACCAACATGGGATGAAGAGCATGTCAATTGCTATTTGTACTGAGTCATTGCATTTAAAAAGCGAATAATTTGAATTCCTTGTACAGAATGCAGAAGTGGTTACAGAGGACTATGGGGGTGATAGTGGTGTTTCCAGAAACACTGTCTTTATTTGATCTCCTCTCACATTGAGTTGGCTGAAATAACCCCGCCAGTTTCGTGTTGACTGAGAGAGGTGGAATGTGGGAGGACAGTGGGGAGGTAGGGAGTATGGGACACACAGGTATGATTAATGTCTGAGTTCCAATCCGTCACAGTATGCAATTAGCTGGTGGTTTCCATGGGTTGGTGTACTTGTCTGCGTTCCACTTCAATAACCTTAGAGACAAACTTTCTAAAGTGCTCTCCATTGGTCTAACTGGTCTCATTGAAGCCAAGGCGGAGAGTGTTTGAAAATCCCACCTTGAAACAGCCCAGGAGAGGGCTGTGGCTGGGGCAAGAAGCCTGGGCTGATTGGGGAAATTAAGCTCAGCTGCTGCCATGCTCCAGTCAGGCCCATCTGGCCCCTATGAGAGGCTGTGAGCCAGAAGCCCAGAAGCCCACTCAGTCTTCCTCTGTCTGTAGAGGGAGAAGGGCCTGGCTGCAGGGACCTAAGCAAGATACCGAGATTGGGAGCAGGGCTGGGGAAGGGCCAGGGGAGCTGAGAGCTCCGGCCTGGAAAGCCCCAGGCTGCAGGCTGAATAGGTGCAGGGTTGCAGGGGCAGCCCATGGGGAGGCAGAGGCAGCAGGTCTGAACCCCTTTGCCTGTGATGAGTGGCTTATACTGCAATCTGCCCCAGTGAACGGGGGCTAAGTGGTGACTGGCAGTAGCCAAGACTGAGGCAAAGTGAGGATAAGGGGTGAAGGTTCCCCTGGAAGGGGGAGACCCAGAACTGTGGGGGTACTGCCAGTGAGCAGCCCCCAGTTAAAGGGGCACTGGGGTCCTGGGAGGGACATGGTGGGGCCCGCAGTGGTGGTGAGACACCGGCCTGAAGAGGGCGCTCCGGTGGCTGGATGCTAATTTCCCAAGATGACCAGCAGGAGGCACCACAGGGGTGAGTGCGCACTCTTACAGGCAGTATATAGTCATGTGATAATGGAAGAAACTATCCAGGGCCCCGAATATTGGCTAGTAGCTTGGATGAAAGAAGAAACAATGATAAACTGTGACAGAGCAAGGAATTGAATCCAGGTTGTGCTTTAGCCACGGATCACGCTTTAACCACTAGGTGCCAATGAAGATCAGTGTTGATGAACCAGAAAAAAACAGCCATGGACACAACAATGGGGGACACAGAGATTTGGAATGTGGTCTCAGGGAGGATCTAAAGCACAAAATTGCTCACCTGTCCGAAGTGACATATGTTCATGACAGAAAACGTGAACTTAACCGAGAAGTGGTGACTTTCTTTTGATATTGTTAAACACGCTGTCCTCGGACTTTCCAGAAAGTCCTAAACAATAATGTTAGTTCCAGAAAGAACTAAACAATAATGTATAGAGAACAAAAACCAGTAGACTTACCTAATTCCCCATTTTGTGCCCACATCCATGATCACATAACTATACGCAGCCATAATGTTCCCCACACTGTTGGTCAACAACTAGCTACATTCAGACTGTTGGGCAGAGAAATAAAAGTATATTAAATATTGTACCTCTTTAACTGTATCCCCCCACACACACTTTGTCTCTCACTTGTCATCTTTCAGTGTAAGTTTTCCATGTCTTCCTAGTGTTTGTACAGTATGTAACACAGTGGGGTTCCAATCCCCGCAAACGCCAGCATCATTCAGGTGTTGGATAATGTCTGTAGAAGTAGTGTATGCGTGTTTATGCATGTGCGTGCTCACATGCGCATGGACTGGTATTCGTATTGAATAATTGTGTGTGTAGAGTTCATAAATTTTACTTCATTGTGCAGACTGCAAAAGTGTCAGGTCTCTGGCATGTGCAGTGGGTGTATAGAAAGGTAAGGGTGTTAATGGTTAGGACTGGTTGAAAATTTTCCACTGAAACTGGTTTTTGATGGAAAATTGGGATTTCAATTAAATTAAATTTCCCACGAAGAGAGTCTATTTCCCGTGGGAAATTTTTACTTTTGGTTGAAAAACCAAACACGCAAAAATAGAAAGTTTTTGAATTTTGGCTATAAACCAAAATATTTTAGTTTGGACATTGTGCTGTGGTGCATCATGGGGGTTATAGTTCATGTCTCTGTATGGGCCAGGCTCACCAGACAGACCTCCTCTCCTGTGGTGCACTGCAGCCATGGGGCTTCCATGATACACTGTGGCAACTCCCTAAGAGGGGATACCATGGTGCATCATGGGAGATGTAGTTTGATCTACAGAGGAGAATGGGAACATTATTATTTATATTATCATAGCACCTAGGAGTCCTTCTCATGGACCAGGACCCCATTGTGCTTGGTGCTGTACAAACAGGACAAAAAGATAGTCTTTGCCCTGAAGAGCTTATTATTTTATTACATGATGGTTACAGAAACTGTAAGCATGTGAGAGAAAACACGCAGTGAGAGACAGTCCCTGCCCCAGCTGAGATCAGGGCACCATTGTGCTGGGCACGGCAAAGACACACAGTGAGAGATAGTCCCTGTGCCACAGAGAATTTGGCCATGTTAGAATAATCCTAGGATTAAATGTAACATGAACAAAGTCCTGTGCCCTTGTCAATCATATGGCACAATCATATTAGTTAATAGCTCTAGTGTAAACACACCTGAACATGTCAAGAACCAAAACATGTGCACTAGGATTTCTTGATCCTAGTGCACCACCTTAGCCACACAACTACCCTGAGTTAGAAGAATCAGGCTTTGTCAGCTTTCTCATCCATACTGAAATATAACAGTAAATAAAATGAAATAAAACCTCCACTTCTTTCTGAAATTTTAAAAAATCTGCTACTGTTACATGTAACATCTAAGATTCCTGAAAGACAAAAATTAGAGGCAATGTTTGTATTTAACTTTTCAGTGTGCCAGAGGATGTTGTGAAGGCCAAGACTATAACAGGGTTCAAGAAAGAACAAGATAAGTTCATGGAGGACAGGTCCATCAACGGCTATTAGCCAGGATGGGCAGGGATGGTGTCCCTCGCCTCTGTTAGCCAGAAGCTGGGAATGGGTGACAGGGGATGGGTCACTTGATGATTCCCTGTTCTGTTCATTCCCTCTGGGGCACCTGGCATTGGCCACTTTCGGAGACAGGATACTGGACTAGATGGACCTTTGGTCTGACCCAGTATGGCCGTTCTTATGTTCTTTCCTTCATTCAGTTCACTCTTTCCACTGTGAACCCTGATCATGCAAACACTTAAAAACACACCTGACTTTGCTCACATGGATTCAATGTGACTGCTCTTATCATGAGTGTTGTGTTTCCTAAAGTCTGCACAGAGGCCACTGAGGGCAGGATGGGAAGGCGAGAGGGGCTGCATGTGTGTCACCAAGGGCATGATGGGAAGGGGACGGGGGATGCACGGGGGCTCAACGGAGGCAGGAAGGGAGGAGATCACAGGACTGCAGGGTTTGTCATGTCAGGGATAATGCATCTGCCAGTTCTCTCTTCCCTCAGCTGTGCTGACACTGCAGGGCGAAGAAGAGAAAAATGGCAGTGAAAGCAAATTCCGCTGGTCTCTCCCATAAACGCCTCAGCCCGCACCACGCACAGGGGATACCGCTGAGCATGCTGGGGCTGTTTTTAAAGTCACTGTTCACTCATGGGCGCCAACTTATATGGGCTCCTGGGGCTTTAGCCCCAGGAATATTCACAGGCAGGGGCTCTGCTCCAGCAAAATTTGGAGCTAGGTTTCTCCCCTGCTCTGGGCTGCCTGCAACCGCGGGGAGCCCAGAGCCTTTTAAATCCCAGCCGCATCCGGGAGTCAGAGGGCTCTGCGCTGCCCGCTGCGGCGGGGAGCCCAGAGCCCTTGAAATCTCAGCCGCGGCCGGGAGTCAGAGGGCTCTGGGCTGCCTGCATCCGCGGGGAGCCCAGAGTCTTTTAAATCCCAGCCGCGGCCGGGAGTCAGAGGGCTCTGGGCTGCCCGCTGTGGCGGGGAGCCCAGAGCCCTTTAAATCCCAGCTGCGGCCGGGAATCAGAGGGCTCTGGGCTGCTGGCAGCCACGGGGATCCCAGAGCCCTTTAAATCTCAGCCACGGCTGGGATTTAAAAGGCTCTGGGCTCCCCGCGGTTGCAGGCAGCCCAGAGCCCTCTGACTCCCAGCCGCGGCTGAGATTTTAAAGGGCTCTGGGATCCCCGCAGCTGCCAGCAGTCCAGAGCCCTTTGAATCCCAGCCCCTGGCTGCTGATTGCCCCTTCCCCAGACCCCTGGCCCAACTGCCCCCCAGGACCTCCACCCCCTATCTAACCACCACTGGTCCTTGTCCCCCGATTACCCCCTCCCGAGACCCCTGCCCCTAACTGCCCCTTGGGACCTCAGCCCCTATCTAAGCCTCCCTTCTCCTTGTCCCCAATTGCCCCCTCCTGAGACCCCACCCAACTTCCCCCCCAGGACCGCACCCCCTACCTGTCCCCTGATAAACCTCCTGGACTCCCATGCCTCTCCAATTGCTGCCTGTCCCCTGACTGCCCCTTTGAACCTCTGCCCCATCCAACCCCCCCTGCTCCTTGTCCCTTGACTGCCCCCCGAAACCCCCTACCTCTTCTCCAACCCCCAAACCGCTTACTGTGCCACTCAGACCAGCGTGTCTGGCTCCGTGCAGCTCCAGACAGTTGCTGCCATGCTCCCCCATGGAGCCCACAGCCCTCTCCCACCCCCAGCACCTGCCTTCCAGATTTGAACACCTCAAAATTCAGGAGTGCTCAAGCTCGCTTTGGGCAGCTTTTACTTCATTTCTCCCAAATCAGTTTCCCCTGCAAGGTGCCAACTGAAGGTGTTGGAGAACAGAGAGATCGGGTGGCCTCCTAATGCCTGGAAAAGAGACAAAGGCCGGAGGAGGGAGTGTCAGTGCCTGTGCGGACTTCTGGGAAGTGCACGGTGTGGAAGGGGATGCTGTGATGCTTTGGAACAACTCCATACAAAGCCAGTCAGGACTTTGGGGGAGCCTCCTCTCTTGGAGCATACTGTCTCCAGGGCAAGAAGCTTACACCTTCCTGGGTCTGACCTCGGAGCATTCAGCATGCCCTTCCACACCATGCACTTTCCGCAGCGAGTCTGCCCAGGCAGGTCCTGGGGCAACCAGAGGTCCCTGCACCCCAACTCCGCAGTCAGATGTGACTCTCAGCCAGACAGTAAAACAGAAGGTTTATTAGATGACGGGAACACAGTTTAAACAGAGCTTGTTGGTACAGAAAACAGAACCCCTCTGTCAGGTCCATCTTGGGGGGTGGGGAGCCCAGAACCAAGTTCTGGGTCTCTCCCCATTTCCCCAGCCAGCTCCAAACTGACACTCCCTCCTCTGGCCTCTGTATCTCTTCTGGACAGGGAGGCCACCTGATCTCTTTGTCCCCAACACCTTCAGTTGGCATCTTGCAGGGGAAACTGAGGAACCCACACAGTATTCAGAGAAAATATTAAGAACATTCCCACTTCATCACAACAGGTGCAACAACATATAATACTGTATATTGAAGTAGGCAAGTGCTGCTTCTGACTTTACACTTTTAATTGACCCTTGTAATCTTGTGGCACTGACGCATTGTAGCTTCATTTTATATCGGCTTACAGGGCGGGAGCGGGGGGGCACCACCATTTTGGGCCCCACCAAAAATTATACAAACCTGCCGCCTATGTTCACAGTGTAATGGCTCTGTAAGCAATTCAGCTCTATTGCTGAGGCAGCTTCTGCTTGTGCCTCTAGGTGCTTGTTTTGGGCTGAGGGTGCCCTCAGCATGACACGGCTTTAGCAGCTCCCTCCCCGGGGAGCAAACTGCGGCAGTTCCCCCTTTCCCAGCAGGGTCGATGTGGAGCTGCCTGGCCCCATGGCAGAGCTGGGAGAGGGACCATGGGTCAGGGAGGCATGAAATTACCCCGAGCCTCTATGTGGGGCTCACTCTGTGACTTGGTGCGGTGGTGAGAGCCTGCAGCACCCACCTTCTCCCTTTCCACTTTGGGGGTGGGTCACGTGTTCCTTGTCCTGCCCCCATCACTGCAGCAAGACATAAGTGGCCACCAGTAGCTTAATCCTGCCTCCCAACCCGTGAACGCTGCCGGTCGCAGAGACCCAGGCAGCAGCCACCTCTGCCCCACAGCACAGGAGACCTCTGCCCCTGCCACCAGGGGGAGCCCTCGGGGGCGTGTTGTGTGTCATGGAGGGGGCAGAGCTTATTGCGACGTGGGTGGGAGACAAGGGCTTCAGGGGTGGGGCCTAAAGCCCCCAAACAATTCCTGGCCCTTCCCCTCTGAGTCTGGATTTTAAATGTGCAAAAGTCCCTTCGTGCCACGCCTGATGCCCTTTGTTCATCCTATAACCAGAGCCCCCTTTTCATTTCTAATCCGTGTTCCAACATTCTGCTGGACGGCAGCCAAGGACATTCGTTATATAATCAACATTTGAATTTGCTGCCAAAAGAATAATAATCTCTGTGTGTGTTAGACAGTCAGAACATTCCCCTCATATTTTTTGTGATGTGAACACTTCTAGTTCCCATTTCTCATCACAGCACAAGAGTCCCGTAACAGTCAGTAAAGAGAAAGGCAGTGCATTTAAAACTGAACTTTTCCAACCCCCTGGGGCAATTAGCCTGTGGAACTCCCAGCCACATGAGCTCATCATAAGCAAAGGCAGCCTTCAGACAGGGCACTGGATATTTATATGGGGAATGGGAAGATCCCGAGGTATCACAGTCAACACAATGCAAACAGGGTTGGGAGGGATCTCACCATCCTGCTTCAGGGCATGAGCAGAGGTGTGTTGGGGGAGGGGTTGTGTCCCTTTGTGGCCCCCTCTCTCCCTCCTTCCCTGTCCAATATCCCGAGCGATCCTTCTCCTGCCCCTATTCATGCAGCAGGACCTTGGTGGCCTGTGGGGGCTAAATCCTGCACCCCCACCCCCGGGCGAGGCAGCAGCCCCACAGCAGCACTCGCTGAGCTCTCGCTACTGCTGATAGGGGGGAGGTGTGGGGGGCACCCTGGGTGCCATCAGCAGGGGTGGGATTAACCCTGCCCCAGGCCCCACCCTCTTGTCACAGGTCACCCCTCCTGGGTAGTCAGTGGCCCCTCCCCACACAGCAAGGTTAGAAATGTGCACTAGGCCGTACTGGGGTCTCTCTCCAACGGGGGTCTCCCTCGGCTCGTCTTGTCCCTTCAGGCTGCTCCTGAGCCTGTGTGCTGACGGGGGAGATGCTGTATCCTGGCCTCTGGCTAAGTTCAAGGGCTGCAGTGGGGCAGCAGGATGGCCCAGTGGTTAGGAAACTCATCTAACTCACTCTGCTAGGAGCTGGAGACCTGGGTTTAATATCTGTCTCTGCTACTGACTCCCTGGGTGTCCTTGAGCAAGTCACTCCGCCGCTCCGTGTCTCCGGTCCCCATGTGCCAAAGGGGGGTGGCTGCATTTCCCTACCTGGCAGGGTGTGGTGAGGGTGACGTGTGATTGGGAGATGCCCCTAAGCAGTGGCCACGGGGGCCACCCTAGCTACAGTCCCCATCTCCTTTAGCCTAGGCAGCCTCAGCTCAGCAGGGCTCACTCGGAGCCTTGGGATGCCCAGTGCAAGGGAGGAAAAGGGGCAGGTGCCCCATAGGAGCCGTCCCCGCTGTGCCTTGAACCCTTTCCTCAGGGGGCTCTGAAAGCCTGGGCATTGAGGTCCTTGGGGCAGGACCCAGATGTTTGTACAGCACCTAGCACACTTGGGGGCTGGTCCACGACTGGGGCTTCTAGGTGCTATGGGGAGACCCAGAAATAATAACACAGTGGGGCTGTGACTGATCCCGTCAGCCGGGTTCCTGCCTCCCTTGACCCTCTCCCTGCTCTCAGGAGGCATGTGATGTTTACAGCCCTTACACGGCAAAGCTGATCTCTCTGTCTCCTGCGGTGATGTTGTTTTTCTGCTCTAAGCCGTGAACTCTGGATGCACCAGCCTGTTTTTCCAGCAGATTTTATAACCAGATGTTTATGTTTCTACTCTGCACCGCACAGAACTCTGGGTAACGGGCTCAGACAGCCTCACGTGTGGCTCCCTGCCAGCGGTAGCTGGGCAGGGCTATTGCAGGAGTGGGCGAGGGAGGTTCTGTGGCCTGTGAGATGCAGGGAGTCAGACCAGAGATGCTCGTAACGGTCCCTTCTGCCTGGCCTGACAGCCTGTGAATGAAGAATCCAGGGGGTGAGAGCGCTCAGCCTGGCTCTGCTGATGACTCTGCTCAATAGAAGAGGATGTTCCCATGGATTCTGTTTTCCAGGAGCCGTGTGTGGCCCAGATCCCTTCCCCGCCCCCCATCATTCAGATCACACCGGATGAAGCTCTGCTCTGTGGGGATTGGGAATATAGAGGCCAGTTAATGCTCCAGAGCACGGGAAAGGGAGTGGGGGGGCTGCAGGAGGAAACACAGAGCAGTGGAAAGAAGAACCAGGTCTCCCAGCATAGGGGGCTGAGGTTATAGCGGGGAAGGAAATGCAGAAGCTGGGACAGGGATTTTGGACTAAAGAAATCAGCAGAGCGTGGGAAGGGGAGCAGGGCTGGGGTAGGGTCAATGGGATGGGGCAGGGCTCTGGGGGAGGACACAGCTGCGGGCGGATGCAAAGGAGGTGAGAATGGGGGGCTGGGCTGTGGGTGATGCAGCTGCTGGTGGATGCACAGGGGTGTAGGAATGGGGGCAGGGCTGGGTAGGGGAAATGGGGGCAAGGCTCTGTGGGGAGAAGTCAGCTGCAGGTGCATGCAAAGGAGATGAGAATGGGGGGCAGGGCTCGGCTGGGGCAGTGGGGGCAGGGCTGCGGGGGTGCAGCTGCAGGTGGATGCACAGGGTGCAGGAATGGGGGGCAGGGCTGGGGGAGGGGCAGTGTGGGGGCAGGAGAGCTCTGTGCCCAATGGATCACTCACTGGCCACAGAATCACAGGGCTGGAGCCTGGCAGGTGCTGAGCTCCTCCTGCAGTGGTGCCAGGCAGGGTGGGGCCCGGGATGGGGGCTGTTGAGGTTGGTCTGTAACAGTCTCACTTGCAGCCATGGAGCCGCCCTGCTTTGGGCAGTGACGCGGGGTCTCTGCTCGAGCGGCTGGATGGGCCAATGAAAGTTCCGCATTTGCTCAGGGCGTCTCTCTGGGGCAGAGATAAACGGGTGCGGGTGGCTGATTTGAGCAGTGCAACCTTACCACCGCCCTGCCTGGGTTTCTCCTGCATGGACTGCGGTTTTGTATCTTTCCTTGTTTGAGTTTTAATGACAGAGAAGCACACACTCAGATCAGTAACCTGGGGCACCATTCCCTTAGCAATGACTGTTGTGGAAAGTCAGCCTCATTTTGCAGTGTTTCCATTCCCCTTCAGGCAGCATTTTTTATAGCACCGGTGAGTCGTTTTCGCAATGTTTACTCAGTCCTGCATTTTCCCTTCCACATGTGATTGTCTTGTGCAACAGAAGAGAGGGGGAAAAATGAAAAGCTGGTAAAATGTGACATTGAAACTGCAAAACTTTCCTGAGGACTCTCAGAGGCAGGGGTGGGCCATGAAATGACTTTGACCTGGGACATTCAAAGCCTCAGTAAAAGGGACCAAATCCCAGGCTCCCCTGCTCCCTGTGGCGTTACCAGAGAGCTGGAAAACCAAGATTTAACCAACTGGGAATGCGCCAGGCAAGAGACGGCGCTTCTTGTGTCAACCGCACGTACAGGGGCGGATTCCCCTCTGCCCCACAGCGCGTGGCATTTACACCTGCCCACAGCAGGAGGGATCATTTGCATGGGGCTCAGTGCTGGCAGGGGACTGATTGGGTGGCATTTTACATGGAATTGGCACAGGCGTAAACGCCGAGGTCAAGTGGAGGGCCGGGGAGAACGAGGCCCCAGGGCTTGGGACAAGGAGCTCTGGAATCTGGGCTAGGAGGCTGCATGCTTCATAGCTTGCGTGTGCCGAGCTCCCCGCACACGCCAGGGGCTCCTTGCATCTCCCCACAAGCTCCCGGGGGAACGCCCTCCCATCCCCCTCCATGTCAAAGACTTCCTGCAGATCTCCCCATCTGCCCCTGCCAGTGGTTGTGTGTGGTCCCCATTGTCCTCATACCAAAGGTGATAGGACGATTTCCTGCAGTATCTTTGGGAGATCTTATTGATCTCAGTATGAGTGTCTTTGGAGTCCAGGGCATGAAATGCAAAGCTTTTGTGTTACTATGGGCCTGGAGGATCATAGGACTGAGCCGAACAATCTCCAAGACAAGAACGAACTTTTGGGACATTAGTCTGAAGCGGATTTCCTGGGAAATATCTAGGAGGAGGTGAATTCAAACTTTTCCCTCCCCTCTGCCTCAGCCTTTGAAGCTCTGCCCGGGTGGGAGGGTGATTTTCTGCTGAGTACCTGTTCCCTGGGTCCCAAGACGAAAGGCTCAACCTGTGTATTGATAGATTCAGGGGGGGCTTGTTCTGAGCTCCCAGCTGTTATGAGCTTGTTCCCCCAGGAAAACCCCTCGATGGGGTATGAAGGACTGAGCCTGGCCAGAGCCCTTGTTGGGGTTGGGGGGTGATATCTGGTCGCAGGCCAGGTTCTGTCCTATGTTTTCTCCATAATGCTTTTACCTTATGAATAAATGTGCTTGCTTGGAAAGAGCTGGGTAGTAACTTCACTACAGACAATGACGTTGTTTACAGCCGCTGAGGAGAAGGCAGAGCCGCCTGGTGAGGCTGTCTGGCTGGCGGGGGAGCTCGCAGTGTAGGCAGGGAACTGCGTAGCCTGGAAAAACCCCAGTCAAGAGGGAGAGAGACCCAGGCCTCTACCCAAGAGAGGTGATGGCTGAGGAGCTGGGAGCCAGAGACTAGGTGCCCTTGGTGGACCGCAGAGGGGAAATACAGGTGCAGTTGCCCTGAACTGTGACCCCAAAGTTCCCCATTCTCCCCCAAACTAGTGGCTCTGGGTGCCCCCAATTCCTTCCATGCCAGGGGCTCTGAGTGCCTTCTGTATCCCCACACCAGCTTCCCCCCGTCTCCACCACAAGAGGTTCTGTGTGACCCGTTATTCCCGCATACCCCATGGCCGGGGCTCCGTGTGCATCCCCAATCCCCTCTTTCCCCCAGTCCCTCTCCTCCCCATGCAAGAGGCTCCATGTGGTCCTCTCCTCCCCATTCCAGGGTTCCCCATTCTCCATCCCGCCACATGGCAGGGATTCTGTGCCCCCCATTCCTGAATCTCCCCATAGCAGGTCCCGCATTTTCTCCCTATGGTAGGGGCTTTATGTGAACCATCTTTCTTCTGGAGACTAAGGTTTATGATTTCAAAAGGGCTAACTTTACTAAATTAAGGCGACTAGTTAGGGAAGTGGATTGGACTAACATATTTAGGGATCTAAAGGCGGAAGACGCCTGGGATTATTTCAGGTTGAAGTTGCAGGAGCTGTCAGAGGCCTGTATCCCAAGAAAGGGAAAACGGTTCGTAGGTAGCAGTTTTAGACCGAGCTGGATGAGCAAGCATCTCAGAGGGGTGATTAAGAAAAAACAGAAAGCGTACAAGGAGTGGAAGATGGGAGGGATCAGCAAAGAAACCTACCTTATTGAGGTCAGAGGGTATAGGGATGCAGTGAGAAAGGCCAAAAGCTGGGTAGAGATGGACCTTGCGAAGGGAATTAAAACCAATAGTAAAAGGTTTTTTAGCCATATAAATAGGAAGAAAACCAAGAAAGAAGAAGTGGGACCGCTTAAAACTGTAAACATATAAATAGGAAGAAAACCAAGAAAGAAGAAGTGGGACCGCTTAAAACTGTAAACTGGAGTGGAGATTAAGGATAATCTAGGCATGGCACAATATCTAAATGAATATTTTGCCTCGGTCTTTAATGAGGCTAATGAAGGGCTTAGGAATAGTGGCAGAGTGACTGATGGGAATGAAGGTGCGGGGTTGGAAATTACAGTATCCGAGGTAGAAGCCAAACTTGAACAGCTTAACGGTAGTAAATCCGGCGGCCCAGATAATCTTCATCCTAGAATATTAAAGGAATTGGCGAGTGAAATTGCAAGCCCATTAGCGATAATTTTTAACGAATCTCTAAACTCGGGGGTTGTACCGTTTGACTGGAGATTAGCTAATATAGTTCCTATTTTCAAGAAGGGGAAAAAAAGTGACCCGGGTAACTACAGGCCTGTTAGTTTAACATCTGTAGTATGTAAAGTCATGGAAAAAATATTAAAGGAGAGAGTAGTTACGGACCTTGAGGTCAATGGCAATTGGGACAAATTACAACATGGTTTTACGAAAGGTAGATCGTGCCAAACCAACCTGATCTCCTTCTTTGAGAAAGTAACAGATTTTTTAGACAAGGGAAATGTGGTGGATCTAATATATCTTGATTTCAGTAAGGCGTTTGATACGGTACCGCATGAAGAATTACTGGTTAAATTGGAAAAGATGGGGATCGAAATGAAAATCCAGAGGTGGATAAGGAACTGGTTAAAGGGGAGACTGCAGCGGGTCGTATTGAAAGGTGATCTGTCGGGTTGGAGGGAGGTTATCAGTGGAGTTCCTCAAGGTTCGGTTTTGGGTCCAATCTTATTCAATCTATTTATCACTGACCTCGGAACCAAAAGTAGGAGTGGGCTGATAAAGTTTGTGGATGACACGAAGTTGGGAGGTATTGCCAATTCGGAGAAGGATCGGGATATCCTCCAGGGAGATTTGGATGACCTTGTAAACTGGAGTATTAGTAATAGGATGAAATTCAATAGTGAGAAGTGTAAGGTTATGCATTTAGGGATGACTAACAGGAATTTTAGTTATAAGCTGGGGACGCACCAGTTGGAAGTAACGGAAGAGAAGAAGGACCTCGGAGTCCTGGTTGATCGCAGGATGACTATGAGCAGGCAATGTGATGTGGCCATTAAAAAAGCTAATGTGGTCTTGGGATGCATTAGGCGAGGTATTTCTAGTAGAGATAAGGAGGTGCTAGTCCCGTTATACAAGGCGTTGGTGAGACCTCATTTGGAGTACTGTGTGCAGTTTTGGTCTCCCATGTTTAAGAAGGATGATTTCAAACTGGAACGGGTACAAAGAAGGGCCACTAGAATGATCCGAGGAATGGAAAGCCTGTCGTATGAAAGGAGACTTGAGGAGCTCGGTTTGTTTTCCTTAACCAAAAGAAGGTTGAGAGGAGACATGATTGCTCTCTTTAAATATATCAGAGGGATAAATACCAGGGAGGGAGAGGAATTATTTCAGCTCAGTACTAATGTGGACACGAGAACAAATGGATATAAATTGGCAGTCGGGAAGTTTAGGCTTGAAATTAGACGAAGGTTTCTAACCATCAGGGGAGTGAAATTCTGGAACAGCCTACCGAGGGAAACAGTGGGGGCGAAGGACCTCTCTGGCTTTAAGATTAAGCTTGATAAGTTTATGGAGGGAATGGTTTGATAGGAGAACGTGATTAGTCAATAGGTCAATAACGTGCGACCACTGGTAATTAGTACCGAGGGTCAATGTTGGGATATTGAAAGTCTTTTTCCTGAGTGTCTGGCTGGAGAGTCTTGCCCGCATGCTCGGGGTTCAGCTGATCACCATATTTGGGGTCGGGAATGAATTTTCCTCCAGGGTAGATTGGCAGTGGCCCTGGAGGTTTTTCGCCTTCCTCCGCAGCATGGGGCAGGGGTCACTTGCTGGAGGATTATCTGCTACTTGAAGTCTTTAAATCAGGATTTGGGGACTTCAACAGCTGAGTTAAGGGAGAGAATTATTTCAGGAGTGGGTGGGTCAGCTTTTGTGGCCTGCATCTTGCGGGAGGTCAGACTAGATGATCATAATGGTCCCTTCTGATCTTAAGTTCTATGATTCTATGATTCTCATGACCCGCATGTCCTGCATAGCAGGGCCCCCCAATATCCCCCTCCCCCTGCACTTTTTTGTCCCCCTCCACTCCCCTCCATCATACCAGAGTTCCCCATTTTCCCACACGTGAGCCCTCGTTACTCCCTTCCCCCCATTTCTCCCTTCCCCTCCCATGTCTGCCCCCCATTTGCTCCTTTGCCCCATTATCACCTTTCCCCCTTGCTAGGGGCTCTGTGTGCTCCCCTTCCCCACTTCCACCAAACCAGGATCCCCAAATCACCCCCTAGGCCAGGGGCTATGTGCATGATCCCTCCCCCCAACCATTACTCTTTCTGTCTAGGAGAGAAATCAGGTGGGGTGTCAGCATGTTACTCTCTCCTGGGAGGAGGAGCCGGGCTGTTGTTAGGGGGAAAAGGGGTTTTGCTCTATAGCCAGTTGCAGAGGCACTTGTGGCTGGGCTAATCCCATGGCAGGGGCTCCATTTGTCCCCCATTTTCCTTCCTTGTGGTTTTCTGATTTCCCCCCCAAATCAGCAGGGTTCTGGCCAGTGATGCCTAGAAGAGTCCCTGAAATTTTGGAATTGATGGGCCGCAGCGTTCCGTGGTTATTGCGTTAGAGACACGGCGTGCAGACAAACACAGAAATGTGGAGTATGAGCCCTTCCCAAGATATCACGCCCGGCTCTCCTCCTCTGTAGCTCTCACAGCACTTTGCAGTGGAGGGCAGCCGCACGAGCCCCATTGTACAGATGGGGAAATGGAGGCACAGAAAGGGGAAGTGACTCACCCAAGGCCATTTGGCAGCTGAGCCAGGAATAGAGCCCAGGTGTCCTGAGCCCTAGTTCAGTGCGCGATCCCCTAGGCCACACCGACTCTGTTTCATGTAACCTGGTCATAGAGTTCCACCCGACAATCCACTGGCAAAAGGGGCTGCCCAGAGGAGATGTGCTCCCATCAGCCTCGCCGCTCAGGGCACGTAACATCTACACTGCACTAAAACCCCCGCGGCTGGCCTGTATCAGCTGAGTGCGGCTTGTGGGGCTCGGGCTGCGGGCTATAAACTTTCAGTGTAGACATATGGGCTCGGGTTGGAGCCCGGGGTCTGGGACCCTCCCACCCCACAGGGGCCTACAGCCTGGGCTCCAGCCCAAGCCTGGAAGTCTACACAGCAATGCAACAGCCCTGCCACGGGCCAGCCACAGGTGTGTCAACGTACCCAAAATAGCCACTTCCCTCCCCCCAACAAATTATTTTTTAAAATTCCATTTTTTCCTACAAAATCAGAAATGTAAAACTTCACCTTTTCTCATTTTCTTAGATTGTCTTTTTAAAAAAAATAAATCATTCTGTTGCCATCTGGGACAAAATGGAAAAAAGAGGGGGAAAGAGGCAACCGCTCCCCCCCCCCCCACTTTAAATTTCCAGAGTGAACATTTGCAATAAAAAGGTACGCAGACATTTTGGAAGGAATGAAAAATTGTTCCACTTTGAGACCTGAGGAATAAAACTGCCGACTGGCTGCCTTTCTGGAAGCTGTGTGTTAGTCACACCCGAGTTATTGGGTTCAATACAGGAGTGTCTAGGTGAAATTGACAGTCCTGGGGTATACAGGAGGTCAGGCTAATGGAAATGATCTAATGGTCGCTTCTGGATCTATGAAAACGACTTTGAAATGTTTTGCTGTTTTGTTCACTTATTGGCCAGTTCTAGTGACCAATACAGGTTAGGGAGCCAGGGCAGAGTGTAGAATATCGGTAGGACATACAGTATTGTCAGGCCATGTGTTCAAAAATCCTGGGTCAGGCCCCCCAAAAACATGAAACTGTTTGAAAAGGTATAAGATTTCAAAAAATAAATAAAAGTTGAGTTCTGTTTATTTGCGTTCTGGTTTCTGAGCCTTTTGGGATCATGTTTTCAAGTTTTTCTCTGATTCCACCAGGGCTAGAAACCTACATTTGCTTTGAATGAAAGCTGAAAGTCTCTCATCATCACATGACTCCAGGAGCTGGGGCCTTAAGGAAAATGACAAATACTGTGAGATTTGCGTTAAAATTGTGAGAGTTGGCAATGTCGATTCAGAGGAGCTTTTGTAGCTCCAGCCCATGGCACAAGGTAACAGTGGGGAGTGGTAGAAACTAGAAAAAACAATCGACAGGAAAGGGCCGAAGAAACCTCTTTACCCAGCTGTGCATTAAACATTGCAGTTCCCGTGAGTAAGGCAGCTTGGCATCTAGGCAAGGAGTCTAAAGCTCTTTGTTGGATCACTTTGATAATAGGTGGGAAAATGCTCTGGATGAATGGAGCCCTACAGACAACATCCTCTGCTGACGAGTATCCCATCCGCCTTCTCCTGATTGGGCTGCAGATACGACACACCCTAAAAGGAATCCCAGAAGTCTGCTTTTGGGGTGAGACCATTCCGTATCCTGTCCTAGGATGAGAATCACCAGTAATAAGAGACTTTTGTTCTTCTTCTGTTATATAGATTCCATAGATTTTAAGGGACCATAACATCTAATTTGACCTCCTGTATGACCCTGGCCTGAGAACTTCACCAAATGACCCCTTCAACGAGTCCAGTAACTTGTGTTTGGCTGAAGCATCATCCAGAAAGGGACCCAGTTTAGATCTGAAGCCATCAAGAATCCACCACTTCCCTTGGTAGTTTCATAGAATCATAGGCCTGGAAGGGACCTTGAGAGGGCTTCTAGTCCAGTCCCCTGCACTCAAGGCAGGATTAAGGATTATCTAGACCATCCCTTAATTAGTTTGTTCCAATGTTTAATTACCCTTAAAATATGAGCCATATTTCTGAGTGGAATTTGTCTGATTTTATATTCCAGCCAGTGGTTCTTATTTGCCACTGGATTAAAGACACATTTGGTACCAGATGTTCGAAAGCTGCCAACAACCAGACTCAGACTCACAGTATATGAGTAAGGGTCAGCTTTAATAGCCACAGATCATCACCTTGAGCCACCTACTTCGGGGGGAAAAATATTCCAGTGTCCCAACTTTAGGAGATGCCTGAGAAACAATAATAATAGCTGATGAGAGTTGACACACTGGGAACTGAACCTGGGACCTCAAGAACTAAAAGCATCTAGCTTGAGCTGAAAAGCCAGACTTCTGTAGGCAGGGATTGTAAGAGCTCATGTCCTCTATGGCTCAGCAAGAGTGGCACTACAGAAACATTTTACCTAAAACAGTGTGGTTTTGGTTGAAGTGCTTGGGGGAACCTCCGCTCATGTTAACAGGGGCTGGTGGACGTCCACTACCCTTTTTATCAGAGTGGTGAAGTAATTATTGAGCTTGCAGTGTCCAAAGGAGTCTTGAGCAGTGTAAACTGGTATAATGCTGGGGTGACTGGCTGGTGCCTCTCTCTGTGTGATTCGTGAGTGTCTCAGGGAGCATTCCTGCAATTTAGCTGGGTGTGGGGCGACACACGCTGATGGCTGAGTGATCACAGCACCTGGAGGGGTTTGCTGCTTGTCACTGGCACAGCTCTGTGAGAGACAGCCCAGGCTGGAGAGTAAAGGGGGCAGAGCAGCCCCACAGTCCCAGCTTGTACCCTGGGGATCCTGGTTAGCCAATCTAGCCATGCTGGTAGAGCTGTACCGACAACGCCTTTCCAGTGTGGACCTGATTGGAGTCACACACCCAGAAAGCAGGAGGGGAAGGTGCATTTCCTCCTCCTCTTACACGTTCAAATTTAAACATGTCCCAACTGCAGCCTGTGGGATTCGTTGATGTTGACTTTGAACACAAATTTGCACACAAAGCCAAGGCAAATTTCTAGGAAGGGGAGTAGTGCAGTTGATCCTTAAATCAGTTCTCAGTAGCAGATTGCCCAACAGACTGTTTTCCCTGGAAGGCGTTTCCAGCTGAACAAACAGACATCCTGCAGCTGGACTGTAGACAAGGAAGTTGCGCAAAGTTCCCTGCTTTATTCTGCCAACGCTCAGGGCCTGGTTCTCTGCTGCGACCCGTCTCCTAGGCATTGCTCAGGTGGTGCAAAGGGACTTATAGGTGGGCACCGTGGTCAGGGGGCACCATGGCCATGAGGGTGTTATATGAAAAATTTGAACAACAGCCCCTCTCCCCCCAGCCCTGTTCAGCTCACAGCCTTGGTCCACCCCCATCCCCTGCTCCGCCTGCACCTCCGCTCTGCCCTGCTCCACCCCAAGCTCCGCCCCCAGCCGAGTCCTTGCCCAGTTCTAGCTCCGCCTCCAGCCTAGCTCCTCCCCATCCCCAGCTCCATCTCCAGTCCAGCTCCACCCCCTCAACACACTTAAACTCAAAGAAACGGTGGCGCCAAAATACAAGTTCCCAGGGTGCCATTTTCCCCCAGGCCAGCCCTGGGGACTGGAGATCAGCTGCCTGGCTCCCAGGTGCCCCCTCCACACAACTGCCCTGTGCCCCCCATCACAGGCTGGCCGGCCCGTTGAGGGGATCAGGGCTCAGCCCTCCCCAGGACTTAGCAGCTGTTCCCTCAGCCTCCCTGATGCGCTGGCAACACGAGGGCTAATTAGTGCCCGTGCTGGGTGGAACGGGAGCTTTCTTAGCGACTCTGAGCGCAGCTGGGGTAGTGAAGCCAGCAGGGCACCGCTGACACAGAGCTGGGAGGCCTGCGGGGGAGGAGTAAGGGAAGTGCCTGAAGACGTGACCCACATGGAGCAGGGCAGGCCCCTGGGGAAGCCTGGAGCTGGGCCCACAAGGAGAAGGGAAGAGCGGAGAGGCCCAGGCGGGGTGGGGGACCAGGCGAGGTGCTATGGGGACTCCTGGGCAGTCAGCGCCCTGACGAGAGTGAGGAGACCTGAGGGGAGCCCCGGAGGGGGAAGGACCTTTTTGGTGTGCATCAGCTGGGACTGGGAATGCCCCGGATGGGGACTGAACCGGTACCAGACTTGGATGAAGGGCTGAGCCCCGAAAAACCCAGAGAGGGAGTTAGGAGAAGACACTGTCTGGGATGGGCCCTTGTGGCCAAGGGAGCGGCCAATCGGTGGTGGTTGGAGGTGGGGGGCGGGTTGAGATGAAAAGCCCCCTGCAAGGCCACATCCCCCCCAGATGTGAGGATACAGATGTGCATACCCTGACTGTAGGGGGCATGGAGGGGGTATCATATGGCTGCTGCATGGTACATGCCAGCAACCCCAAGAGATGGGCAGCTCCTTAGGAACCCAGCGTCAGCCCCAGCAGGGCTGGTCTGGCCCCAATCGCAGGGCCAGGCAGCTGCACTCAGCCCTGTTGTGCTCTGTGGCTTTCGATTCCCCTACGGAAGTTCTGAGCAGCTGGAAACCTGGTGTGGTGCTATATATTGAAAGAGCCAGGGAAGAGCTGAAACTGTGGTTTCTGTTTCAGCTGCCTTTTCTGGTAAATGAAACCTGAGCGGCTTGGCTTCTAGTGTTTGAGGTTTTATTTTCTTCTAAGCTCTTTCCCAGGCCATGTACTCTCAGTGCTCAAATGTCACGCTAAGGTGCCATTGATAAACGGCCCATAAAGGGCTAAGAAGTGACTGCTGGATGTTCCTAGCACATCACAGACACGAGCCGTCTGTTCCAGATGGGAATAATCTTCCTATGGACCAGCTGGACTCTAACAGGCTGGAACAATGATTAACCATGTAGTGCAACATCTGGCAATCACTTATCAGCTCTGTATAAATGATCCATCCCTGAGCGGTGCCTGCAGCATGAACCCTCCACCTGTGTTCTGGGATGAACATGATGCTACTGTTGTGTGTCTGCACAGGGAGCCCGATGCTGCTCTGCCCTGTGCTAGCTATGAACCGGTGTCACCCCACAGAAGTCGGGGGACACACCGAGATGAGAATCCAGCTCGGACTCCATTGGGCAGTTGGGTCGCTCTGGATTTACACTGGGGGTCACTGAGATCAGAACCTGGCCTCCCGGCTTGTCGCTTTCTGCTCTGTGGGTTACTTTGCGGTCACCTGTTTGCAGCGGTGGGACCATCTGTCAGTTCTTGTGGTGGTGCTACGGCAGGGCAGGGGGGCTCAGTGTGTACCTATGGGGAAGGTTGTTGGCCTGTAATAATCACAAAGCTTTGACCAAACGAGTAAAGATGAAAGTGCAACTGACAGCAGTTAGCCCCCGGCACTTCCCTTTGTCCTTTGGGGGGGAACAAATACGCAGAAGTCAGTTAAGTGCCTCCCAGTAGGGCTGGCAGCCAGCCAGCATTGTTCACTTCCCTATCACAAAACAAACAGCTTCTGCATTGTCCTTCCCCTTCCCCCTAATCTCTGCCAGCTCCCTTCCCTGTTCCTGTTCCCCTTGGCTGGCCTCTAGCTGAGCTCAGGGCTCCAGTCTGACAGGCTGGATGAGGGCGGCAGGAGCAGGCTCCCCTCTGGCCCAGCTCTGCCGGTCCCTTGGCTGTAGCTTTTCCTCACCAGCCCAGTGAGGATCAGAGCTGCCCTGGGTGTGCACCCTGAGCCTCCCTCTCCATGCCCCACCCTGCCCCTCTGACTGCCCCAGGGCCAGAGCCCACTGGAGTCACTGGAAAGGCTCCCCTGACTGCAGTGGGTTTGGCATCACCCCTCCCAGCCCAGCGCTGTCACCCTGGGGGGCCCAGAGGCAGCGCCCAGCTAAGCAGCTCGGTCTGTCCCAGGGGCTGAGGCCCCACCAGTCCCACGGACCCTGCACACGCTCAGGGCAGCCCAGGCTAACGCGAGTCTGCCACAGCCCCAGGATTATTAACACACCCGGCCCGTTAGCTCAGCGGTGCTGCCGGGTGCACTGGGACCAAACCCCATCGGGGTCAGCTGCAGGGACTGAACCGGGGACCTTGGGAGCCGAAAACAGGAGCCTTCACTGCTGGAGCTAACAGGACCCCTCTGTTAATGAAGAGGCAAGTAGCAAACTCTTCTGTGGCGTCTCCGCTAGAGGAGGCCAAAGCCCCCCTGCGTCAGGAGGGGTTAGGTACCGGGTGAGAATCAGGCCACGTTCATTCACCGGTGGAGTCAGCTGACCAGCTTTAGGGGCCTGGGTTTGAAAATGTCGGTCCCTCGTGCTGCAAGCTCTCGGCCCATCGAGCCCCCCGTCCCAGCCGCAGAGAGCCAGTAAAAGTGATGAGTTTGCGACAACAGCTCCAATTCAAGCCGAATGCTGCTGGCCTGTAAGTGATGTTCTGGACAAGCATGTGCGTGAGCTTCCACTTGTTAGCGGCTGACGCTCCCATGCAGCCTGTTCCCTGTTTTAAATAAAAAGAGGCTGTAAAATCTTGAACATTTTTTTTCTACTTGCAAGGGGGGCAGAGCTGCAGCTGGTGTAGGGAGGTGTTGCTCCATGGGAGTCAAGGGGCTGATGCCGGTTCACGCTGGCCCTTCCTGGTGTTGTCATGGGTTTGGTATTGATGATAGGACAGGCAGGGCTGTTCCTTCCCTGAAGAATCTATCTCATGTTGGGTGTTAAAATGTTTCATCCTCCTTAGCTATTTGACAGCTGGGAGCTGTAGCAGCAACACCCAGTTCATGCATTTCTCCCAGACTCCCAAATTGCCTCCCCAGCCTTCCCAGCTGCCCCCTTCCCACCAGCCAAACCTTCCATTCCACCCACCCCCTAAACAGTTTCTAGATTCTGTTACATACCATCAGTTCAAACAGTCCAGACACCACAAATGATGGCAATGTAGGGGCTGAGGAAACTGAGTTTAAGAGAAATAGCTTACCAGGAAACCAGGATGAGCAGAGTCATTTTCATATCTGATGCAATGAAACTTAAGAAGTTCTGCAGAATTTCCCTCTGACTACGCTAGGATGACTCAGGCCAGGTCTAGACTACTACCCCCCTAACTTACCAGCAACCGCAGTAATTATTGCGGCTTTTCATGTCCACACCATGCGCCTTGTGTTGGCGGCGGCGCGCTTCCTCACCGGGGACTGGGCACTTACACCAAATTAACTGATGTGGGGCACGAACATCCCAGAGCCCTGCCCCCCAGGCCTGACAGCTGGAATAGTCAATCAGGGGCGGCTCCAGGCCCCGCACGCCAAGCGCGTGCTTGGGGCGGCAAGGCGCGGGGGGCGCTCTGCCGTCACCGCGAGGGCGGCAGGCAGGCTACCTTCGGTGGCTTGCCTGAGGGAGGTCCGCTGGTCCCGCGGCTTCGGTGGACCTCCAGCAGGCATGGCTGCGGGAAGTCCGCCGAAGCCGCGGGACCAGCGGACCCTCCACAGGCAAGCCACTGAACGCAGCCTGCCTGCCGTGCTTGGGGAGGCGAAATGCCTAGAGCCGCCCCTGTAGTCAATACAGTGTCTACCCTGGTGTCGGCCTAACTACATCGACCTAAACGCTGCGCCTCCCGCAGAGGTGAAGTTATTAGGTCGTGGGTGAGTCATGTTGGCGGGAGCAATGTTGTAGTGTAGATGCTGACACAGTTTGGTCAACATCAGCTACCTTACGTCGATCTAACTCTGTAGTGTAGACCAGGCCTCAGAAACCCCAGGGCCTGGTTTAGGGCTCAGGTCCAGACAGCCATGGGTTGTGTTTCTATCCTTTTGTGGACATAGCCACAGAATACCCTGGGCATAGACGGATGTTAGTGTCCCAGTCCTTTGACTGTAGTTAATACTCTTCTGGCCTATTTCTCTGGTCAGTCGTTTGCAACTTGTTGTCCTTGGGCTGAAGCAAAACAGACGTGGCTTTAACCCTGGAGCCGCCTTCCAGGAGAAAATGGCATTAGGCATCTGGTTGTCTGTAAAGAGACAGGATCCTGATAGAGTTAGATGGGAAAAGATCTGTAAGACCAAGCCCATGCCCCTGTCAGGAGTGGCCTCAAGAGAGGAGGCTTTGAGTAGAAGCCGTGGGGTCTGGAAGAATCAATGTTTTGTGACTGATGCGCTGGGTGACCATGACCAAGTCACTGCACCTCCCTGCCTCAGTTTCCCCATCTGTAAGTGGGGTGATAATACTTACACACCTACCTTGTGCGTGTACTGTAAAGCTTAATTTGTTAGTGTCTGCGTAGTGCTTTCAACAGGCAGAGTGCTACGTAAATGCCACGTAGGATTGTTAACCTAGAAAGTTTGGATTTTTGAGAGGCTTTTTAAGCGAACTGGTCGAGCGAACCCCTGAGCACGCCACCACTGCTCCGCTTCTCCCCCCCCCACTCCCTCCCAGGCTTGCCACAATACAGCTGATTCACATTCTTTTTTTCCCTCCAGAGAAAAACCCTTGAGCAAAAAATGTCACCCAAAGATTGATTCAGAATTATTCATGGGAAAGTTTTGCCCCAACTCAAAAACACTGACGGTTGGAATCACTGTCCCTGCGGGGTGCAAACTGGATAGCCTGGCTGTTCGCTTTCAGTAACGATTCTTCTTTTGTGAGTTACGTCTGCTCATTGTCCTGAAGGCCTGGATCCGAACCAGCTGGACCCAGCTGGGGTTTACTCAATGACTGAGTTGGGCTAGTCCAATGTTCTAACTAATCCGCACCCATCACCCCTGGGCCAAGTGCATTAAATGAAATAGTCGGGGTGTGAGTGTGTGTGTTTGAGTTTTCTTTGTCACACTTCAAAGGACTTTGTGAAACAAACCCGCTGGGTGGGAGCTGGGCGGGGCCGGGCGCTGCAGCTGCCGGAAGATCCCTGGAGGGGTCAGCGGGGGGCTGGTTCCTAGAGGGAAGGGGAAGCTGCAGGTGGAGGCTCAGCAGGAGAAGGGAGGCTGGGCCCTGCAGCCAGGGGTCACCTTAGCACTAGCTTTGGGCCAGGCTGGCAGAGGGGGGAGAGGCTGGACTGTGTTAAAGCTGCGGTGAGGCTGATGTCATGGGGGGGGACCCCGGCCCCCAGCCCTGAGCCCCCAGCCAAACCGTGGACCCTCTTCCTCCCACTGCATGGGTGGGGGGCTGGGAGAGGAGGGGCTGTAGCTGTGGGAGAAGCACCACGGGAGCCTGAGAGGAGGGTCCTGCACTGGGGGAAGGGATGTGCAGGAAGGGGAGGGGGAAGCAGGACTCTCTGGAGGACCCTGTCCCCTAATTCTCACCCCTCCCACATGTCCCTTTTGTCTCCTGGTCTCCTCAGCTCCTGGCCCCAGAGCCCAGAACCAGGAGGATCCCAGGACGGGATTTTGAGGCAATAAATCTGCAGAGGAGCCAAATAGCTCAGTTGCATAAGCCAGATTCCTGGCAAACTGCCCTAACTAATCCAGACCTGCGGGAGCCAGAGCTGGAATTAGAGAGGAGGCATAATGCGATTTACTCTATCAGGCTGAAAGCAAAAGAGAGTCATTCTGCAGATTGGATTTCTGGGAAGCCGTGGGGGTTCTGGGTGCACCATCTGTTCTATCGACAGGTCACTATTCGTAATGGCATATGGTATTGCTGAGAAGCCTGTCCCTGAAGCATCTAGCCGGTGGCTATGTTACCTGACCCCGAGAAGGGCCGGCTCTCAGGTGATTCTGGGCTAGGACGCAGCAGCTTTGGATTCGATTCCTGTCTCTGACACAGTCCTCGGGTGAGTCACAGAGTCAGCTTGTGTCCGAGGGCTCAGCGCCCACAGCGAGGGCCAGATTGTCGAGAGAGCTCAGTAACCAGCCCGCTCTTCGAATCTCCCTGGGCCTCAGCTCCCCATCTGTAAAACAGGGACAGTAATCCTGTCTGTCTGCTGGGTCTGTGGATTGTAACCTCTTTGGGGCAGGGACTGTCTCTCCCTGTGTCTGTGCAGCGCCCGGCACAACGGGGCCCTGATCTCAGCTGGGGCAGGGACTGTCTCTCCCTGTGGGTCTGTGCAGCACCCAGCACAACGGGGCCCTGATCTCAGCTGGGGCAGGGACTGTCTCTCCCTGTGTGTCTGTGCAGCACCCGGCACAACGGGGCCCTGATCTCAGCTGGGGCAGGGACTGTCTCTCGCTGTGTGTCTGTGCAGCGCCTGGCACAACGGGGCCCTGATCTCAGTCAGGGCCTCTAGACCTCCTGTCATTCACACATTAATGTAATACTTGTGCCCTCAAGGGACGTGACCAAGTCCCTCTTCTCCTCCAGCAGATTAAAGTGACAATCTCGTGGTGTGGTGCCTGCCCACAGGCATGTGAGAGCAGGTGCCCCACTAGGCTGTGCACAGAGATGCTAGGGCAGAGGTGGGCAAACTACGGCCCGCAGGCCACATCTGGCCTGCAGGACTGTCCTGCCCGGGTCTTGAGCTCCCGGCCCGGGAGGATAGCCCCCGGCCCCTCCCCCCTGCTGTTCCCCCTCTCCCGCAGCCATGCTTGTTGTTCTGGAGCCGAGCTGTAAAGATAAGCCAGGGGGAGCAGTGTGCAAGTTAGAGCTGTCCTTAGGCTGCTCTAACTTATCCCAGGGGCTGGGCCCTGCAGGGCCACAGAATACAGAGCACAAAGGGGGCTTCAAGCTGCCTTGACCCACCTCTGTCCCTTTCCCAGGAACAGGAGAAAAGAAATGAGGCCCAGTAAGACTGATTGTGAGCTACCAGAGCGATGTGACTATGGTACAGGGAGGGCTTGTGAGAACTAGCTGTGACTGGCAAGGTGCGCTGTGCTCCAGGGTGTGGAGACGGGACTAACCGGTGTGGGTTTACAGGGCTGTTACTGGATTGTCAAGATCTTTATAGAGGGGTGTTGGAGCAGCCTGGTGATATGCCAGAGAGTTCAGAGCAGTGGGTTCCTCTCACACTTCTTGGCATCCTTGCAAAAAATGCCCCTTGCCTCCCTGGCAGATTATTTTCATAGTGTGAAATTCACCCAGGTGCGGAGGACCCTCCCAGGGGCTTGTGTCGCTGGAGCAAGGCCTTCAGGGCTTTAGATGCTCTTGAAAATGCTGCTCGTAGGCGCTGATCCGGCAAAGACTTATGCAAGCACAGTACTTCACTTGATGCATTGAGTACCTTTGAAGTCAAGCAGGCTACTCATAGACCGAAAGCCCATGGGTGAGTGTTTGCAGGATCAGGGCATAAGTAGCACGTGAAATGTGTCTTGATGTTAATTCCACCCCATCAGTGGGCTATTGCAGTTTTTGCATAATATTTGCCTTGTGAAATGTGTTACTTTTATGCAATGCAGGAAATCGCAGCTGGTATTTCCCAACGCTCCAGAAATCTGGAGCCTTTTCTTCCCTATTGCATAACTTTCTTTCTCCACAACTTCCCTACAACCCAAATCCCATGAATACTCAAAACTGCTCTAACAGGTTAGAAAAAAAAATTTCCATGAAAAATTCATTTTTTTTAGTGGAAAAAATCAAACCCCAAATATTCACAGGTGAAAACCAAACATTTCAATTCAGAAATGCTACCCCAATGCCTTGTAGGGGTTGTAGTTCAGGTGCTTCATGCCTCTGTTCTTCTCTATAGGCCAGGCTCCCTGGCTGGACTACATCTCCCGTGATGCACCATGACCCCCTCTCTTGTTGAGCCACTGCAGCGCATCATGAAAGTCCTGTGGCCGATATGCATCACAGAATCGTAAGATGGGAAGGGACCTCAGGAGGCCTTCTAGTCCGGCCCCCTCCACTGAGGCAGGACTAAGTATTATCTAGACCATCCCTGACAGGTGTTCATTCAAATTGTTCTTAAAAACCTCCAATGCTGGTGATTCTACAACCTCCCTAGGTAACTTATTCCAGTGCTTAACCACCCTGACAGTTAGGAAGCTTTTTCTAATGTCCAACCTAAATGTTCCTCGATGCAATTTAAGCCCATTGCTTCTTGTCCTTTCGATCCGCGACCGAGTCCCCAGTGAAGTGATCGCACAGCAGAGCGAAGTGCGGGATGCCGTTATTAAAAGCAGGTAGAGTAAAATGCGATGGGCCGGGCATAGAGCGAGGCTCCCTGACAATCGATGGACTGCAGCTGTCGCCAAGTGGTACCCACGGGCAGGGCCGGCTTTAGGCCTATTCCACCAATTCCCCCGAATCGGGCCCCGCGCCTAAGAGGGCCTCGTGCCCAGGGAGAATCCCTTCCCTGGCTAGAGGTGCCTTTTTAATTTTTACTCACCTGGCGGCACTCCGGGTTTTCAGCGGCACTTCGGCAGCGGGTCCTTCAGTGCCGCCAAAGACCTGAAGCAAGTGAAGGACCCGCCACCAAAGTGCTGCCGAAGACTCGGACCACCACCCGGTGAGTACAAGCCCCACATATTTTTTTACGTGTGGTTTTTTTTTTTTTAGTCATCCCTGCCGGGGCCCCGTCGAAACTGTTCGAATTGGGCCCCGCATTTCCTAAAGCTGGCCCTGCCCACGGGAACTGAAACCACCACTCGGCCAACCTCCAAAGAGAGGGGAAGATTTTATCGTGGAAAGGCTGCACACGGAGAAGGAAGGCCAAGGTCAGAGAAGAATGGAAGACGTGTTGGGAACGGCGCAATCTATATGAGGGCTGAAGGACCGATTGATCAAGGTGATCAAGGCTACTTGTTCCGTCCTCAGTGGATAAGGAGAACAATGAGAAGTGTTAAGGAATCTCTACCCTTAGAGGTTTTTAAGGCCCAGCTTGACAAAGCCCTGGCTGGGATGAGTTAGTTGGGAATTGGTCCTGCTTTGAGCAGGGGGTTGGACTAGAACCTCCTGGGATCCCTTCCAACCCTGATATTCTATGATTCCAGGATTCTATTCCCAGTTCTACCACAGTCTCTTTTGCGCAAGTCACTTCACTCATCGTAACAACCTTTTACGTACTCGAAGACTATCAGCCCCCCCGGTCTTCCATTCTCCACACTAAACAAACCCAATTTTTTCAGTCTGTCCTTATGGGAGCTGTAGTCCAGTTGGAGAGTCAGCGAGCAAGGGCAGGGGTGAATGGGGCCCACTTTGGCTGAATCAATATTAAATAATGCATTCGCGCCAAACAGAGACAGAGCCTCCGGGACAGGGAAAACAGCCCTAGTTAGGCAAATGGAAAAGGAGCCTCATTTGAGAAGGAAATTTCTCAGCTGAGCGGGATTTGAATAGCAAAGAGCCTGGGACACAAACACTTTTGAGGCAGCTGATCCAGTCACAGAGTCTATAGCTGCTGACACTCGGTAGCGGTGGAATCAGGCGTGTGTGGTCCAAGCGTGACAGTGCATAAGGGTGGGAGAGGACAGCATGTGAGGAGGGCTGGAAGAACTGTGCCTATGCAGTGCAGATCCCACCCCCAGGCTGTGTGTGGTTGGGGCTTGGGTCCCTCACAAGAGGCTGTTGAGAAAACTTAAGGTAGCTGATCCAAAGCCCATTGACATCAGCGAGAGGCTTTGCATGAACTTCAGTGAGCGGGTCGGGTGAGGCCCAGGATCAGAGTCAAATTACTAATATGGGAGCATCTGTCACCAGCCCTGTGCAAACACACCACAAAGAGCCCTGCTCTTTTGCAAGAAGTTGTGGGAGACGAGTTGGGGCAGGTGGAAACCTGTCCTGTGCGCTCCACGCTGCTTTCCCATGGAATATCCCGTCAAGTTCAAGGCCTTGATCCTTATCTTCACGGCGCTCCATGGCCTGGGCCCAGGGTAGCCAAAGGAGCTGAAAGCTCCAAGATGAGGATCATGGGTAACAGCTCGGCTCCACAGGCACGAGGGAGCCTCTGCCTTAATGGTAAAGCACCTCAGTGCAGGGCAGAGCTTTCTTGGGGGGCTGCTTTGAGACAGGCGTGGATCCCCTTAGGCACCAGCACAAACCTCCCCACTAAAACTAGCTGAAATGTTTCAATCAAAAATTTGTTTGGCAAAAATAAGTAGATGAGTCGACACTGAAACAGTTTGTGAGTTCATGTTGATTTCGCCAAATTGCTCATTTTGAGGAGCGGGAAACCCCCATAAATTCTGAAGAAATCAAAATGTTTTGTTTTGACATCTTCAGTTCAGAATGTCTTTTTTTCCATTCATAAATTTCCTTTAATTTTTGTTCTATAAATTCAACAATTAAAAAAAAAAGGCTTGAAATCAAAGCAAAATGTTTCATTTCAGGTTGAGCTAAATGCTTTAGTTCAACCTCTTTTTTTTTTTTTTTTGCTTTTCATTTGGCCAATTTTTTTTTCTTTAGAGACTTTCAGTCCAACCCAACATTTCCCCCCTTGACTCTCAATATGGCCAATGAACTGGAAAATGTGTTATTCACCTCGCGCTACTCTCCCCCTTCCACTATGATCTGCTTTCTCTGGTATAAATACAGGCCAGGCTGTAGATAAGGAAAAAACCCTCCACTCCATGGTCCACACAATTCGCCCCTGGGAAGAGGATGAGAGGAAAAACAAACTCAGCTGTCAGTTGTATCATTTAATGCACACCTGGCCTGGCACTTAGATATTATGGTGACAAGAGCGGGATCAGAACACACTGAACAGAACAACAGATTGTCACTCACTCACTTATCAAAAACGGGGCTCAGAGGGGGAGACAGTAGGGGCCAGGGGTAATGGCTGTGGGGCCGGGAGAAGGAAGTGGGGGCCTGGGCTGATGGGTGGACTGGAGATTGGAGGAGGCAGCAGGGCCCCAGGGCAATGGGGGTGGTGGGTTTTCAGAGATTTTCCTGGCCCTCTCGGGTTGGAGGTGCTCAGGTGGCCCGGGACTGGGGGGTACTGGCGGCCGTGGGGGGGGGCTCTGGGCTTCTGTGGAGAAAGGGGGGCAGGAGGGGCAGGGCCTCAGGCAGAAGGGGTGGGCTGGACTGGGGGCTAGCCTCCCCGAGCCTGGGGTTCACCCCCCCGCCCATGAGAATATGCCGTGAATTCTCTTTCTATAACTTTCCTGGAAAGGTGGACGCTTTAGTAGCCATTTAATGCAGCTGAATCAGGGGCAGAGAGGAATTGTATGTCAGATATTTTAGGAACCACTAACAATGACCTTAGAACTCTCCCATGAATAAAAATGTCATGTCTTTATAGTCCAATATTTCAGGTCCCTCGGGCGTAGCATTGCATGCTGGGAATCTCTGTGTGAAATTCCCATTTCTCATGCTGCAGCCTGCCCCTCAGTCAAGACTGGTTAGGCCCTAGGGAGAGGAGAGGGGAGTTTTGGGTGGAAGGATGGTGCAGAGGTTAAAACACTAACTTGGGAGACCCCAGTTCAATTCTGTGCTCTAATACAGACTCCATGTGGTCTAGGTTTAAAAAGTCCCTTAGTTTCTGTCCCCTTCCTGTAAAATGACCATGATACAGACCTTTCTATCTCAGGGGCTGTCCTGAGGCAGTTTCAGTGCTGGGGACAGCAACTGTGTCTAACCCAGGTCAAGGGGTATCCCACCCACTGGGGGAAAGAACAAAAGCATTTCCATAAAGGTCGATTACAGAGGAAAGGCTGATGAGCGAAGCAGAGCTAGGTGTGGGGAATAGTTTTCCTACCTCGTGATAATTGTTGAGATTTTTTTTAAATTTTCCATTTTCTCATCAGGATGAAACCAAGCCCTTTTGGCAGCATTTTAGAAACAATGAGAGAAAAGATTAAGAACATAAGAACGGCCAGACTGGGTCAGACCAAAGGTCCATCTAGCCCAGTATCCTGTCTCCAACAGTGCCAGGTGCTCCAGAGGGAGTGAACAGAACAGGTAACCATCAAGTGATCCATCCCCTGTCGCTCATTCCCAGCTTCTGGCAAACAGAGGTAGGGACACCATCCCTGCCCATGCTGGCTAATAGCCATTGATGGACCTGTCCTCCATGAACTTATGTACTTCTTTTTTGAACCCTGTTATAGTCTTGGCCTTCACACCACCCTCTTGCAAGGAGTTCCACAGGTTGACTGTGCGTTGTGTGAAGAAATACTGCCTTTTGTTTGTTTGTTTAAAACCTGCTGCCCATTCATTTCATTGGGTGGCCCCAAGTTCTTGTGTTATGAGAAGGAGTAAATAACACTTCTTTATTTACTTTCTCCACACCAGTCATGATTTTATAGATCTCTATCATATCCCCCCTTAGTCACCGCTTTTCCAAGCTGAAAAGTCCCAGTCTTATTAATCTACCCTCATACGGAAGCCGTTCCAGACCCCTAATCATTTTTGTTGTCCCTTTCTGTACCTTTCCCAATTCCAATATATCTTTTCTGAGATGGGGCGATCACATCTGCACACAGTATTCAAGGTGTGCACATACCATGGATTTATAGAGAGGCAACGTGATAGTTTCTTAAGTATCCCTTTCCTAATGATTCCCAATATGCTGTTCGCTTTTGTGACTGCCGCTGCACATTGAGTGGATGTTTTCAGAGAACTATCCACAATGACTCCACGATCTCTTTCTTGAGGGGTAACAGCTAATTTAGACCCCTTCATTTTATATGTATAAAGACAGATGGAAAGACCCACCCTAGAATACCCCATATGGCCAGTGTCCTGGGGTGTGGGAGATCTAGTTTGAAGTCCCTGCTCC
Source organism: Mauremys mutica (assembly GCF_020497125.1). NCBI lineage: Eukaryota > Metazoa > Chordata > Testudines > Geoemydidae > Mauremys > Mauremys mutica. The sequence goes on from NC_059083.1 coordinate 6,824,229, forward strand.
AGTAATGATTTAATTATTTATACAAAGTGGACAAGCTCCCATGGGAGTGCGGGGGAAGGACACACCCTATAGCCCAGCAGTTGGGACGCTCACCTGGGGTGTGGGAGACCTTCACTCCGGTTGTTGCTCCCAGTCAGGTGGAGCGGTTGGGGTTTAAACCTGGGTCTCTCACATCCCAGCTGAGTGCCCCAAGCAGCAGGCTATAATGAGTGGGCAGGGGGGTCTTTCTGACCAGAAATTCCACTCTGGCCCCTGATGTCCCATCTGCCTAAATGTCAGGGTTCAGTGGGTTCTTCCGACCAAACAGGAACAGGGAATGGGATCCCAGCCCCGGTGAGGTCAGTGGAACAGGAGCCTGATTTGAGATGGAAATCCCCATGCCGAGATGGAATTTGAATGGTAAAGCACCGACTGAACTAAGGGTCCTCAGCCGTGGGATTGGCTCGGTTCTGCAGCACAGGGGGCGTGGATGGGTATGTGTTTAGATGGGTACGGTGGGTTGGGGGATGGGGTGGCACAATGGCACAGGGCTGGATTAAGGTGATCCAGGCCCACCAGAACCTGTCCCCTTCCTGCTCTGCAATGGCCACTCTGCCCTACCCTGACCCCTCGTGCTGTGACAGGGACCAGCCACACAACAGCGGTGTGCTGGCTGGATTGGGCCCAGCCTGGTCGGGTTTAGGGGCAGGCTGGGATTCTCTGTCTCCTCCGAAGGGCAGGAGTAGCTGCAGGGATCACTATCCCATCAGGAGAGCAGGGGGTCGCAAGGAGTCCCCACTCCACTCCACAGATGCCAATCTGGCAGTGGGAGCCCCAGCACTTAGCCCAGCAGCTGAGGTGTCTGTGTTTGGAGGAGGGGGACATTGTACTCCTCCCCATCTGCCACACACACACAGCCCCATGCTGGAGTGGGGTCGACAGGGTGCCCTGAGCGGTGGGGTTGGGAGTTAGCACCCCATTGAGATGAGTGGTCAGTTGTTCCCCGCACCCCCATAGAGCAATTGGTTCAGGCTCTCTGCAGATTCAGGCAGCATTGCTGCATTGGTTATACTCAGAGCCATTCCACTATTTCAGAGCAATCAGTTCAGGCTCTCTGCAGACTCAAGAAGATGTCACTGTGTTGGTTACACTGAGGAAACTCTTTCAAGGTTTTCCACACAACCTCAAGAGCTAGAAACCAACTACTTCATTTAATATGAGCTGAGAAACCTGACAACAGTTCTGATACTGGTCCATGTTCCCTCAGTCACCAGTTTCCTTGGGAAAGACTGCAGACATACAGTCGCTACCGATACAGAATTATGGACTTGATTGTGGAACCTTTACATTGGGCGATACTTTCTCATATGAGTAGTCTCATTAAAGTCATGGAAAAAGCGCTAACGAATGCAGGTGTGAGCATTGCATTAACGAGCCCTAGAACTTTCATATAAAACTATAGAGAGAGGAGTTTAGAAGAGAACATCTGTTTGAAGTTTAGCTTGGGAAGCTGCAAATGCAGAGTAGTTCTCTTAGAATGCATCTACCAGGAAGAATAGCTCTGTCCATCGGGTTATTTTTGCTGCGCTCCTCGTGATGGCATGTGAGATCTTTATATGGTTGTAAAATCCACCCTGGAATGTCATCCTCTTAAAAGGTAATAACTGAAGATATACCAATCTCCTAGAGCTGGAAAGGACCTTAAATGGTCATTGAGTCCAACCTCCTGCCTTCGCTAGCAGGACCAATTTTTGCCCCAGATCCCTAAGTGGCCCCCTCAAGGATTGAACTTACAACCCAGGGCCAATGCTAAAACCACTGAGCTATCCCTCCACTATACTCCTAGTACTAGGTGGCACCCTGCATAACATACCTTATTGACGCTAACCTCCGCCATACCCGGCCGGGCATTAAAGGCATCTATGGAAAACACATCTCTGATTTCTCTCTAAAGGAAGCTCTGTAGCCTGTCCGGAGCTGATGCCTGACTTGCTAGGAGCAGCCCCATGCCCTACTAAGTACAAGGTGTCTGTGACGGGGCAGCGAGCTGGGCGGAGAGGAAAGGGGAGGGTGCTCATAGTGGAGATTGAGAAGAAATGGGTCCTTCCTCCCACACCCAAAGAATCCCATGACTTTGAAGCCATTGTGAGTTCTGGCTTATCTTTGTCTCATGATGATTTTTTTGGCTAAGAGGATGGTTGCCTCCTCCAAAGGCCAATCCGGGTCCCCTCCCACACCCCAATTCCCAGGCCTTCAGCCTTCCTGACGACAGCTGCGATATGCGTGTGGTTTAACTAGGGGCATGTGAATAATCTGGGAGCAGCCTAAAATAAATTCTGTTTTAAATCCCCTATGACTGATGCGGGGGCTACTGTGCTGACTGGCCCGTGTGTTTTCCATTTTAGGTCATCAAGAGCCTGGGTCTCAGTTTGATTAAAGCAGTCCCAGGATCCCCAGCCGGCCTCACTGCAACGCTACAGAAACCAGAGAGGGGCCGGTACAAAATGCAGCCCCTGTCTGGAGAAAAGCCCTCAGGCCCAGAGCTGCACAAGGACGAAGTCAATGTGACACTGAGCGTCCCAACGCCTAACTTTTCAGTGCCTAGAAAACCACAGGAACAGCCTGGCGATCCACCAAGCCTGAGTTAGCGGCTGTTGTGTATTTGGTTGTCATGGTTTTGTTGCTATGGCAACTGAGTTAGATTATTATGGGTTAGCTCAACCGGTTTCAACCGGTTGAGGAGCTCTCTGTATATATGTAAATAAAATGGAGGTTTTGGTTAGCTGCCTGCTCTCTGGCCTCAAGTGATTGCTTCCTACACCGGCTGCCCCAAGGATATAACAGCGGCCTCAGCTCCCTGTACGATACACGGGGAGAGATGGGCACCTAGGAATGGGATCAACAAAAGTCAGTGTGTTAGGTGGACAGCTGCGTAGGCCAGCCCATGGGCGTTGCTGACCACAGGGGTGTGTCCTAAGCCCCGCCCCTCACGCACTTGGACGACTGCATCTGGGCAGCTGAGTGGTGTCTATGGCCGGGCCTGACCCAGTATGGCAGCTCTTGTCTTAACCCCCCCTCTGGAATCTGCTCCCTTGGGTTCCAAAGTGGTGTGAGAACGAGTTAGACGCCTGCCGTGCTCCACAAAGCCCAGAGGAGGAGGCAGAACTTTCAGCCTGGGCAAGGCACTCACCTGGGATGTGGGCGAGCTAGATCCAATCCCACCCAGTGGGGAGAAAGGACTGGAGCAGGGCTCTCCTACCCTCAGGTGGCTGCTCAAGCTATGGAATGTTCTTCTGTAGGGCTCCCATGGGGTACGTCTACACTGGAATAAAAGACGTGAGGCAAAGCTGTGCCTGGCCAGGCTTGTGGGGCTCAAAACTGGTCCTTGAGCCCAGGGTCCAGTGCAAGCCTAAACCTCTACACCACAGGTTTGCAGCCTGAGCCCAAGTCAGCTGACCTGGACCAGACCCAGGGGTTTAATTGCAGTGTAGACGTACCCTCAGCCTCTTCTATTGCAATTGTTCCACACCGTATAATTACTTAGAGAGTCACAGGGGAGGAGGAAGCAGAGAGTAAGGGACCGTGAGAATGTGTCTGTAGCCTGGTGGTAGGGCGCTCACATGTGAGATCGAAGACCTACATTCTAATCCCTCTGCGCCAATGACTCTTCAATTATTTATCCAATCGAGTGCAATTAAGGCTGCACTGAGCTGGAAATAGGGTGATCAGACAGCAAATGTGAAAAATCAGGAAGGGTTGGTGGTAATAGAGGCCTATATAAGTAAAAGACCCCAAAATCGGGACTGTCCTTATAAAATTGGGACATCTGGTCACCCTAGCTGGAAATAACCTCACATACATTGTAATGGCCATGCCGGTCAATGAGAACCAACCAGTAGAGGTGCTGGGGCTCAAGCCATTTTTTTACATTCATAAAGGACCTGGCAAGCTCAGAGGTGCTGGGGCTATGAACCGCCGAGCCTGAAGGAGCCAGGGCCCAGCCCTGGCACAAAGCAAGCAGTGGACCCAACCTTTCTCTGGGAACAGAATTTAAAAGGACAACAGGAGCCAAGTTGATGCAAATGCAGGTTCTCCATGTGCTGATTTAACTCATGATTAAATTGGGTGATTTAAATCTCTCCTCTCTGGTTTAGTCAGTTTCAACACCTGTAGCATAAAGGGAGGTACCCGTGTTTTGCTCTAGGTGCTTCTTGCCCCATTTGTAGCACACCATTCCACAAAGAGACTGTGCCAGGCCCTGCCTTCACCCCGTCATTAGCAGAAATCATAACCACGCTGCTGACAACACATGTCTGCAGCGTCGCACGCTCACAGGTGACATAAAGCAAAGTTAGCAAAAATCAGGCTGTGAGCAGAAGTCAGGCCTTGCTACAAAACATGCCTGCTTGCAAGCTCACCGAGCCTGGCCAGAACAGGACTGGTGTTGCACAAACACAAGCACTTCTGGGTACTAAGTATTCATGTAAACACATTCAGAAGTGTCATGCTGGAACAGCCCGAAACAAGGTCATGGTGGAAACACACTCCCAGCAGGTGATATGGGGACACACTGACCCAGCTCAGAAAGATACGGTCAGCGTGATGGATACAGATCTCTTGAGCAAACCAACATGTACAAGATGAAGGTAAAAACAACGAGGAGACTAAGCTTTATGCCCAAATAAATGTGTTAGTCTCCAAGGTGCCACAAGGTGAAGCTAGTAACTGACCATGTCAGAGAGTAGTAACTGGCCATGTCAGTGGGGCAAGACGTAACTTGTTTGTATACATGTATAAAGAAGGGTTTCAGCGGAGGGTGTCTTTGTCCGGCCAAGGGGGAAATGTAAAATCCCGCCATTCACTGAGCTGAGTCCATTCTCATGGGCATCCATGTCCCAGTATCCCCATAAAGTCAGCCGGGTGCTATTACGGGGCTTCGTTGACAGTAAACCCGGCCGGGAGCCTTCGCTATGGAACCGAGTCTGTGTCTTTTTGGGACGTTCGATCGAGGTCTGCTGCGTACCCGCGCGAAGCTGGGACAGCACGCACCGAGAACACGCCCTCCGCCGCCGACCGACTACGCCAGATGGCAAAGAAACAGAACCCAGACTTCATCCTCGCCTTGTAGCTCTTGCTTTTTTAAGCCAATCCACCAATTTGGAGTTGGCTCAATTCTAGTCAATCTGTATGTGCTGAGCACATTGGCGAATCAGGCTAAAAGGGTGATACATTCGCAGACAGCACCTGAATCAGTAACATGCGATCCAGAGGGGTTTTCACCCTGCTTTCGCTGCCGGTATCAGCCCAGCTGTCTCTAAGGAGCTGTTACTGACGCATCCAAGCCACAAAGTCTGTTGTTCCCAACCCCTGCTGAGACCTTGGGAGAGTTTGTTGTATTTACTGTGTCTATTTAACTATCACATGGGAGGGGAGCAACCAGTCTTGTTCATATAACTACACACTCTGCATCAGCTGTGGAAGCCGGGATGTGAGGAGGTAGAGAGACCCATGGGAGGAGGAAAGGTTTCTGTTGTGTTGTGTTGGTTGGAGCTGTCTGTTGCCAGCTCAGAGGTGGCACATAAAGGGTGACAAACTGCCCTCCAGCACAATTTGCCACTGGTAGCAAATACTGACAACTGGCTATTAGTGTTACTGGCCTGTCACAGCTTGCTACCCCACACCTTTCTCCATCCCCTGGTCCAGGGCTAGGAACAGCGTTTAATTTGTGCCAGAGCTGACCCTGGCACCTCTCGACTTGGCAGTTCAGAGCTCCGGCATCTCTGGGCTTGCTGCATCTGTTATGAAAGTTAAAAAAAGAGTCCTGGCACCTCTTTCACTACCAAATAAGCACTGGCTTGTAAACGGTGCTGCGAAGCAGTTTATAACACAACCCCCGGCGCCGCTGTGTAGGGGCTCTGGCTGCGTTCAGCACTGGTTGGCTCTTTACCCATCGCGGTCTCTCTGGTGATAATTCCCCCTGTGGGTTTTATCCTGAGTGTGAGTTCATCCGTGAACAAGGAGTGTAAGTTCATACGATGTCACACTCACCTAGAATGACGGATGTGTAACACACACGCCTGCTTGGTGTGGCACACTGTCCCACCATAGCATCAGCCAGCCAGTGCACCGCTTGTAATGCCGACAGACACCCCCACCATGGGAACAAACCAGGGACTCCTAGAGCTTAATGCATGAGCCGTTACTGCATGAGCTAAAAGATGCATCTCTCCTGGCTAACACTGTAGCAGGCTCATCAATCGCTAGCCGGTCTCGCTGCCACTAGAGGGGACAGAGCACCACACCAAGCTGGCCTGGGTTACACATGGACGGGGGAAGAGTACAAGGGAGACAGACTGAATTAGTCCAAAGGAAAAGATCTGCTGATACAATTCAAGGACTGGGTTAAAATCATGCCTGGGTCACAACGTTGGTGTGTTGGAAACTAGGCCTAACCGGTGACCAAAATATCCCATTTCGCCCACCCCGCCCCTGTGAGGGCCGTAATGAAAGAGACTTTGAGGAAAAAAATTGGATCCGTGGCAACTGCCCTGACTGCCCCATCGTCTCCTGGGACCCCCGACCTTCTGTGCCCTGCTTCGGAGAGACGTCCTGCCCTGACCAGACCAGGCCAGAGAGAGGGACCCGGATAACATCGGCACTTTCAGCTGAATCCCAAACACCACCCAGGATCAGGGCCGGTGCTTCCATTAGGCGGCCCTAGGCGGTCGCCTAGGGCACCAGCATTCAGGGGGCGGCATTTTGTGCGCTCCCCACAGGGCACACGGGAGCTTCTGGTTCCGCTCCCGTCGCGCCGCCGAAGAAGGACCTTCTGCCAACGTGCCGCGGAAAACAGCGGCAGGCAATTGAGCAGCTCAGTGACTGCCGCTGTCGCCTGCGGCATTTCGGCGGACGGTCCTTCTTTGATGGTGCGACGGGAGCGGAACCGGAAGCTCCCGTGCGCCCCGTAGGGAGCGCACAAAATGTGGCCCCCCGAATTCTGCCTAGGGTGCCAGAAACCTTGGCGCCGCTCCTGCCTGGGATGAAACAGGATCAGACTTTAACTGCAACAACAGCTGCTCCAGCCCATCTCAACTGACTTCTCTCTTCCCCAAAAGGACAGTTATCGCCCTCTGTGATACCATCCAAGGGGCTGTCAGACCAGGGGGAGGGGCTCCCTTATTAAAACTCTCTCCAGCGAAAGGGAACAAGCGGAGTTGTTACCATAGAAGACTGACTAGAGTTGATATTTTACATTCCAAAGGCTTGGACGGTTTTTCCTTCTTTGTCTTCGTTAATAAAAGGTTAGGAGGCGGGTTTGGAGTGGGGGTTGCCATGGGGCTGAGCAGGCTGAAGTCTCCATGTACCAAACCTCAGACCTTGTTTGAAACTGTCCAGAGCTGGGCAGTGCCTGGGCTATGTTAATCCTTTTGGTCCATAGGTTCCTTCTAAACCATACAACCTCGCTCACCTCCTCCCCCTGGACATCCCTGATGTCTCAGTTCCAGGCTCATCACAAGCCCGGGGAGCTGGGGGGGGGGGAGTGAAGTCCGGCTTCACTGAAGTCACTCTTACGGACTTCCATGGATTTCACTCAGGGAGTGTGAAGGTGCCTTACATTTAAAATCACTTGAACTGCCCCTACTCTCCCCAATCCCACACTCCCACCCCTGCCCCGAGCACAGGGAGGGAGTCGCTGTGACTGAAGAGCTGCTCTGCACTAGCAGAGTTACCCTACTCTAAGTACCTTGGCTGGGGCTGGGAAATATTTTTAGCACAATAATTACACAGGTGCAGCCCTTCGTGTGGACAATGGGTTATACGGGGCCAATGGGGACCCAGCCAATTGGGGGGCCCCCGATCAGCTCCCTGCTCCCCTAAGTTCCCTGTGTGATCAATTGCCGGGCAGTTCAGCTGTCCCTCCCCCCACTGCCATGTGCTGCTCCTGCCCTCTGCCTTGGAGCTGCTCCCAGAGACTCCTGCTTGCTGTGCAGGGGGGGAAGGAGGAGCTAATGTCAGGGTGCCCCTCTCCCCCCTGCTCCTGCACCCCGCTTACCCCTTCTCCATATAGAGCATGGAGGGGACACAGACGGAGAGAGCTTGGGGCAGCAGCTGCTGTCTCAACTTCCTGATCAACTTAAAAAGACAGTGCACTTAAGAGTGGGTCAGCTTACTTAAAGGGGCAGTGTGCATCTCTCTCTCTCTCCCACACACAATGTGTGTCTGTCTCTGTCTGTTATGCTGTCTCTCCTCCCGCGTGTTCATGCTGCCTTGTGTGAGAGGCTACATTAACAACGTGTTAACCCTTGAGGGCTCAGCCGAGTGCTAGTTCATCATTTAGCAGCAAGGCATCCCTGGGAAATATCCCTCCCTCTTCCACCCTCTGACTCCACCACATCAACCAAGCTTCACAATCATCATAGCTGTGAACAGTATTAAATTGTTTGTTTAAAACGTATACTGTGTGTATACGTATCTGCGGTTAAACACTGGAATAAATTGCCTAGGGAGGTTGTGGAATCTCCGTCTCTGGAGCTATTTAAGAGCAGGTTAGATAAATGTCTGTCAGGGATGGTCTAGACAGTATTTGGTCCTGCCATGAGGGCAGGGGGCTGGACTCGATGACCTCTCGAGGTCCCTTCCAGTCCTAGAATCGATGAATCTATATAATATATAGTTTTTTGTCTGGTGAAAAAAATGTCCCTGGAACCTAACCCCTCCATTTACATTAATCCTTATGAGGAAATTGGATTCGCTTAACATCATTTCGCTTAAAGTCGCATTTTTCAGGAACAGAACTACAACGTTAAGTGAGGAGTTACTGTATGTGATTAACTTTATGTACAAATGAACTCAGCCAGTGACTCAAGTGCTTCAAACCAAGCACGTGCGTAAGTCTTTGAAGCATCAGTGGCTGGTTCTGTTTCCTAGCTACTGAACTCCCTGGATGGTTTTGATCTTCCCCTCTGTATGTCACTGAATTTTGAAACACCTGGGTGGGGCATTTATATCCCCGGTCACTTGAGGATGGGATTCCAGTGGAGGGAATTGGGTGGCTAACTCCTTTGAGCTGTGATGTTTCAAAGAAACCTTAAAGCAAATCATGATCATTCTCTGAGTGATGGCGTGTGCAGGGCTTAAATTCAGCTGGAGCTGTCCAGAGCAGAGCTCCAGTTAATATTTTCAACCCCTCTGGAGTTTTTGTAACATGTTGTGGGTGGGGAGTTCCAGGAAATACTCTGTGCGTGATACAGGGGACATGTTCTAATGCCTGTTTGGAAGAGAAAAATCTAATCTTGAATAGCATAAAACTGCACCCAAGGTTATTGCCTCTTTAGCCGAGACATTCAAACAGTGCACAGCTCAAAAGCAATATATTTTTTTACGACGCTGTAATTGCAAACGTTCACTCTGACACTGAATGCGCTGGTTGATTTCAGATTCTGTGCATAATACCTAGCTCATGCTGAAGGGGCCATTCTGACCATCTAATCTGACCTCCAGTGGGACACAGGCCAGAGAAACTTGCCCAGGGATTCCTGCGAGGCCATAACATGTAGGGGAGTCAGAGTGTATTTTAGAGAGATCCAGTGTTACTGAAAGGATTCAAGTAAGGAGAATCCGCCAGACCCTTTTTTATAGATGGGGGGAACTGAAAGATAACAATTGCACCTGGATCTTATAAATATCTGGCCACGACCTTAAATGCAAGGTCAACCTTGCACAGCTCTACTTATCAAGCTGAGTTCTTGTGCCAAAGCTAATCAGTCATTATGACTTTCTGGAAGGTAGGTGACAGGGCTCAGTGTGCCTGGAGCTCAAAAACCAAGGTTACGTTCCCAACCTGCAGGTGTGTGTGACTTATTATGGAACAGCTTTTCCAATTAAGGCTGCAATGGTATGTCTGTATCCAGGAGGGCGATCAGGATTAGATCCCACTTAACCTTAATGTCTTTTCCTAATGCAGACATACCCTGCAGGTCAGATTTTGTTCCCTTTGTTTTGAGGATAGAACCAACGGCCTCTCTCTCCTGGGTCACTTTGCATTGCTGGGGGGCTGTCAAAGCCACCCCCTAAGGCAGAGGTTCTCACAACAAATTTTCTGGTAGCCTCAGAGCGCGGCCACCAACTCTTGCTGGTGGTAGCTCTGACACTTTTTCCTAAAATACTTAATTAACTTTAGGAAAAACAAATAAATATGCCCCTATACCCATCCAAATAATTGTAATTTATTTACATAGCATTTGTTTTAATTTTTGCAGACTCAATAATAAAAATAACGCTGGGAAAAGTGATATATGTATATTTGCTAATCTCACTTTTCACAGCAGACTTACTAGCTAGCTGGGAGGCTGCGATAAGTGATATTAACAAGCCTACAAGTATCACTTGGCCTCCCAGCTAGCTAGGAAGTTTGCTGTGAAAAGTGATACTTGCATATTTGTTAATATCACTTTGCTCAGCAAGCCCCAGGACGAATTAAGCCCTGGATGGGTGGGTCAGCGTGGGGATCTGGGGCAATGGGGTTGTGAACTGGAGATTGGGGGAGGCAGTGGGGGCCCAGGGCAACGGGGGTGGTGGTGAGTCTGTGTGGCTGCAGCCAGGGGTCAGAGCCCGCTGCCGTGTGGCTGGCACCAGGGATCAGCACCCAGGGCCAGCTCCCACCGCCCCGCAGCCAGAGCCGGGGTCCAGAGCCTAAAGCTGGAGCCACATGGCTGGAGCCAGGGTTGGTGCCCGGAGCCCCACGGCCAGGCTTCCAAAGTCCCACATACAGCGGGATAACTACGCTTGTCTGACAAAGGCCCAGTTTTCTCCTATTTTCCACATGTAACCCCAGCCGTGTATTGCCAGTGAAACACCAGCTCGGACCGTGGGGCCATGTCTGGCGTGGGATGGGACCTGAGCTCCAGGTACTCCATGTACTGTGAGTCAATAGACTCCTGTACGGTGGGTGGGGCCAGGGTTCCCATCAGTGAGAAGGAGAAGAAGTAAGATCAGTTCCAAATAACCTTATCTCTGATCCACACCTGACAACTCCTCTTTCAATTTCAAGACTGTTTGCATGGTGCTGAATTGTATATGGCTTTATATTTGTATATGGCTTTTCCTTATTACATGGGAGATATGAGACTGATTGCTTTGTTTCCTTGATTTTAAGGACTTGAGTGTTTCTGAAACTATTATATCATAATTGTGCTGGTGCGACTCAGCAAACAAATGTATTAGAAATATAGACATCCATCACACGTGAAGGTTTTACTTTTGGAAGGTGACTGTATTATGGCCCACGGGGGGCCACACCATTGTGTATTCTGTACATGCATCTGGGCACCTGGAAAACTAGTGTAGAAATGATCCAGGAAGTATGAGAATATGCCGTGAATTCTCTTTCTATACCTTTTCCTGCAAAGGTGGATGTTTAATAGCCATCGAATCCAGCTGTGCCAGACTCAGAGGCAGAGAAGAATTATAGGCCAGATATTTTAGGAACTGCTAACAATGACCCAAGAACTTTCCCATGCATAAAAATGTCATAATTTTATAGTCAAATATTTCAGGTCCCTCCGGGCTAGAATTGCATGCTGGGAATCTTGGGGGTGGGAGGGTGGTAAAATTCCCATTTCTTATGCTGCGGCCTGTCCCTCAGCCAGGACTGAATGTTACTTGTGTTAGGCCCTAGGGAGACAAGAGGAGAATTTGGGGAGAAAGGATGGTGCAGTGGTTCAAGCACTAAGCGGTGCCATTTTGGGGTGTGTGTGTGGAGGGGGTTGTTTCATACCTGAGGTCTGCTCACAGCACACACCTTAGCCCCAGATGGAGCTTTTAACTGCAAAATACCGTAGATATTCGTTCATACACTGAATTTTTTTGGTAAAAAAGTGAAGCATTGAAGAGCGGGGGTCAGCTTATCAACGTGTCTAGACCAAAAGTTGACAATTTTAAGCTCTATTGAATTATTGAATTGAACATCTAATATGTTGCCATTGTAGATCAAGGGTCTGCAAACTTTGGCTCCTAGCCAGTCAAGGTAAGCAGGGCCATCCCCACCTATTCTGAGGCCCTTTGCGGGCGGGAGGGGCTGGCTGGAGGGGCAGGGGGGAACTGATCCCCAGCACTCACCGGTGGCACAGCTGGGGCCAGGTCGCTGCACTTCCCGCTACTGGTGAGTGCAGGCCCGCCCCCTGCTGCAGCCCTCAGGGGAGTGGGGGCGGGGCGGGGATGAGCAGGGGCGGGAAGAGGCAGGGCTGGGGCGGGGGCTTTGGGGAAGGGGTGGAGTGGGGGCAGGGCTGGGGCGGAGCAGGGAGCGGAAGAGGTGGGGTTGGGGTGGGGCAGGGGTGAGGCGGGGTGGAGCAAGTGCAGGAAGAGGTGGGGGTGGGGCAGGGAAGGGGAAGCGGAGCAGGGCGGGGGCTTTGGGGAAGGGGTGGAGTGGGGCAGGGCTTGGGCGGAGCAGGGGCTGGGGCAGGGAAGGAATGGGGTGGAGCAGAGCAGGGCGAGGGCTTTGGGAAAGGGGTGGAGTGGGGCAGGGCTTGGGCGGAGCAGGGGTGGGAACTGGCCAGGCTGGGGCGGAGCAGGGCAGGGGTTTGGGGAAGGGGTGGAGTGGGGGCAGGACGGGAAGTGGCGGGGCTTGGGCGGGGAAGGGGTGGGGTGGAGCTGGGTGGGGGCTTTGGGGAAGGGGTGGAGTGGGGGTGAGCCTGGGGCGGAAGGGGTGGGGCGGGGGCAGAGCAGGGGCTGGAGCAGCTGCATACTTTTCGTATGGGTAGGGACGGCCCTGAGGGTAAGCTGCTGGCAGGCCTGGACATTTTGTTTATCTGGAGCAGAGGTGCCACAGGGGTCACATGTTGTTCCTGCGGGCCTCTCTCCTTTTTTTCCGACAGCCCCCCCGGGCCTCCACACTTTTCCGCCGGTGCCCCCCCAGGCGCCTCCTTTTTCTACTGGTGCCTCTGACCTGGAGCATCCGCAGGCACAGAGCCCTGCTGTTCCCAGGGGCCACGGTTTGTCATTCCCAGCCAATGGGAGCTGCGGAAAGTGGCGCCCAGCAAATCCCTCGGCCTGCGCTCCTTCCCGCAGCTCGCATTGGCCAGGAACGGTGAACTGTGGCCAGTGGGAGGTGCAGGGCTCCAAGCCTGTAGACGCTCCAGGTAAACAAACTGTCCCGGCCTGCCAGCGGCTTACCCTGATGGGCCAGGAGCCAAAGTTTACCAACTCCTGAAATATAGGGTTGGCTTATGAAAGGGTCTTACAGGTTTTGCCATTTTTACCTATGCATCTTGGGGGAGTGTGGGGTTGGCTTATAAACAAACAGGCCGATGAATGAGTTTATGTGGTAGCTTGAGTGTGGAATGTGATGAATTCTGTGCTGCTCCCAGCTTCTGCCCTTGGAGCAGGGAGTGTGTTTATTAAAAAAGGCAGGGTGATTAAAATAACAGAAGACTTGTAATTAAATTAAATTAAAGATTGTTAGATAACCCTGAAAGCATTGCCAGGCGCTCCAGTTAAAATATAGGAAAAAAAGGGCAGGAATAAATGGTCCATTTTCAGAATGAAGAGAGGTGGTGTCCCCCAGAGGTCTGTTCTGGGACCAGTACTATTCAACATATTCATAATGATCTGGAAAAAGGTGGCAAAATTTGTAGATGATACAAAACTACTCAAGATAGTTAGGACCCAGGCAGACTGCGAAGAGCTACAAAAGGATCTCTCAAAACTGGGTGACTGGGCAACCAAATGGCAGATGAAATTCAATGTTGATAAACGCAAAGTAATGCACATTGGAAAACATAATCCCAACTATACACATAAAATGATGGGGTCTAAATTAGCTGTTTCCTGTTAAGAAAAAGATCTTGGGAGTCATTATGGATAGTTCTCTGAAAACATCCACTCAGTATACAGCGACAGTCAAAAAATCAAACAGAATATTGGGAATCATTAGGAAAGGAATAGATAATAAGACAGAAAATATCATATTGCCTCTATATAAATCCATGGTATGCCCACATCTTGAATGCTGCGTGCAAATGTGATCACCTCATGTCAAAAATATATATTGGAATTGGAAAAGATACAGAGAAGTGCAACAGAAATTATTAGGAGTATGAAACGGCTTCCGTATGAGGAGAGATTAAAAAGACTGGGATTTTTCAGCTTGGAAAGAGAAGACTAAAAGGGGGGATATGCTAGAGGTCTATAAAATCATGAATGGTATGGAAAAAATGAATAAGGAAATGTTATTTACTCTTTCACATAAGACAAGAAGGTCACCCAATGAAATTTATAGGCCGTAGATTTAAAACAAACAAAATAAAGTATTTAGTCACAGTCAACCTGTGGATGGCGTGAAGGCCAAGACTATAACAGGGTTCAAAAAAGAACTAGATAAGTTCATGGAGGGTAGGTCCATCAATGGCTATTAGCTAGGATGGGCAGGGATAGTGTTCCTCGCCTCTGTCTGCCAGAAGCTGGGAATGAGTGACAGGGGATGGCTCTCTTGATGATTCCCTGTTCTGTTCATTCCCTCTGGGGCACTTGCCACTGTGGGAAGACAGGATACTGGGGCGGGATGGACCTTTGGTCTGATCCACTATGGCCATTCTTACGTTCTTGCATATAACCCAGATGTATCTGCCCTCCCCTCTGTTGTAACCCACTAGACCCCACTCCCCCGTTCATCTAAATCATTGATGAAGATATTGAACAGAACCGGATCCAGAACTGATCCCTGCGGAACCTCACTCATTATGCCCTTCAAGCATGACTGTGAACCACTGATAAGTACTCTCTGGGAATGGTTTTCCAACCAGTTCCGCACCCACTTTATAGTAGCTCCCTCTAGGTTGCATTTCCCTAGTTTGTTAATGAGCAGGTCATGAGAGACTGTATCAAAAGCCTTAGTAAAGTCAAGATATACCATGTCTACCGCTTCCCCCCGCATCCACAAGGCCTGTTACCCTGTCACAGAAAGCTATCAGGTTGGTTTGACATGATTTGTTCTTGACAAATCCATGCTGACTGTTACTTATCACCTTATTATCTTCCTGATGTTTGCAAATTGATTTCTTAATTATTTGCTCCATTATCTTTCTCCCCTTGCTGTGCCAGGGACCAGGCACACAATAGCTGTGTGCTGGCTCGGTTGGGGGGCCTCTGCCTGGTCTGTTTTAGGGGCAGGCTGGGACTTCCTGCCTCCCCAGAAGGGCAGGATCAGCAGCAGGGATCACTGTCCATTAGTAGAGCAGGGGCAGCAGTAAGAGGAACCCACTGTACCCCCATAGAAGACAAGCTGCTGTCAGGAGTCCCCAGTACTTACCCCAGCAGCTGGGGTGTCTCTTTTGGGGGGAGGGGGACATTGCACTCTTTCCCTCCTACCACACACACCCAGCCCCCCTACTTGGGTGGGGTTCACAGGGTGCCCTGAGCAGTGGGGTTGAGAGTTAGCACCCTATTGAGATGAATAGTCAGTTCCCCCATCACAGAGCAATTGGCTCATGGTCTCTGCAGGCTCAGGCAGCATTGCTGCATTGGCTACACTCAGAGCCATTCCCCCACCTCAGAGCAATTAGCTCAGGCTCTCTGCAAACTCAGGCAGACATCACTGAGACATCAGAGAACAATTCTGATACTGTTCAATGTTTCCCAGTCACTGGTTTGTGACACAGCCCACACTTCGGGAAACACTGTTTTACTGAAGACATACAATTACTACTGATTTATAATTAAATAGGCGTGATTGTGGAACCCTTACACTGGTCAATACTTCCTCCATTGAATAGTCTCACTGAAATGGAGTAAGCGCTAACCAATGTGGGTGTGAGCATTGCACACACTAGCCCCATAGATTTCATATAAAACTACATATATACACACACGTGCAGGAGAACATCAGCGTGCAGTTCAGCTTGTGACACTATAAATGTAATGCTGAGAAGCTGCAGTTTAGAACACGTCTCTTGGGGAGAATAGTTCTGTCCCTCGGTGTATTTGCACTGAGCTCCTGGTATGTGACATCCTTATAGGGTTGTAAAATCCATCCCCAAACTCATCCTCTCCTTTCCCTATAGGGGAGGGAGTGGAAACGCTGAAGGGTTCCAGTACGTCCCATCCCAACGTTATGGTGGGAATCAGCTGCCTCCTCCTGCCCATGGGTGGCAAGTTTGTAGAAATTTTGGTGGTGCCCAGAACCCGCCCCCCCCAAAACTCCGCCCCCACCTGCCTAAGGCTCTGGGAGGAGGCTTGGGAGGGGGAGGTCTGGGGTGCAGATCCTGGGCTGGGGATTAGTTTGCAGGAGGGCTGCAGGGTGCAGGCTTTGGGATGGAGTTTGGGTGCTGGGTGCAGGCTCCAGGCTGGGGCAGGGGGTGGGTGTGCAGGAGAGGGTGAGGGGTGCAGGCTTTGGGGCGGAGTTTGGGTGCAGGCTCTGGGCTGGGGGTGGGGGCATAGGAAGGGGTGAGGGGTGCAGGCTCTGGGAGGGAGTTTGGGGGTGGGAAGGGGTGTGTGGGAAGGGGGGGGGGTGCGCCCTCTGGGAGGGAGTTTGGGGATAGGAGGGAGTGCAGGGGTGAGGGCTGTGGGGCTGAGGATGAAGGGTTCATAATGTGGGGGGCTCAGGGCTAGGGCAGAGGATTAGGGTGCGAGGGGATGAGGGTTCTGGCTGGGGTTGGGGATGAGGGGTTCATGATGCAGGAGGGGGCTGAGGGCAGAGGGTAGGGATGTGGGGTGAGGGCTGTGGGGCTGAGGATGAGGGGTTCATGCGGGGGGGGGGCTCAGGGCTGGGGCTGAGGATTAGGGTGTGGGGGGATGAGGGCTCTGGCTGGGGCTGAGGGTTTGGGGCGTTGGAGAGGCTCAGGGCTAGGGCAGGATAAGGGCAGCCTGCCTTGCCATTAGGGGAGGGCAGGCACTAGGGCAGCAGACAGCAGTTCTGCCGGGAGCCAATCTCCGGCAGCACCGAGCAGGCAAGGGAGAGGCGCGCGCTGCTTTCTGTCAGGCAGGGACTCCGCGCGGCGGGGGGGGGGACGACACACACGGGGAGGGGTGGCAGGCGGGGGCTGGGACCTGCTCCAGGCAGGGATGCGGCGGGGGGGGGGAGGCCCGCGGGGGCCGGGGCCCGATCCAGGCAGGGCCGGGGAAGAGACCCAGCTCCAAATATTGCTGGAGCCCGGGCACCGCAGGTGTATATAACCTGCCGCCTATGCTCCTGCCTCCTCCACAAAACCATGGGGATGAGAACTGGAAGGGAGAGGGCCCAGGAAGCAGTGCCTGGGACTGGAGAGCAGAAGAGAGACCCAAAGGGGCAGCAGAGGACAGGGGAGATGGGCTAAGGCAGGGACATCGCCTGGGGAAAGGAGGAGCAGAGAGGCTAAGGGACGGGGCAGAAAGCAGGGCCTAGGGGAGGGCAAAGGGGCCAGTGCTCAGGAAGGCAGGAGAGCTTGCAAAGAAACAGGCCTTACCACGGTCCCAGGGGCCCAGGACTTTTAACGCACTCCTGACGTCTTTATCTCTGCCTCATGATGTTTTTCAGCAGAGGGGATGGCTGATGACTGATGCTGCAGTGGCTCAGGTGGTCCAGGGCGGGGGGGTGGGGGGTGGAATGGATGAGGGAGGGGTCAAACAGCGCTCTTCAAAATGCAAAGCTGCCCATTCCCACCCTCCACACAAGAGTAGCTGCACCCGTCCTGCATGCTGAGATCCCCCTCACCACCTCTCCTAGAATCCAGTCCCATCCCATCCCCCTACCTACTCCCAGTCTCCCTTCCCAGGCCTCCTGCATTCCTGAGAACAGCTGCAATGTGGTTTTGGTTTAACCTGTGGCCTTTTAATAATCTGGGAGTAGCCTAAAAGAAACTGATTTATATGGACTGATAGGCACATTTCTTTTCCAGTTTTGGTCATTAAGAGCGTCTGGTTCTCCATTTAACCAAGCCAGGATCCCAACCAGCTGACCTCATCCGAGCACTGCAGGAACCAGAGAGGGCTTGATGCAAAATGTAATCCCAGTGTGGAAAAGCCCTCAGGCCCGGATTCGTATAGGGACGACGTAGGCGATATGACATTAAACGCTGCTTGACTTTTAGGTGCGTGGAAAGCCAGAGGAACAGCTCTGTGACCCACCATGCCTGAATTGGGCACCTTGGGTCTCTGTACAATGACTGGGGGGGAGACAGGAGCCTTAGAACGGGATATACAACAGTCAGCATGGTAAGCAGGGAGCCATCCAAGCCAGACAATGGGAGATGCCAATTAACGGGATTATGTCCTAAATTTTGGCTCCTCTCACTGAGTTCTGGGCTGCTAAGAGGTGTCTGTCTCTGCAATCCACACCCGGGAGCCCCCCTCTGGAGTCAGGTGGCTGAGGCAGAAAATAGCGGCTCCGGACACCGCTACTGCAGCAGATCCCCGGGCCCTTTAAATTGCCACCGGAGCCCTGGGGCTCCTGGCTGCCACCACTATCCCGGGGCTCCGGCAGCAGGGCTCTGGCGATGATTTAAAGGGCCCAGGGCTCTGGCCACTGCTGGGAGCCTCGGGCCCTTTAAATCGCCGGCCTGGGGAAGCTGCCCCCTGCTAGTATGGTCGGCTGTGTATCGGCTCTTGCCGGTACGCCATACCAGACCGTACTGGCTTACTTTCACCTCTGGATATGCCAGACAATGAGAAGGAACCTTTCTCTGGGAAAAGAACTAAAAACTACAAAAGAAAAACATGATTCCAACTGATGATTTAAAGCAAGGGTTTCCACTTGCTCATTTACATCATGGTTAATCCATCCTCCTGAGCTTTGTCAGTTTGAACACTCATTCCATGAAGAGAGGCACCTTTGATTTGTTCTAAATACTCCCTGACTTATTTGTAGACTACAATTATGCAAAGAGACTCTGTTAGGAACTGTCAATTAGGAAAAATTATTACCCAGCAGCTGAGCTGACAACATATTACTGCAGTGTTGCACACTCCCGATTTTATTGTGTGTCTTTAATTTGGTGGAGTTATTTTTTAAAAAGGTCCAGCTCCTGGAGTCATGTGATTAGGTCAGACTCTCAGCTTTCCATTTAAAAGTAAAAAGGAAGGCTCTAGCTCTCCTGATTGTGGAGAAAAGTCTGCAAATGTGATTCCTAAATGCTCAAACAGATGACAAATAAACAGAACCCAACATTTATTTTCTTTGAAATCTCATAATTTGTAAGACAGTTGTGACACTCTGTACCTCAAAGCAGCACCCTGCAAACCCCATATCTACCCTGCCATATAATTATGATATATTTCATACAAAGCATGTCATGTAAGATGTCATAGGAAAGGTCATAATCTGCTGAAACCCATTGTTCGGCCCAATTATGTATATTGTTAGTGTGTATGAAGATACGTGATTCTGCTGGATGATTGTTACTGAAACATGTTGTAAGTTTGAAATTCTCTGCTGCCAGATGGGTGTTAACAAGACATTAGTCAGCTCTATGACTCAACTGCACAAGTCCACACAGTGGGGGTTTACCTGATCACTGTGACTCAACAAAACCCACCAGGACATGTTTGGGCAAGTGTCTTCTAGGCACATGGACGAAGGACATAAAATAGGGGACAGCGGCACCATGTTTTGGCCTTTTTCCTCCCCCACCTGTGCTGGAAGCAACAAGAATGCTGAGAAGACAAGAGACTTCAACTGAATAGGCTGGTCCAAGCTTAAGGGAGAAGCCTGTGTATTAAGAACTGTAACATCCTGTGGGGTGAGAAAACGGCTTGATCTAAATATTGCCTAGTGCAGGCATGGGCAAACTTTTTGGCCCGAGGACCACACTGGGGTTGTGCAACTGTCTGGAGGGCTGGGTAGGGAAGGCTCTGCCTCCCCAAACAGCCTGGCCCCCGTCCCCTATCTGACCCTTCCCACTTCCCACCTCCTGACTGCCCCCCTCAGAACCTCCGACTCATCCAACCCCCCTTGCTCCTTGTCCCCTGACTGCCCCCTCCCGGAACCCCCCACCCCTAACCGCCCCAGGGACCCCACCCCCTACCCAACCCCCCCTTCTCCCTGTCCCCTGACTGCCCTCCCGACCTCTATCCACATCCCCACCCCCTGACAGGCCCCCTGGGACTCCCACACCCAACCCTCCCTGTTCTCCATCCCCTGACTGCTCCCCCAGAACCTCCGCCCCATCCAACTGACCCCTCCTCCCCGACTGCCCCCCCAGGACCCGCCGCTCCCTTACCCAACCCCCCCCCCACTCCCCGCCCCCTTACCAGCAGCAGGAGCTCGATGCTGCGACACCTGGCCAGAGCCAGCTGCGCTCCCCACGCTGCCCAGTGGGAGCGGCAGGCCAAAGCGCGGCCCACGCGGCAGCATGGCTGTAGGGAAGGGGAGAGAACAGGGGAGGGGCCGAGGACTAGGCTCCCCGGCCAGGATTTCAGGGGCCGAGCAGGACAGTCCCACGAGCTGGATGTGGCCCGTGGGCCATAGTTTGCCCACATCTGGCCTAGTGTAATAAACTTACCTTTTATTTTCTTTGTTAACCATCTCGGACCTTTTATGCCTGCTACTTATAATAATTTAAAATCTATCTTTCTGGAGTTAATAAATCTGTTTTCTATTTTACCTAAAACAGTGTATTTTGGTTGAAGTGAGTGGGAAATATCAGCTCAGGTTACAAAGGCTAGTGTGTATCCGCTCTACATCGAGGGAGGGGTGGATGGGTAATGAACTTACACTGGCCAGGCTTCTGACCAGGGCAAGACAGTACAGTTCTGGGGTGCAAGACTGCGGTGCTGGAGGGAATTGGCTGGAGCTTCCCTATTGTTGGTTCATGAGTGGCTGGGAGATCATCCATGTAACTCAGTTAGGGGTGTGTCCCTGCCTGTGGATGGCTGTGTAAGTGCAGCACCTGGAGAGATTTGCAGCATGTCACAGCATCACAGTGTGAGAGGGAGCCCAGGCTGGTGGAACTGAGGGCTCAGCAGTTTCCCAGTTCCAGGTTGTACCCCAGGGATCCTGTCACATTAGTTTCATGACATGAGTTGGTTCAATTATAGTTGTTTTTTAAATCTGTTGGTGCTCAGCATATTGAAGAATCAGGCTCAAGAACTGTGATATGTTTAGGCCCAGGTCAACGAAGGGACTGAGAGTCTCAACATCTGACTTTTAGAAAAAAAATCACAGGAACGACAGTGAGATCCACAAAGCCTGAGTTAGAAGTCTGTGCACTTAGACGCTGAATGGGGGAGAGATAGGCACCTGACAGTGCAATCCACAAAAGCCAACACATTATGTGCGGAGACACCTAAGCTAGCCAATGGAAGATGCTGATCAGAGGGGTAAATGTTACCCCTCTCACAGGGTTTGGCATCTACCTTTCTAGTGATCCAGTGATCCGCAAATAGGCACCTCCATCTGGGAGTCACGTGGCTTTGGCACCTAAGCTGCTTCTTGCCGGAATGGGTGGAGCCAGTCTCACCACAGACGCTGGCAAGAGGAGGGTTGGTGGCGTTCACGCCATCTTCTCTGATAACTCCATGGTTAGGGCACTTCCCTGGGCTGCGAGCAACACACGTTCGGTTCCCCCCTCTGCCTGAGGGGAAGAAGAGATTTGATGACGCATTTTGCCACCTCTGAGGCGGGTGCCTAACAACTTGGCTCTACAGCGATTATACTCTTTCTCTGGCCCACCTAATAGGCTGTAGCCCAGTGGGAAGGCCGTTCATCTAGGATCCCTGTTTGAATCCCTACTTCCCCTTTGGCATGGGGGGATGTGAACTGGGGTCTCACCTGCATCTTGGGGGGATGCTCTAACCACTAGGCTAAAAGTTATAAGGAAGGCCTCTTCCCACCCCCTGCCCCCAGCCGCACTTACCTGAGGGGGCCAATCTGGTAGTCAGCTCCTGAGCATGCCTACCGGTCCGGATCAGGTCCAATACGCGATATGGGTGCTCTTTCGCCTGCCTTCGCCCAGTTCATGGCTCAGGCTGGGCTGTAGGCGAGAGCTAGGCCTAGAGGGAGGCAGCGGAGGCAGAAATGTAGGTGCTGAGTGAGGTGAGGCGCAGGGGCGGCTCTAGCAATTTGGCCGCCCCAAGCAGTCATGCGTGCGGGAGGTGCACCGGAGCCGGGGGACCAGCGGACCTCCCGCAGGCATGACTGCAGAGGATCCGCTGGTCCCGCGGCTTCAGTGGACCTCCCGCAGCTGCGGAGGGTTCGCTGGTCCGGCGGCTCCGGTGGAGTATCCGCAGGCATGTCTGCGGGAGGTCCACCCGAGCCGCGGGACCCCTCCGCAGTCATGCCTGCAGGAGGTCCGCTGTCCCGCGGCTCCGGTGGACCTCCCGCAGGCATGACTGCGGAAGGTCCGCCGGAGCCACCTGCCGCCCTGCCGGCAAAATGCCGCCCCACGCGCGCGCTTGGCGCACTGGGGTCTGGAGTCGGCCCTGGTGAGGCGGCAGCTAAACAAGGGTTTTGTGAATCGCAGTGGTGCCTAAAATAGCGATTTAGGCACCTAAATCGGGGATTAGGCACCTAAGGGCCTGTTAACCCTGCACTGTAAACCCAGGCTCTGACTCAGGTTTGAGCCCAAACCCCACGACTGTCTGCCTTGGGCCAGGACCCAGGATCCATCCTGGGGGGTTGCTCAGAGGGCCGAGCCCTGTCATTCTGCAGTGTGGCTGCAGCTCAAGCCGCAGCCCCGTCAGAAGGTCTGTGCAGTGCAGTAGGGCTGCATTAGCACAGCAGTGAGACCCGGGTCCATTGTAACCCCAGGCTTACAATGCAGTGCGGACGCTCAGTCACGGGCTCAGAAACACTGAGACCACACGCCTGGGTCCCACAGACCTGGGTTTACAAAGCAGTGTAGACGCACCCTAAGTAGCTTTGTAGATCTGGGCTTTGGAGATTACAGCCTAAGTGAGATCCACAGCGATTTTCATCCTGTTTTAGTGGCTGATCTCAGCATAGCCGTCTCTACGGCGTCGCTTCCATGGCCCCCAAGCAAAGGCGGCCATCCTTTGATCCCTGTGGAAAACATGAGGTCGCTTGGGTTTGCTGTGTTTGTGTTTGTCTCTACCTGACTCTCACGCACTGCTCTCTCTGCACTGCAGGCCTGTGCATTTTCCCCCTGGATCTGCTCCTGTGCACAGCCGGTGACTTTCATATTTCTCCCAGTTTGTTTGTTCTCCTTCCCCCTTACATGAAATCGGAGCAGGAGGGGAGGAGCTAAACCAGTTCATATAATGCCAGCCTATCACCAGCTCAAGGACTGGTTGATTGCAGTGTTTAAAGCTGCTCCCTGCCCTGTTTTCTCCTAGCTGACAGATCCAGCTATCAGTTTTGCTGCTTTGTCTTGGGTTAGTGTCCTGCCCCTCTCTGCAGCCCCCACCCAGGAGTAGCAAACTGGGCCGGGGAGCAGTTTGTGCCACTTCATAACATACAGCTGCCCAACTTTCTAGTGTGCAGCACAAGCCCGAAATCCAGCAGGGTCACCAGGTGCCTGACAGTGGCGCCATCTGCCCCCCCAAGGTGTGTGACACTTGGAGACTGAATTCTGTCACTGCAGTGAGCGACAGAGGGGCTTTCGTCCTAATCAGGGTGACCAGATGTCCTGTTTTTAAAGGGACCGTCCCGTTTTGGGGGGCTTTTTCTTATATAGGTGACTATTGCACCCCACCCCCTGTCCCGTTTTTTCACAGTTGCTATCGGGTCACCTTATCCTAACTTCACAGCCCGGCTGGCTGCAGCCTTCTTTCTTTAGGTCCTAGTGGGGCTGCATAACCCAGGCAACCCGCAGAGTCTCTGGTGGGCTTAGGGGCTGAGGTGGAGCTTGTTTTTTTGTTTGTGACAGCTGCGGTTTGTCCCTGTAGGACTAGGCAAGGCAGTTGTTTACTTCTGGATTTGATGGCTTCACTGCAGGGATACAGTCTAATTTGGATGAGAGTCTTGTTGCCTCTCCCTCTGCCACAGCCCTAACCACAAGCAGCCAATCAGAGCAGGAGGCAGAGTCAAACAGTCTTGCTTTATAAATAGCCCTTGCAGGGGGACTAGGACGCTGCCTTTTCTCACCAGAGAAGCGCAGCTCTGCAAACCTAGTTGGACTTAACCCTTTCCTTGCTGTGGGTCCTCCTGCTGGGTGGGTCACGTCTGCTGAACCAGGTGAGCAGACTGCGGCGGGCAGGGGATTGATGAGGGCAGTGTCAGGCTGGCTCCATTCTGTCGCCCACCTCTCTAGGAATCCAGTTTAGCTCCCAGCTCATTTGGCCAGCTGGTTGCAGGGAGAGCTGGGTCTGTGAGGGGGCACCACGCGTGGCATGTACCTCACACTCTCTGGGATCCTGTTGGGTCACTTTGGAGCTGTCTGGCCCTGCAGATAGGGACCCTCCTGCAAACAACCTGGGCAGCAGTTGCTGCTTCCCCTCTCATGCCCAAATATGTGTGTTAGTCTCGAAGGTGCTACAAGGACTCCTCCTTGTTTTTGCTGATATAGACTAACACGGCTACCCCTCTGAAACCTGTCACCCTGCAAAGCAGTTACATTAAACAGACACTGGAGAGTGGTTGTCAGTTGCACTGGCTGGATTCTAGTTACTCATTAAATTGCTGCCCCAACTCCTGTGTGTGTGTGTGTATATGCATATGTGGTTTCACCATGATCTACAAACCCCGCTGTGCAGCCTGGATCCTGTCAACAGATACCCGACTTGGGAAAATGGATGCCGTGAGGAAGGTTGGCTGGAGTTTGGGAAGGGTTTGAGGCAGGGACACAACAGAGAGATCATTGATCTGGGAATAATGATGGTCCTTGTTCTGTTAGTTCCTTGCTCACTGCTGGAAGAAAGAGACTCTGTGTTTTGCTGGCATGATCCCAGGCCAGGTCTAATAGTCAAAGGCAAATGTCTTAACAGTGAAGGGAGAGTTCTAATCCGGTGGCATTTTATACCCCACTAGGCAGGTGGCAGAGATGTTACAAGATACCAGGCAGGGGAGAATCAGGCTCCCTGTATGCACAAGAGACTCTTACTGGGGGGAATTGCTGTGTTTTCTCTCTTGCAGTTCCCTCTCCCTGTGGCATGTCATCCACAGGCTTGGAAAGATTAGATGTTTCTTGGTATATGTTGGCAAACATCGATTTCACACACACACCCCATACACACACCGATGAGCCAATATTCCTATTGATGATCAAAATTTACAGCTAGGCAAAGTGAGAAAAGTGCTGCTTGCAAACTTTATTAGAGTCACAATTCAGTGACTTGGACTTTTGAATTAGGCTTGTTACAGATGGGCTAGCAAATGAATAGTAAAAACAGGAATGATTCGTTGAGTGAAGGATATTTAGTTTGTATATTTCACATGTGATATTGATTTTGTTTTAATGGTTTCAGAGGAGTAGCCGTGTTAGTCTGTATCAGCAAAAACGAGGGGTCCTCTGGCACCTTAAAGACTAACACATTTATTTGGGCATAAGCTTTCATGGACTATAACCCACTTTGTAGCTGACAAACTGGGCTCCAGCCCACAAAAGCTTATGCCCAAATAAATGTGTTAGTCATTAAGGTGCCACAGGACTCCTCATTGGTTTTTCTTTTAATAGTTTACAAAATGTTAATTGTTTGAATCTCAACATCTACTGATCTAAACAATTGTCTGATCTCCCCCATAACTTTCTGCAACTATGAAAATGTAATAATCATCAACATTCACCATTGAAATTATAATGAAATAAAAATTTAATTCTGCCAAGCCTAGGTGTGAAACAAAATGAGCATTGTGGGGCAATTCCAAACGGAGTGACCCAGCAGTTACGCCCACCCCAATCGCCCCACTGAGCTGCTAATACCCTAGAGGAGCTGTAAGAGGATGGGGTGGTTTAGTTAGCTGCCTTTTATTGATTAATGGATGGATCTGTTTGTTTATTGCCCATTTGCTCAGCTTATTGAAATGTCATTTCAAAGCATTTCCACTAGGGGGCAGATGCTGTCAAGTCCGTTTTGCAACGGTTCTCATTCTGTTCCCCCATAAGCCAGATCTGAACCACTCCCCCGATCCAAAAAGGCACCAAATTCCAATCTGCTGAAAGAGAAGATGTTTCCCCACAAGGCATAGCTGCCCTGTGGAACTCTCTGCCACAAGATCTCATTGACTGATCTTTTTTCAATCCTGCCAAGCTCTTGGCATTTATAGGAATAATGGGACCCTCCAGAGTTACAACAATCAATATTACACAATAACTTGGAGTGGGAAGGGCTCTAAACCCTCCTGGGCAAGGTACAAGCCCAGCTTCTATCCAAGGAAGGTGAGGGAGGAATCTGTCCCTGGGGCAGGTTATTCCATCTCTGCCCAGTACAGGGGTGTCCTGCCCCTCCCGCTGAAGGAGCTGGTGCTGGCTGCTGTTGGAGTCGCTCCCTTCAGATCTGCTCAGCTGGCAGCTCTGCTGCAGTCACAGGGCGCAGCTGAGAATGTCTGTGTCTGCTGCTCTCCCAGGTTCTGTCCTGCCAGGGGTGCAGGGACTTCATGGGGCTCCCCCAAGGGCAGAAAACAGGAACTGCCCCCCGCATGCAAAATTCCAGGCTCTCCAATTAAACCATAATGACTTCTTGTAAACTATTTGCATAAGGGGAAGCAAATTCATTCCTGGCAATACAGGTGTGTCTGGAGCAATTGTAAACAGACATAACCAATCAGAGCTGGGGATCTGGCCCCACTGGCTGTAGTGGAACCATGGTTAATTTCACCAGCTGGGGACCTGGGGTCAGTGATTTCAATGGAGCTGCCCCAATTCACACCAGCCTGGGATCTGGCCCCACTCTCCCTGCAAGGAACTGACCCCAGTCCAGCGCCTGCATCCATGGGTTTGTCAAGTGCTTTGGGATCCTTCAGATGACAATTGCTGTAGAGAAACCAGGGCTGTCTACCACTGTCGGCTCTAACCATCCTGCTGTGCAGGGCTGTGGCTGGGCAGATAAACACTGACAGGAGCCAGCCAGAGTAACCCGACAATTCTCTCCACAGGCAAACCCTCGAACCCAGACCCCACGGGACGGGACAGCAGTGAAAGGAAACAGAACAAGGATGATCCAGCGACCTGGAGTCGATTTGGGCAGCACCTGCTAAGGCCTAGTTGACCCTGGGGATAAAAGCAGTGCCAAGGGAAGCTTTGAAACAGTTCATTCGAACACAGCTCAGACCCAGCCTGGCTGGTCCGGATATTCAGACAAAACTCACCATCAAATTATATTTGAAAGGAGTTTTTCCTGATCACCCCACGTAGCCAAACCGCGCCTGAGCTGTAATCCAGTGAGCTGCTTTGAAACTGTCCTTACGAAGGGCTCTGCCGGCACCGCCAGACCCAGTGCGAACAGGCCTCAGTTACCGCTGGCTGCAGAAAGGTGAACATGTCCCCTGGTTTGGAGTCTGCAAGTCTTTCGGAGACAGAAAAGATGTGGAACGGGTCGTATCCCGCTGAGAAGATGAAGCTAGAGCCACTCCCGGGTTCCCAGGAAACCCCAATGAAACAAAACGGAACAGCTTATGTGCCCATCCCCCCCAAGGCTGGAGAGAGCTGCACAATCTGCCCTACAGGTACAGCTGCCTCTGTGGGGTGGTCTTACCCTTCTCCTGTCCAACCCGCATTCACTCAGAGAGGGCCTGTAGCTCCCTCTAGTGGCCGGTCCATGTAAAAGACACAAGTCAGCCACGACCTTCAATGTACTGCACCCGATCTCTGCCCTGCTTCAGTCCCTGCATAGTCACCCCACTTCCTCCGTCCGCGCTAGACAGGCTGGTCAACTTTCCATCAACGCCTTCTGGCTGGGAAATGCTTTTTTGAACAAGGCAGATTTCCCCCCACAACTCTTTTTGCTCAGAAGTTTTCTGAGTTTCAAATGGAAACAATGACAATCTTCACTTCTAATGAGCAGGTTTTTGTTTAGGGAGGGAAATTTGTGTTTGAAGTAGGAAAAGAATCCAATTTTTATTTAAAATGTTGCGGTGTGCTGCCCCCCTCCCCCGCACCACTCCCCTTTTAACTGAGAACAGTTTGAAGGTGCAGGGGAAAACCCTGAAATCCTCCAATTGAAACCCAAGTTTTTCTGATTTTTTTTTAAGTTGAAAGGACTTTCCCCTCCCCCCAATTTGGAATGAAAATTTTCCCTTCCTGCTCTGTATATTTCTCTATTTGCAAAATAGCCCCTGTTTTAAACCAGCTCCAGCTGATGCAGTTAATCAGTGAAGGGCCCAGCCCTCCCTGCTCTGGCAGCAGTGCAAGGGTTAATGGCTTTTCCTATTACAGGTTTGCTGTCTGGGTTGAAACCAAGGGCACGTCGCTGGGCAGTTCTGAGCCTGGTTCTCAATCTTGTACTGATCATCACCATCCTCCTCATCATCCCCATCACACTGTCAGGTGAGTGTGGAGCCCGCACTGACCCTGTCTCTGTATCTTCCACTCAGTGTGGAAACATCACAATCCCCCCAACTTCTCTCCCTCCCCCCCACAGCCCACCACTGCTTCAACAGTCACATCAGACTCTGCTGAGCCCGTGGGGTTTCTGTGGGGTCTCCCCTGCCCCCAGTGTCCAGCTCCCACCGGCTATTGGTTTACTCTGCCCTGTTACCCAAACACACCTGGTTACCCAGGGCTGTGAGTCACCATGTTACCCCCCCTGCCTCCAGCGGGAGGGATCTGTACCTGCGCCTGGCTGGCTGTCGGCTCCCTGACCCCCCCAGCCTGTCAGCCTCGCAAGCCCTCTCCTCCCGGCTAGGCCAGCCCTGGCTTTGCCCTGCAGGTAACAATAGCTGCACCCCAGTCCCTGCATCCCTTTGCAGCGCTGCCCTGTGACATCCAGCCCTGACACCGGGTCCTCACAGAAATCCCAGATCCGCTGCCCCTAAAGGGGCAGAGTGCCCCATTTACCAGTTTGACCATAAACCGCCGCTCCTGTATCACACCCAGCCCTTGTGAGCGCGGCTAATAAACAAGAGGATGTTTGTTCAGAAAAGAATAAAGATTTAATCAGAAATTAGAGCGTGGGATGGAAAGAAATGGTAACACAAAACCAAGTAATAAAATGTGAACCTGGGTCTACACTCGCCATTTCTGTCTAATAAAGCTGCTTCCCCCACAAGTCCAGTCTCTTGCCGAGCTGGCCGGCTTCACAGAAACCAGGAGCCAAGCAGTCCTGAAAGCCCCCCTGCTCCTCCTCAGTGAATGGCTCCAGAGGGGCTTTCCCCCTCCTCTGGTATATTCAAACAGAGAGAGAACAGCACCACCTGGTGGCTGGTTGCATCATCGGAGGTGTTCCTATTCTGTACCCAGCATCTCATCTGTAGGTGCATGGGGGGGTAACAGCGCCACCTAGTGGCTGTTTATAATGAGCTTAGTAGTTGGTCGTAAGTGGCCTCACCCCCTGGCCTTTTTGAGAGCACGGTTTTGTGCCCATAGTACATTGCCCTGGTATTGCTCCCCCCGCAGACCAGCCTGGCCGTTCAGATGTCAATGCGCCTGGTGTGCGGGTGCAATCAGGTGTCTAATGACTGCATCTGTGTGGTGTAGGGTACATGGCAGCCCTCACTGAAAATACCCAAACTCAGGGCAGGCTGCAAAAGGGAGAGCAGATACTCCCAAGACTGGTGGGTAACACTGAAGTTAGACGCCCCAGACAGTCACAAACTGTGCTTCTGATCCCCACACTGGTTATCAAGAAGTTAAAAAAGAAATCACCCAGCCCCCTCTATCGCATTCCAGTTCTCTGGCTCCCAGTCAGCACCTTTGTCCAGTACAGTGAGAAGTTATTTAAAAACTCTGCTCACTGTACAAAATGTTCTTCTGACCCCAAAGGACCAGCCACATTACCAGGCCAATATTAGGTTGGATCTTACCCAAAATACCACACTGCCAGCCAGTCCTTTAGTGTCTAAAACTAAAGGTCTATTATAGAAGAAAGAAAAAGTAGAGAATTATTAAATGGCCAAGCAGTCAGATACATACATAAGACTTCAAAGTCCATATATCAGGTTCTTAGCCATATTGGTGAGTTTGCTGGCTTGAAAGTCTCTCTGGAACATCCCCAGCTTGGATGGGTCACTCAGTCCTTTGTTCAGAGCTTCATTTGTAGAAAAGTTGCTTCAGAGGTAAAAAGCAGGACTGAAGACAAAATGGAGATGATGCAGCTGCTTTTTATAGTGTTTTGCTATGTGGCTGGCACTTCCTGTGTCCCAAACACAAGCTCACAGCACATGGCATGGAAAAGCTGTAGAGTTCTCTGTCCCCCGGCCTGTCCCTACATGTCTTGCTGACTCAAGGTGTAGCCCCTGTCTCCTTTCCACGGGTTCACTGTACAGCTGATGACCCTGGATGGGCCGCTGAGCAGGCTGGGCAGTGCCGATGCCAATCTGTCTGGGGGTGTCACCCAGACACACAGCACAGCTATACCCTACACATCTATAACTCATAGCACAAAAGTGATACAAACATATAAACAAGGTTATCGTGCTTGGCAAATCATATCATTTTCCAGCTCCCTCACACGGCCTGTCTGGCCAGCTCGGTTGCCACTTGATAATATTGGTATCAATAACATCACTAAGTGTTCCACATATTCCACAGTGTCACCGTCTGTGCCTGCAGGGGCCAAAATGGGGACCCCAGCAAAGGAGCCCAGGGCTGGAAACGTGGCCCCGAATTCACAGCTCGTGTCGCTGTGGGGAGCTGGTGGGTGGCGCTGGCCTCTCTCTGTTGTGAAGGGGAACGTGCCCAGGCACAAGCTCAGCTTCCATAGTGTGGAGGGGGTGCGGGGTTCCGTGGTGTGGTGTCACTGGGGCTTGTTGCCGTGGCTACAGAGGGAGACGGGCAGATCTCTCACCCTGTTACTTTCTCATCTCCAGCAAAGAAACTTGAGCCGTGTCCAGCTGGTGCTGCCTCCCCAGTGGCTGCCTGCCCAGACGGCTGGGTCGGGTACCTGCGGAAGTGTTACTATTTCTCAGAGGCTGAAGGGAGCTGGACCTACAGCCAGAGCCGCTGTTCTGCCCTCGGTGCCTCCCTGGTGGCAATTGACACCCAGCAGGAAATGGTGAGACCCAGATTCTGGGCTGCACAGGGTGGGGGTGGCAGGGCTTGTCCTGGGGTTGTCATGGCCCCAGATGCTGCTTGAATTTAGGGCAACTTCTCACATCCCAGAATAGCCAGAGTACAGAGTGCACCACCCACTCTCCATCCTCCCCATTCACTGGGGATTGAGCCAGAGCAATGTGGGGCTAATGTGCCGACTGTCAGCTCCCGGGGAATTCCCAGCAGGGGAATCCAGTTGCTTTCCAGCCCCTTTAATGGGACAGGAGCAGCATTGCCAACCCAAGTGCTCAAAAATCATGGATTGGGACCCCCCAAACCATGAGACTGACTTTAAAATAACAGCTGTCACGGCTTTTAATTTGTTTTCTGGTGTCGTAGCTTTTAGGGGTCACATTTACAAGTTTTTCTCTGCAACCATGAGGGCTAGAAACTTAAGAAAGACGAGAGTCCCTTGGAATCACCTGACTCCAGGAGCTGGGGTGTTAAGAAAAGCACCAAACAGCATGAGACTCTCAGTAAAATCAGGGGATTTGGTAAGAATTCAGGAGTGGTAAAGGTCTGGAATGCAGCTGAGAAGCTGAGCCAGGTAGCTGCTAAATCAGAATTGAGATGGGAAATTCTGATATTTTGACATTTGTGTCTATCATGATACAGGACAAGAAGTGGAAATATACAAACTTTTTACTTTGCATTCAGTTCCAGAAATGTGTGAAAATATCTGATTGCCACATTTGATCAAACCAATTTCTTTCATCATTCACATAGCAAAGCAGTTTGGTTTGTCAAACCAAATCAGAATGTTGTGTTTCAGCTTGGTCCAACCTTGAACAGCACCTGTGGCTCCTCATGGGAGTTGTAGTTTGGGGGCCTTCTGCCCCCTTCTGTGTGCTGAGATCCCAGGTTGGACTACATCTCCCATGATGCCCAGCAGTGGCTCAGCCAATAGGGAAACCCCGGTGCATTATAGGAGATGTAGTCTGGGGGAACCCAACCGAGAACGGAGGTATGAGGCCCAAACTATAACTCCCATGAGGCACCTTGGTAACTCAGCTGGATACAGGTTAATGTGAACTGAACCCAAACAAAATCATTGCTCAATGGAAAATAGAAACTTTTCAGTGAACTCAAAATTAAATTTAAGAAAAAATCATCTTTGTAGGAAACACATTTTCTGTCTCAGAAATATTTTGATTAAAAATCTTCAGCCAGCTCCACGAAATATACCAGACTAGTCTTAGCACCATGTCCCTGCATGGGCTGACCAACCCGAAGTTCACGGACCAGATGGGTGTTGCTTCCATAGATGCTGGAACTACGGGTGCGGGGGGTGATCTAGCACCCTCTGGCTTGAAGTGATTTCCATCATATCCAGGGTTTACAGTTCGGTTCCATGGCTCTCAGCACCCCCACTATACAAATTGTTCCAATGCCCCTGGTTGCCTCTGAGTTGGGGATGTTATTTCTGGTGTAGAATTCCCAGCCTGGACCACCTGCCCAGCGCTCTGCATAGCAGCCCAGAGAACCCAATGTAGGCTGTAGAGATCCCAGACACGGAGATGTGTAACGTGTATTTGCTGTTACTTTTTTAACACAGGATTTCCTGATGCGCCATAAAGGACCCTCTGACCACTGGATCGGCCTCCAAAGGGAACCGGGCCAACCATGGAGATGGACCAGTGGGAGTGAATTCAACAACTGGTGGGTCCATTTTAGTGCTATTAACTCAGTAAATGCTGCAGCTCACATGTGAAACAGGACACTGGCCTCGTGGTTCAGGCCTGGGGCTGACTTGGGAAATCAGGGCTCAGTGCCTGGCTCTGCCATAGATTTGCCGTGTGACCTGGGGTGAATTGCTCAGGGCTGGATTTTCAATCCTAGTTGAAGCTGCTCTAACAGTTCTGTTCTATTATTTGTTGCTGTTGCAGGTTTCCAATAGCGGGAGGAGGCCTGTGTGCTTTTGCGAACCACGATGGTATTGCCAGTTCAGGCTGCTCCATAGAGGGACACTGGATCTGCAGCAAAGCAGCGGAGAAACCAGCAGACAGAGCACAGTGACTGACCCTGGATGCGTCGGGCCTTGTCCTGTCAGTGGGGCTGGCCCAGCTGCCTCAGCGCGTGGGGAACTGGACGGGGCTGGCGAAGGGGGACAGCCCAGCAGCAAGGAAGAGAGACGCTCGCTGAAGGACATCAGGTAGCTCCTCCCCTTGGAGCCTCTGGCCCCCATTGGCCCATTGGGGACTGGGGTGAGGGTGCGGATTGGCCGGCAGCCCCCAGCTCACTCTCTGGCACAGAGACAGGAACCTTCTGACTTGGAAATCAGCAGGGGAGCAGCCAAGCTGCTGTGTCCCTCCTGTCAGGGGCTCAGGGCAGGAGCCTGGCCCGGGCTGTGGCTAGAGCCAATGTACCGGCTGGGGCCAGCAGGAGGTGCTGCGGCCCCTGCAGCCATGGGGCGAAGGGGCCGGCGTGACCCCTGCAGCCATGGGGCGAAGGGGCCGGCGTGAACCCTGCAGCCTGGGTCGAGGACGCATGAACTCTGCTGTGCAGCGAGAAGGGCTGTTGTGCCGGCCCTGCTGAGCGCTGGGGGAGCAAGAAGAGACGCCGCGGCCAGGAGGGGATTGCTGGGACATGCTAGGACAGACGTGTGTGTGTGTGTGTGTGTGTGTGTGTATGTCTATACATGTGTGTACCTAATTTATTTTTATAATAATACACCAGCTCCCAGAAGGGAAACTTTTATTTTGTAAACTTAAGTTCTCATGTGAACGGCTCCTCCAAACCGAGCAGGGAAACTGAGGCAGCAGCTGCATCCTCCCACCAGCGCTGTAAGCGCCCCTCCCCACAAGGACAATGTGAGCGTGTGCCTCTTTTCCTGTCTCCGCCCTGTCTTCCCCTCTGCCTGCTGGGGAGGGGCTCCCCCAGAATGAGGGAAAACTCTGCCCACCGGAAGGGTGATGACCTCTAGGGAAAGGGCACTTCTCTCACTGGGCTTTTCCCTGGACTCTGCCTATAAAGGGCCTGGCTCTACACTGGGGTCTCTGCCCTGGGGAAGAACAGGTCTGTCAAGAGCCCACTGGAGTGGGGGTGAGAGATCTCTGGCCAGGCACAACCCTCAGGCACAATTCCTGATGAGACAAACTGCAAACAGTGACACACACACGCACCTTAGCCCCTGTGCTAAGCATCACACAGATAAAAAGATTATTTGTCTGACATCAGCAGTTAGATGCTCCAGCTGAGATCAGGGCCCTGTTGTGCTGGGCGCTGCACAGACACACAGTGTGGACACCAGAACAAATGGATATAAACTGGACACTAGGAAGTTTAGACTTAAAATTAGACGAAGGTTTCTAACCATCAGAGGAGTGAAGTTCTGGAACAGCCTCCCAAGGGGAGCAGTGGGGGCAAAAGGCATATCTGGCTTCAAGACTAAGCTTGATAGGTTTATGGAGGGGGTGGGATGATGGGATAGCCTAATTTGGGCAATTGATCTTTGATTATCAGCAGGTAAGTATGCCCAGTGGTCTGTGATGGGATGTTAGATGGGTTGGGATCTGAGTTACTACAGAGAATTCTTTCCTGGGTGTCTGGCTGGTGAGTCTTGCCCACATGCTCAGGGTTTAGCTGATCGCCATATTTGGGGTCGGGAAGGAATTTTCCTCCAGGACAGATTGGCAGAGGCCCTGGAGGTTTTTCACCTTCCTCTGCAGCATGGGGCGCGGGTCACTTGCTGGAGGATTCTCTGCAGCTTGAGGTCTTCAAACCACAATTTGAGGACTTCAATAACTCAGACATAGGTCAGGGGTTTGTTACAGGAGTGGGTGGGTGAGATTCTGTGGCCTGTGTTGTGCAGGAGATCAGCCTAGATGATCATAATGATCCCTTCTGACCTTAAAGTCTATGAGAGACAGTCCCTGCTCCAGCTGAGATCAGGGCCCCATTGTGCTGGGCACTGCACGGACATACAGCGAGAGACAGTCCCTGCCCCAGCTGAGATCAGGGCCCCCTTGTGCTGGGCGCTGCACGGACACACAGCGAGAGACAATTCCTGCCCCGAGCAGTTCACAGCAAAGGCTGGGAGAGGAAACTGAAGCACAGCAAGCGTAAGTGACCCGAGGAAAGTCACAGAACAGGTCAGAGACAGGAATAAACCCAGGTGTCCTGAATCCTGAGCCAGAATTCTAGCCGCTCTGCGGCCCATCAACAATAAACACACTCAGCTTTTGCACGGTTCAACAGGAATCTTTCCTGTCCGTGCGATAGTGATAATCCCTCGCTCTGATCTAGAGCTTTCCAGCAGTAGAGCTCAAAGCCCTTCACAGAGGAAGGTCAGTATCAATATCCCCATTTCTCAGCTGGGGAAACTGAGGCACAAAGGGTGACTACTCTGCAGTTACACACCTGCGGCTGGCCCGAGCCAGCTGACGTGGCCTCAGCTAAAGGGTCTGTTTAACTGCCGTGCAGTGACTAGGGCTCTGGGACCCCCACGAGGGGGAAAGGTCTTAGAGCCCAGACTCCAGCCCGAGCCAGAATGTTCACCTGGCAATTAAACAGCCCCTTAGTCTGAGCCCCATGTGCCAGAGCCAGCTGACCCATATGTCTATTGTCATGTAGACCAGTTGTTTCAAACTGTGGGTCAGGACCCCAGAGTGGGTCACAACCAGTGTTCCCTCTAATGTGTTACATCCATGGGTGGAATGAATTTTGTTATGTGATGTGTGACACAGCACCTCCCTATTGGTACATATACCCAAATCATGTGGTGGGGGTGGGGACGAGGGGTTCGGTGTGTGGGAGGGGCTCAGGGCTGGGGCAGAGGGTTGGGGTGTGGAGAGATGAGGGCTTTGGCTAGGGGTGTGGGCTCTGGAATGGGGCTGAGCATGAGGCAAGCTCCGGGGTGGGTCCAGCGATGGGGGATTTGGGGTGCAGGAGGGGCCTTAGAGCAGGGACAGAGTGTTGGGTGCAGGGGCGGTGGGCTCTGGAATGGGACCAGGGATGAGGGGTTTGGGGTGCAGGCTGCTCTGGGGTGCAGTGGGGAGAGAGGACTCCCCCCAGCCCTCTCACGGCAGCAGCTTGGGGGAGGGGGAGGGGTGTGGGGCTTAATTGGTAGCTGTGCAGCCACGCAGCTTAAAGGGAACTTAGGTCACAACACCTGTGACGGGTTTGGTCACAGAGACCCCTTGGGACTGTCCCCTGATGTGCTGAAACTACCTCTGAGACACGTGTTCCCTGCCAGCTTGGGACTGCAGACCCCTGCCTTGTTGAGCCAGACACGCCAGCCTGCTACAATCCAGACCCAGGGTCTGGTCCATGCCCCCAAAGCTTCAGACTTTAACCAAAAACTGCTCAGCAGGTTACCTGTCTCCAGCACCCAGACACCCAGCTCCCATTGGGCTCCAACCCCCCGCAAATCCATTTTATTCTGTATAAAGCTTATACAGGGTAAACTCATAAATTGTCCACTCTCTATAACACTGATAGACAGAGATGCACAGCTGTTTGCTCCCCCAGATATTAATCACTTACTCTGGGTTTGTTAATAAACAAAAGTGAATTTATTACGTATAAAAAGTAAGATTTAAGTGGTTTCAAGTAATAACAGACAGAACAAAGTAAGTGGGTCCCCACCCCTCCTTCTATATGGAAAAGCACCAGGTTTAAGATGGATTCCAGCCATGAGTGGCAAGTTTGTAAAAATTTTGGTGGTGCCCAGAACCCGCCCCCCAACTCCGCCCCCCCAACTCTGCCCCCACCTGCCTAAGGCTCTGGGAGGGGACTTGGCGGGGGAGGTCTGGGGTGCAGATCCTGGGCTGGGGATTAGGGTGCAGGAGAGGTGCAGGGTGCAGGCTTTGGGATGGAGTTTGGGTGCTGGGTGCAGGCTCTGGGCTGGGGCAGGGGGTGGGTGTGCAGGAGGGGGTGAAGGGTGCAGGCTTTGGGATGGAGTTTGGGGTTGGGAAGGGATGTGTGGGAAGGGGGAGGGGGTGCACCTTCTGGGGAGGGAGTTTGGGGATAGGAGGGAGTACAGGGGTGAGGGCTGTGGGGCTGGGGATGAGGGGTTCATGCTACAGGGGGGCTCAGGGCTGGGGCAGAGGATTAGGGTGCAGGGGGATGAGGGTTCTGGCTGGGGGATGAGGGGTTCATGATGCAGGAGGGGGCTCAAGGCTGGGGCAGAGGATTATGGTGCGAGGGGATGAGGGTTCATCCTGCGGGGGGAGGCTCAGGACTGGGGCAGAGGATTAGGGTGCAGAGGGATGAGGCTGGGGATGAGGAGTTCATGCTGTGGGGGGGCTCAGGGTTGGGGCTGAGGATTAGGGTGCGGGGGGATGAGGGCTCGCTGGGGATGAGGGGTTCATGCTGCGGGGGGAGGCTCAGGGCTGGGGCAGAGGATTAGGGTGCAGGGGGATGAGGGCTCGCGGGGGATGAGGGGTTCATGCTGCGGGGGGAGGCTCAGGACTGGGGCAGAGGATTAGGGTGCAGGAGGATGAGGGGTTCATGTTGTGCGGGGAGGCTCAGGACTGGGGCAGAGGATTAGGGTGCAGGGGGATGAGGGTTCTGGCTGGGGGATGAGGGGTTCATGATGCAGGAGGGGGCTCAGGGCTGGGGCAGAGGATTAGGGTGCAGGGGGATGAGGGTTCTGGCTGGGACTGGGGGATGAAGGGTTCATGATGCGGGGGGCGCTCAGGGCTGGGGCTGAGGATTAGGGTGCAGAGGGATGAGGGCTCTGGCTGGGGCTGAGGGTTTGGGGTGTTGGAGAGGCTCAGGGTAAGGGCAGCCTGCCTTGCCATTAGTGGAGTGCAGGCACTAGGACCCTGCAGCAGCAGATAGCAGTTCTGCCGGGAGCCCTCCGGCAGCACAGAGCAGGCAGGGGAGAGCACAGCTGTTTTCTGTCAGGCAGGGAGGGGGGGTGGCATGCGGGGGCTGGGACCTGCTCCAGGCAGAGACGCAGGCTGGGACCTGCTCCAGATCGGTGTCCTGGCCAGGGGCGGCTCTATAAAATAGGCCGCCCCAAGCAGCGCGGTGCGCTGCGCCGCCCTTCCCCGGTCCCGCGGCGGGTGCCGTGGTCCCGCGGCTCCGCTTGAGCTGCCACAGGCATGCCTGCGGGAGCTCAACCGGAGCCACGGGAAGAGGGGACCCGCCGCAGTCATGCCTGCGGCAGGTCCGCTCGTCCCGGGCTCCGGTGGACCTCCCACAGGCATGCCTGCGGAAGGTCCGCCGGAGCCAAATGCCGCCCCCCAGGGAAAGGGCCGCCCCACGCGCCTGCTTGGCGCGCTGGGGTCTGGAGCCGGCCCTGGTCCTGGCCAAGGGGAGCCATCAAGATTCTAAACCACCATTAATGGCCTACACTTTGTATAATTACAATAGGCCCTCAGAGTTATATTTCATATTTCTAGTTTAAGATACAAGAATGATACATACATACAAATAGGATGACCACACGCAGTAGGTTATAAGCTTTGTAAGGATACCTTACAAGAGACCTTGTGCATAAAACATCTTCCAGTAACATCATATTCACACTTATAAACATATTTCCATAAAACATATGGAGTGCAATGTCACACCACCATTTTAATGGGTCGCCAGGACTGGTGTTACACTTGTTGGGGCCCTGGGCTGAAGCCGAAGACTGAGCCCCACCGCCCGAGGATTTCATCTCTGCGCAGCAGGGCTCAGGTTCCAGTCCCCCGTCCCGGAGCCCCCAAGGTTTGGCTCTCACCCCCTGGCCTGGGGCAGCAGAACGGCTCAGGATTCCGTCCCCCCTCCTGGGGCCATGTAGTAATTTTTGTTGTCAGAAGGGGGTCTTGGAGCAATGACATTGGAGAACCCCTGGTGCAGACAAACCCAAAGAGACAAAGTGTCTAACGCGGAGTCACCCAGCAGGCCCGGGGCATCCTGCCCGTCAGCCGAGGCTGGGGGCGAGAGAGGGTGCAGCAAATGCCAGGGTGGCTCTCGTGTAGCGAAGCCAGGAACAGAACCCAGCCTTCCATGTCCCAGGCCAGTGTGCTATCCACTAGGCCACGCTGCCTCCCTCCCCTGACATCACCATCAGCAGGGTGCATTCGTCCAGCCCTAGTGACCAAACCCAAAATGAGTCTGCGCTCGGCAGCCCTGTCTCTCCCGCAGACCGGCCCAGTTCTA
Organism: Mauremys mutica; assembly: GCF_020497125.1. Classification (NCBI taxonomy): domain Eukaryota; kingdom Metazoa; phylum Chordata; order Testudines; family Geoemydidae; genus Mauremys; species Mauremys mutica. Next base: position 6,863,354 of record NC_059083.1, read on the forward strand.
TTCTCTGGCCAGGGCCGGCTTTAGACCGATTCCCCGAATCGGACCCTGCGACTAAGAGGGCCCCAGGCCCTAAAGAAGAGCGCCTAACTTTTTAATTTTTACTCAACCGGCGGCGGTCCGGGTCTTCAGCAGCACTACGGTTATGGGTCCTTCGGTGCCACGGAAGACCCGGAGCAAGTGAAGGACTTACCGCCGAAGTGCCGCCGAAGACCCGGACCACCACCGGATATTCGAATCGGGCTCCGCACTTCCTAAAGCCGGCCCTGTCTCTGGCAGTCACAGGCCCAGCTGTCTGGGGGGGGTGGGGCGGCTCCTAAAGACACTGGGGTCTGTTTGGCTTGTCCAGCCAACCTGCCCTCCAGCTTTCCCAGTCCATCTCCTACTGGGCCGCCGGGCCCCTGAGTACCGGGGCGTTCGTTAGCCCCCAGCCCTCCCCGGGGTGCTCCCTGCACTGCCACCGAGCATCCCCACCCTGCTCCTCTGACCCAGACAGTGACCCCAGAGATCACCCAGCAACACGCAGGGAAAGGCTCCGTTTGGGATCGGGGCTCTGATCCCCTTAACGATGCTCTGAGGAGGTAGCGAGTAAACAGCACGTCAGCCTGAGTGGGGAAGCTGAGACCCCATCGTTAGTGACAGGAGTTAACGATCCCTTAGGGCAGGATGGGCAGAGGTGTGTCAGGTCACAGGCCGGACAGGAGCAATGGCCGGGCCGGGGAAGAGAGCTCAGAGTGGGACCTGGCAGAGAGGTGCAAAGAAATGAATCAGGAGCAAAATACAGGTGAAAACCCAGATCCCCACCTGGTGTGAATCCACCCTAGCACCACTGGAGTCACTGGGGCCAGATCCCAGCTCGGGTCAGTCAGTGCTGCTCCATTGGAGTCCCTGGATGGAGGCTGGTTTACACCAACTGAGAATCTGGCAGATTCCTCCCTCTCAGGTCTGGGGCGGCGAGAGTTAAACTGCCCCAGGGCTGTGCAGAGCATTAAAGCTACGTCCCAAGCCTGCCCCTGCAGCGCGTCCAACTCCTGCTGGAATCTGTAACGCCAGAGCTGGGAATTGTTGTTCTCTATGGAATTAACCCTTTAAACTCTTTCACCTGAGGTAGGACTGGGAGCCAGGACTCCTGGGGTTTAGTCCCAGCCCTGGGAGAGGGGGAGGGGCTGATGCATTAGAGGGAGGGGGGCTGGGAGTCAGACCCCCTGGGTTCCATTTCTACTTTGCCACAAACTCGCTGTGATCTTGGGCAGGTCAGTGGCTGTGGCTCAGTTTCCCCGTGTGTGACATGGAGATAACGGTGCCGTGCTCTGAGGTCTCCCCCGTACCCTGCTCAGAGCGGGACGGCGTCTCTCTGGCAAATCCACTGACGTGCAGAGTCGCAGGAGTCAGAATGAATCCGATTCCCCTTCACCACCCCACAGCTGTTCCCCTCAGCCGGGCCTGACACCGGGAACCTGCGGGAGAAAGGAGAGGGTCTGAGGGCCCCTGTCAGCGCGGGTGGGTCCATCACACGCAGTCGGTTGCGGCTCTTCCCTGTTCCAATGGGATCCGCGGCCGTCGTCTCCTCCAGCTCTGCCCTGGGGGCTGCCCCCTCTCCCCACTGTCAGGGCCCTGGCCAGGGTCTCGAACGGCCTCTCCCTGCCCAGAGCCCAGGGACCTGCTCCAGCCTCCTCCTCCCTGCTGGGCTAGACCCTGTCCAGCTCCCTCCCCTGCTCCGCGTCTCCTCCCCACCGGGCTGGGCCGACGCTGCCCCCTCCTGGTCCCCTCCTGCCTCTCTGGCTGTTCTGTGTCTCCCCCACCGCTGCCCCATTGTCTGGGGGGTCCCCAGGGCTCTGGCCTGGCCCGTTTGCTCTTCTCCCTCCACACACCGACACTCGGCGACCTCCCCCGCCCCCAGGTCTCCAGCCACCATCTCTGTGCTGGGGGATGCGCAAATCTCTCCCTGCCCCATGGCCCTGTCTGCTCCCACCCAGCCCCCCTCTCAGCCGGGCTCCCCAGCCCCCGTCCTGGGGTCTCAGCATCGTCTGACACTGAACACGGCTCCCCCTGAGCTCCTGACCTTCCCTCCAAACCTTCCCCAGCCTGGCCCCCTCTGCCCACAGAGGGGAGGGAAAGGGTTTGACTCAAGGAATCACTCACTGGGTCTGATCCAGCCGGGAGCTGTCCAGCCAAGTCCAGGCCTTCTCCGGGGAGGGGACGGACAGTCCGACCCAGAACAGATTTGAGCCTTGTGTCAGGTCCTGTAGAGACTCCTGCAGGGAGTGTGGGACAGGCAGCTGGTGACCAGACGTGCGGTCGGGCTCTTTTCTTGCGAATCCAGGTTGTCAACAACTTCAGGACCAGAACTACTGTTTGGCTGTTTATCTAGCCCCATAATCCAGCCTCATCCATCTAACCTCATACACACCCATCGCTCTGTCCATCCATCTGTTCCCGGACATACCCATCTATCAATCTATGCCTCATATACACCCCTATATCCATCCCCCCTCACACATCCACCTTCTCTCTGTAGCCATCCACCCTCGTACCCCTCTCTCGCTCTCCAGCTGCCCTGTGTTGGGCACACCCCAGAACGGGGGCGGCACTGGTGGCTAGTGATTGAGGCTGGGATTGTCGAAGCTGCCTAGGGGGTTTGGACACACTGTTATTAACAATTAATGGCAAAGGGGTGTCCAGATCCCCTAGGCAACTTGGAAACTCCCAGCCCTAAAGTGTATCCTAATGAGCCCCTTGGACTCTGCACCCAGGGCCCAGCCCTGCAGGGGCAGCTCCAGCAGGAAGGTATCAGAAGGAGTTTGCCTGGGATCTGTCTGAGCAGAGGTACGCTAAGTGCTGCATTAGGGGGACTGCGCTGGTGAGTATCTGAGTGTCTGTTGAGGGGACAGTTTGGCAGTTTGACCGTGTACTTGCTTGATTGTTTGTTTGATTGCTTGTTTGACCAGTGTGACCTGGGAGTGCTTTGTTCCAGCTGGGCCTGACTATTATAAAAAGGCAGTCAGCTGCGAACCAGCTGAGCAGCAAACAGCAGAGAGGCAAACAGAAGGAGTTTGCATGGGAGTTCGCCTGGAGAGAGCCTACTGAGGCTCCCCTCTCGCAGGTATCTCTGAGTAGCTTCTGCCACAAGTAAGGAAGCTCTTAGAAGGAAGAGACTATGGATGCTGAGTGATCCGCTGTTGTGACCTGCACAGGATGTGCCATGTTTGTCTTCCTTCCACAGGATAGAAGTGACTTTGTCTGTACAAAGTGCAAGCTGATCTCCATATTGGAAGAGAAGGTTCAAGGTCTGGAGAAACGAATATCAACCCTGCGTTCCATAAAAGAAAATGAGGATTTCCTGGATAGACATCAGGATCAGTTCCAGCGGGCACAATGTTCTGAAGATTCAGAGCAGGCTACGCAGCGGGGACAGAAGGCCAGCAAGGATAATTGGCGGCATGTGACTTCCAGAAGAGGAAAGAGTACCAGAAACGTCCATGTACCAGAAACACAGATGCAGGTGAGCAACTGTTTTCATGTCCTCTCTGCAGGTACTAGTGCAGAGAGTGGAGTGGAGGATACATCTGAGGGAACAGAGCAGAAGGAGACTCCACTGATTGGAAGGCATGAGATGCACCGTCCTAGGGATGGGGGTTCCACGACCACCACTCCCAAGAGGAGGAGGAGGAGGGTGGTGGTGGTCAGGGACTCTCTCTCCTCAGGGGGACTGAGTCATCTATCTGCCGCCCTGACCGGGAAAACCGAGAGGTGTGCTGCTTGCCAGGGGCTAGGATTCACGATGTGACGGAGAGACTGCCGAGACTCATCAAGCCCTCGGATCGCTACCCCTTCCTGCTTCTCCACGTGGGCACCAATGATACTGCCAAGAATGACCTTGAGCGTATCACTGCAGACTACGTGGCTCTGGGAAGAAGGATAAAGGAGTATGAGGCGCAAGTGGTGTTCTCGTCTATCCTCCCTGTGGCAGGAAAAGGCCAGGGTAGAGACCGTCGAATCGTGGAAATCAACGAATGGCTACGCAGATGGTGTCGGAGAGAAGGGTTTGGAAGACCATGGGATGGTCTTCCAAGAAGAAGGATTGTTGCATCGCAGGAGAGCATGGACAGAGTTTGACAACTCATGTGATCATAAGCAGAGAGTTCTTTATTCATTTCCAGCATGCTTTTATATACCATTATGGCAAGCAATCAAACAGTTGCTAATTGGTTAACTAAATTCACACAGCCGCAGCTGTAACCCCATAGGGTAATTATCATCCTAGACACCTGTTTAACTTATCATCCTATTTACAGTTAGCTGGCTGATGAGAGCGAGCTCAAGGCCAGCCCTTTACACACAGTTCCCAGCGTAATCGGCTCGTCCCAGAAGCCTAAACAATCTCAGCATTTCACATTCTATTCCCAACAAAGGATTGCTAGGCAGAGACGGGCTCCACCTCACGAAGAGAGGGAAGAGCATCTTTGCAAGCAGGCTGGCTAACCTAGTGAGGAGGGCTTCAAACTAGGTTCACCGGGGGAAGGAGACCAAAGCCCCGAGGTAAGTGGGGAAGTGGGATATCGGGAGAAAGCACAAGTAGGTGAGTGCAAGAGGGGAGGGCTCCTGCCCCATACTGGGACACCAGGACAATCAGCGAGTTATCTTACATGCCTATACACAAATGCAAGAAGCCTGGGGAACAAGCAGGGAGAACTAGAAGTCCTGGCACAGTCAAGGAATTATGATGTAATTGGAATAACAGAGACTTGGTGGGATAACTCACATGACTGGAGTACTGTCATGGATGGATATAAACTGTTCAGGAAGGATAGGCAGGGTAGAAAAGGTGGGGGAGTTGCGTTGTATGTAAGAGAGCAATATGACTGCTCAGAGCTCCAGTATGAAACTGCAGAAAAACCTGAGAGTCTCTGGATTAAATTTAGAAGTATGAACAACAAGGGTAATGTCGTGGTGGGAGTCTGCTACAGACCACCAGACCAGGGGGATGAGGTGGACGAGGCTTTCTTCCAGCAACTAACAGAAGTTGCTAGATCACAGGCCCTGGTTCTCATGGGTGACTTTAATCACCCCGATATCTGCTGGGAGAGCAATACAGCAGTGCACAGACAATCCAGGAAGTTTCTGGAAAGTGTAGGGGACAATTTCCTGGTGCAAGTGCTGGAGGAACCAACTAGGGGAAAAGCTCTTCTTGACCTGCTGCTCACAAACAGGGAAGAAATAGTAGAGGAAGCAATAGTGGATGGGAACCTGTGAGGCAGTGACCATGAGATGGTCGAATTCAGGATCCTGACACAAGGAAGAAAGGAGAGCAGTACAACAGAGACCCTGGACTTCAGAAAAGCAGACTTCGACTCCCTCAGGGAACTGATGGGCAAGGTCCCCTGGGAGAATAACATGATGGGGAAAGGAGTCGAGGAAAGCTGGCTGTATTTTAAAGAATCCTTATTGAGGTTGCAGGAACAAACCATCCTGATGTGTAGGAAGAAAAGTAAATATGGCAAGCGACCAGCTTGGCTTAACAGTGAAATCCTTGCTCGTCTTAAACACAAAAAAACAGCTTACAAGAAGTGGAAGATTGGACAAATAACCAGGGAGGAGTATAAAAGTATTGCTCAGGCATGCAGGAGTGAAATTAGGAAGGCCAAATCACACTTGGAGTTGCAGCTAGCCGGAGATGTTAGGAGTAACAAGAAGGGTTTCTTCAGGTATGTTAGCAACAAGAAGAAAGTCAAGGAAAGTGTGGGCCCCTTGCTGAATGAGGGAGGGAACCTAGTGACAGAGGATGTGGAGAAAGCTAGTGTACTCAATGCTTTTTTTGCCTCTGTCTTCACAGACAAGGTCAGCTCCCAGACAGCTGCACTCTGCAGCACGGTATGGGGAGGAGGTGACCAGCTCTCTGTGGAGAAAGAAGTAGTTCAGGACTATTTAGAAAAGCTGGACGAGCACAAGTCCATGGGGCCGGATGCGCTGCATCCGAGGGTGCTAAAGGAGTTGGCTGATGAGATTGCAGAGCCATTGGCCATTATCTTTGAAAACTCATGGCGATCGGGGGAGGTCCCGGATGACTGGAAAAAAGCTAATGTAGTGCCCATCTTTAAAAAAGGGAAGAAGGAAGATCCAGGGAACTACAGGCCAGTCAGTCTCACCTCAGTCCCTGGAAAAATCATGGAACAGGTCCTCAAGGAATCAATTTTGAACCACTTAAAGGAGGGGAAAGTGATCAGGAACAGTCAGCATGGATTCACCAAGGGCAAGTCATGCCTGACTAACCTAATTGCTGTGGAAGCCAGTAAATAATTAACAAGGTTTTAAAGAGATCTTAATGAATGTTAGTTAGCATGAGTTAGGTTAACTGTGACCCTGGTGACGTGAGGAAGCAAGATAATGTAAGACAGAGGGAATTGTGTGAAAGTTATTACGACCTTGCAATATGCAGTCTTGCAGTCTTGTTTTTCTAGTGAGATAGCAGAGAAGCTTATGTATAAACAAAATGTATTTGTTGCTTTTTACTGTCTGTATTATTGTTAGAAATTGTCTGTAAAAGGTATAAAGGCTTGCTGTGATTGTTTACCAGTAGAGAGACCTGTCCAGGACCCTGTGTCCTATGGCACTCTCTCCCTCCATGGTAATTACTGGAGAAATAATAAAGTATTTGGTTTTGCTGCACCCAAACAAAAAGCGAGAACTGAGTTTTTCTTCGACAATTTGGGGGCTCGTCCGGGATGGCAACGCCCACGGACCCACAGACGGCTACTACGGATCATTCCCCTTCGAACCCCATGGCGCCACATGAGAGGTATGAGACCTTTTGAAATCTCTATTGGGGTATCGGAGGAGGACTTTCCGTGAGGACGTCTGTCTCTGTTGGGCTCACGCCATCTGAACTTATTGACTGTGCAGCAGGATCAGATGCAAGTGGTATTGGGGAGAGGCCCCAATAAGGTTAGTTTATAGCAGTACTGGGAACTGCTGAGTTGGCCAAGGAAATGCATAAGGTAATGCATAAGGTAAATGCATAGGTAAATGCATTAGAATGCACCGGTGCTGAGGGGTTTTTACCGCCTCAAGAGGGGTTGTCATACCGCCTCATGGTATTGGTCCGGACCAGGTAAAGATGCATCGTGGTTAAAGAGATAAAAAGGAAAAAAAATGTAAAAAGAGATAAAAAGGAAGAAAAAGAGGCCTTGGTGTGTGTGTGTGTACACCAGTGTGAGTGGCTGTTACCAGGCTAGCCCGGTAACTAGTGGATCTTTAGGAGATCCGACCCACAGTGGGCTGACTCGGCCAGGCATTGTCCGGCGAGGAAGCTGCCTGGGTCTAGGAGTGTGTGAACCCATCTTCCCTCCCCTTTCCTTGTGAGTCTCTCCTGTGTGAGTGGAAAATGGGTAAGGGACTGTCTAAATATTCCACCTCACCCCCTAAGGGTACCCCAGCATATTACATGTACGTACATTATGGTTCTAAAATCTGCAGGTATTTAAATGATTGGAATCTGTACATGCGTGAAAAATTCATTTAAACAATGCCCATTAGAAGGTACCTTCAATCTAGATAAGATCATATATCTCAGTGGAGCTTTAATCACAGAGAAAAGCCTCTGACACAGTGTGAGCAATTTGTCTAGGAACGGGTTAATTTGAAATTCGGCTTAGCCCTGAGATAAAGGAGAAGTTGTTTTGTCTTCAAGGTCATGAATCAGTGCGGACTATGCTAAGTGCAAAGGCTGTACAAGTTACAGAATTGGAATTATATTTGCAAAGCTTAACTTCCCAGTGAGACATGTGTGAGTATTGAAGTGTTTTAAGGCTTAGGGCATTCATGTTTTCCTGTGTGAGGTGGGAGCATTCCCAATACTCTCCATTGTTGTTTTATTATTTTAATGAAGCTTTAAAATTTGATTGTATGCTCTGTCAGTCTGATCACCTGACATGAGGGATAAATTAGTAACAGGAATTTGTCACAGTTTGGTGTGCAATTAATAATGGGGGGGCCCTGCAGAATTTACACCATCTCTCTGTTTACCCTTGTTATTTTGTGTTTGCTTTGTTTGGTATTGTTGGTTGCATGATTAAAGGTGAGCTCTAATAGAATAAGGAAACACTATTTAGCTTTGGCTCTGTTTTGTTTAACCGGTTACTGATGTTTTTCTGCTCTGTTCATTTGGGCGTTAGGTGTGTGAGCGGAACTGAACTTCTCGTTCGTAATTCCTCAGGGTGGAAGCCATGTGTGCGATGAAGCTCTGAGGTTGTCCTGAGATTTTTACAGTCCCGCCCCCCCGTAGCGGACAATATAATAGAAGTAGAAAAATTTGGCTTAGACTGTAATTTTTTGCTTTTTGTGTAATTTTCTTTTCTGTTTAAGTGTCAGCAGACAAATGGGTGGGTCTCTGGGTAGACCCCCAAAGGGGTCTGGATTATGTGTTAAGTGAATGGCCATGTATTTTTGCCCAGGTGGCAAGCCTTACTAGGGAGGACTCAGGTAGTCTTGTGAGTAGAAATGTTTTGGGGAAAAGACCAGTAGGGTGGGGCTAGTTGAGAAGCTCACCATCCTAGCTAAACTGGTTGTGGAACAAGCTAGTGTCCATGGACGGGACGATTCAGCGAGAAAAAAGGATCGGGCCCAGGCGACCAGGCAACAGACAGAGTGATTGGAAAACAGGTTGGAAACTTTTGAGGGTGTAGTGGAAAGAAGGAGTAAGTGAATATAAGCATGAGGATTTCAAATACTCAAGAGGATATTTGGAATGGTGATTTGAATTGGTAAAGTGGCTGTTGGAAGGGAAAAGCGAGTGATTTTTAAGAGAACAGTTTTGGTGTCTTTGAACTGTTTGTAAATAACTTCAGGCAAATAAATTTATTAGATTGTAATAATTTGGCTGTGACCAATTTTGTTAAATCAGTTGAAGACTGTATACAGTGCTATGTAATGAAAATTTTATTAGGCTCTACAGGCACTATAAGTGGTGATGTTTTCTTTCAGTGTTTAAAAGCAGGAGTTAGAAGAAATAAAAAGCAAGCCAGAAATAATCTGTGTTACTGCAAATTAACTAACTGATAAGGTAAAGGCCTCTGAAACCAAGGCTGTCTAAGAAACACATACGAGAAAATATGGGGTAATTCCTCTGTTTTGCCTAGAATCAACAAGAGTATTTGTATATTTTAAGTATTTAATTGCCCAGACGGGGTGGACCTCTGTTTTTGTCTTTCAGATAATCAAAGAAAACTAATGCCAGCAGCACAGCATTCAACGTACCTTGATTTACTGGCACAGTAAAAAATTATGTTGTGTGTTCTATGTTCTGTCTTGTTGTGGTTTTTTTTGTGTGGCCAGAATTGTTGTGTTTAATATTTTCATGAGATGGTCTGATTTGATATCAAGCGGAAATGTTGGATTGAGATGCAGATACTTGTTTTGTTCAATTTAGAATACAAAGTGTTTGGTTACATCAGAAAATGTGATATACTAAAGTCTAATACATTTTCTTCAGTAAGAGAAAGAAACTACATTGGCCAAATCTTTTAATTGAGAACTGTTGTTAAAATTTGCATACTGACAGTCTTTGGAAGCGAGGACATGAAAAGTTAACCCACTCCCCATATTGTACAAGGGATCCTTCTGGCTACCTCAGACTTTTAGCCAGCGGGCTGGGGATGGTGGAAAGCTATTGGACTAGAAGTTATATTAAGTGAACTTCTCAAAGTGGGTGTGCTTGTCCTGGCTTGTTCTTCCAAAGTTCTGTAATAAGGTTATTTTAGTGAAAGGGTATATGTGGCATACATTGAATGATAATACTTCTGTACTGTATAACAGTACTGTTTATGTGTTCATGGTATGAAAAAGGTGTATAATTGAAGAGTAAAAGTTTCCTTTGTAGGTTAAATGAAAAAAAAAAAAAAAAAAAAAGCCAAGAAGAGAATGGCTAACATGCGCTGGCCCCAGTCAAGGACACCGCTTGGCTGCCTACCAAGAGAAGGGGGGGGGAATGCTTGCTGCAGTTACACGAGATTGGTGTGCACCGGCCAGCCCACTCTCCTCCTTGGGACCTTTTGTAAATATTCAGATTGATTTTATTTAAATGTCTAAATGTTGTGGTTATGAATATGTATTAGTTTTAATTGATGTATTTACCACTTGGGTTGAAGCTTTTCCCTGCAGGACAGTAGATGTCTTTGCTTACAGATTTTGTACCACGTTTTGGCATCCCTGTGACTATCAACAGTGGTCATGGAACTCATTTTACTGGACAGATTGTAAAGGGGTTATGTGCAACTCACTGCCCTCACCACCCACAGTCTGCTGGGACAGTGGAACGCCGGAACGGGACTTACAAAAAATGAACTGGCCAAGATTTGTGCTGAGACACACTTAAAGTGGCCAGATGCCTTTCCTTTGGCACTGATGTGTATGAGAGCCATTCCCAATCGAAAGACTGGACTCAGCCCTCATGCAGTTTTGACAGGACGCCCAATGTGACTACCAACTGCATCCCCACTAACCCCAGCTCAGATGGACATTCATTTGCTGGATAACATAATGCTTAAATATTGTCAGGCACTAATGAAATGTGTTAAGTCTTTTTATACACAGGTGATGGAAGCACTACCAAAGGATCCTGTGCAACCTTGCCACTCGTTGGAACCAGGAGCCTGGGTCTACATAAAGATCCATCAGCGAAAGACTGCCTTGGCTCCATGCTGGAAAGGCCCTTTCCAAGTCCTGCTGACTACCGACACCGCTGTGCAGTGCCACAGACTGACTGCTTGGACCCAGGATTCTCACTGCAAAAACACCCCTCCACATCAGAAGAATTTTCCTATTGATGCTTAGCCTATTCTTTCTTCTAGTTCTACTGTGCTTCTGGACAGCAGGGAAAAAGCTCCCTTGTCCACTGACAGACCAACTGTGCCTTTAGACTTTTCTAGAAACAGCACAGCTATTACAGGGTGATATGTGCTGGAAACCTCTCCCCTGTAGGATGCTGAACCTTGATTGTTTTGGGAAAGAAGAAGAAGCACTCACTCCACTGACATTGCCAAAGTCCAGGAATTCCTGACTGAAAAGGACATTGAGAACTGACCCTGGTGAAGAAACAAAGAATTACATTCTGGCAGGAAGCAATTTGTGGGACCCATGCTTGGGACTGTGGTATTAATTGGATTTTGGGGTTTATTCTACAGGCTGTGCCCTGTGTTCTGGATAAATCCTTCAGTATTTATTGCCCTCCCTAATTGGATTTTAACTGACATTGCCCTTATCCAGTTTTCTACATACCCAGATTGTCGTTTCCACCCTTAGTTCTATGACCCAGAAGGAGACTGACAGAGATGGTATTGAATATCACTGAGGCTGGGAAGGCATTGCAGTGGGATCTGGACCAGACTTGGCCCACTGCCCTTACAGACACGTCAGGAGTACCATCTGATCTGTGGTCATGAAGACATACTTGGACACTTTCTGGATGGAAGTGTGGACATTCGCAGTGCTCCTTCCAAGCATATGGACCAGTTAGGGGCTGTGGGCTCCCACATACCGAATCCTGCTGGGTCCATGGGGAGGATGCATGTGGAACTGAATTATTTACCGAGACATCTGGGAAATTAGACCACCTGGTATACCTACCTGATTTATAGACAGTACCCCTAGAATAACACCTGATGGGATATACATATTGATTTTACCACTGCTGCAGGCAATTATATCATTTACTGGCCTGCAGATAGAATGCAGATAGAATGTAGATAGAATGCAGATAAAATATTGCAAGTAGCTCTTAGATTTTAGGTATATTTTGATTGGACTAGAATAATGCCTGATCGGTTTCAAAATTTGCTTTCATTGTTACCAAAGGTTCTAAGAATCTCTGAATTGCAAGGGCAAATTCCCATGCTTTAGAATATATATCAAGCTGGAAGGAATGCCTTTCATACAGCTTATAGAGTGTTTACTTTATGTACTAGGTATGATGTTTTGTGCTTTGTGTTCGCAATTGTACAACAGCCCCATTATATTATTCCTATGGGATTGTTATTGTTTGTAATGTTGTTAGTTAATTTAGGATTATATTATTGTTGTTGTTGTTGTAAATAACGTAAGAATAGCAATACCTTTCATGTTCATTCTAATCATGCATTGTCATTACGTCCCATGACGGTTGACATGTTTGCTGTAGAATCTGAAGTCCATGGTTTCATGCGAATTGAGAGTTGAAATTGTTTGTTGTACTAGAAGTACAAAAGGGGGGAGTGTGGAAGCCAGTAAATAATTAACAAGGTTTTAAAGAGATCTTAATGAATGTTAGTTAGCATGAGTTAGGTTAACTGTGACCCTGGTGACGTGAGGAAGCAAGATAATGTAAGACAGAGGGAATTGTGTGAAAGTTATTACGACCTTGCAATATGCAGTCTTGCAGTCTTGTTTTTCTAGTGAGATAGCAGAGAAGCTTATGTATAAACAAAATGTATTTGTTGCTTTTTACTGTCTGTATTATTGTTAGAAATTGTCTGTAAAAGGTATAAAGGCTTGCTGTGATTGTTTACCAGTAGAGAGACCTGTCCAGGACCCTGTGTCCTATGGCACTCTCTCCCTCCATGGTAATTACTGGAGAAATAATAAAGTATTTGGTTTTGCTGCACCCAAACAAAAAGCGAGAACTGAGTTTTTCTTCGACATTGCCTTCTATGAGGAGATAACCGGCTCTGTGGATGAGGGGAAAGCAGTGGATGTGCTATTTCTGGACTTTAGCAAAGCTTTTGATACAGTCTCCCACAGTATTCTTGCCAGCAAGTTAAAGAAGTATGGGCTGGATGAATGGACGGTAAGGTGGATAGAAAACTGGCTAGATGGTCGGACTCAACGGTTCCATGTCTAGTTGGCAGCCGGTATCAAGTGGAGTGCCCCAAGGGTCGGTGCTGGGGCCGGTTTTGTTCAATATCTTCATTAACGATCTGGAGGATGGTGTGGACTGCACCCTCAGCAAGTTTGCAGATGACACTAAACTGGGAGGAGTGTTTGATACGCTGGAGGGTAGGGATAGGATACAGAGGGACCTAGACAAATTAGAGGATTGGGCCAAAAGAAATATGATGAGGTTCAACAAGGACAAGTGCAGAGTCCTGCACTTAGGACGGCAGAATCCCATGCACTGCTACAGACTAGGGACCGAATGGCTGGGCAGCAGTTCTGCAGAAAAGGACCTAGGGGTTACAGTGGACGAAAAGCTGAATATGAGTCAACAGTTTGGCCTTTGTTGCCAAGAAGGTTAATGGCATTTTGAGTTGTATAAGTAGGGGCATTTCCAGCAGATCGAGGGATGTGATCATTCCCCTCTATTCAGCACTGGTGAGGCCTCATTTGGAGTACTGTGTCCAGCTTTGGGCCCCACACTACAAGAAGGATGTGGATAAATTGGAGAGAGTCCAGTGGAGGGCAACAAAAATGATTAGGGGGCTGGAGCACATGACTTCTGAGGAGCGGCTGAGGGAACTGGGATTGTTTAGCCTGCAGAAGAGAAGAATGAGGGGAGATTTGGTAGCTGCTTTCAACTACCTGAAAGGGGGTTCCAAGGAGGATGGATCTAGACTGTTCTCAGTGGTAGAAGATGACAGAACAAGGAGTAATGGTCTCAAGTTGCAGAGGGGGAGGTTTAGGTTGGACATTAGGAAAAACTTTTTCACTAGTAGGGTGGTGAGGAACTGGAATGCGTTACCTAGGGAGGTGGTGGAATCTCCTTCCTTAGAGGTTTTTAAGGTCAGGCTTGACAAAGCCTTGGCTGGGATGATTTAGTTGGGTTTGGTCCTGCTTCGAGCAGGGGGTTGGACTAGATGACCTCCTGAGGTCCCTTCCAACCCTGAGATTCTATGATTCTATGATCCCCTTTACCAGCTCCTCCCGGTCCCGGATCACCGGCAGCTGGGAGCCCCTCGCTGAGCAGTCGGCGCGGCTCTCGCTCCACGTTTTACTTCCTTTGGAGACCCAGTAGCACTTGTCCCTGCGTAGCTGCCAGTCCGTGGTGCACAGTTTGCACCCGGAGCCTCCTGCAGAGAGACGGGCATCATTAATGCTCTGAGCCCTCTGGGCCTCATTCCCGGCTACTCCCATGCTGCGACTGGGTGGGGATAAAATGTGTTTGAGTCCCTTTTTTGTTCCCTGAAATCTGGGGCTGGACTTGGCCCTGCCTGGCTCCTGGTGTCACTTAGAGCAACCTCGGGGCTGCTCTACCTTATGATTTGCTCCTTACCAGCCCTGGGAAGCAGAGAACACCCACAGTGCACTGCACTCTAGCCACAGCCCCTAGTCTGTCCCCTACACTGGGGGGTGGGAGCAGGATGGTGCAGGGCTCTTACCTCAGCTTCACACCAGCCAGAGAGACCCCTAGTGCGCAGGGGAATCGCAAGAGGCTGTTTGCATCCATTTTAATGCCACTTTATGTTGCCAGAGTGGCCTAGAAGGGGCTTAGTGGAAATCTAACAGGATATGGGCCTGGAGGTGGGGGCTGAGAGGAAGTGGGGACCCCAGGGCTGGCTGAGAATGGGAGGGGGTGAGTCCATGAGACCAACTCTCTGCTGGGATCTGTCCCTGCTCTGCAAACATATGGCCACCCCTGATCCCGGTACTAAAGTATTTTAAAACCCACCTGTGTGGTACCCCCTTGAGCAGTACCGGGCATGGCCACTAGATGTCACTAACCCCACAGTCTCAGCAGAGGCCCCAGTCCCAGCCCCAGCTGAGGCAGGTACATTCCTAGCCTGGCACTGAGTGGGGCTGGTGGCAGATCGGTGCAGCCAGCAGGGGGCGGCGTGTCCCTGCCCTGCAGGATCCCCAGGGGCTGGGAGGGCAGCTGGGTTCCCACTGGCCGTGCCCGGGGCGGAGGGCGGCTCAGAGACACACACGCTGGGGTTACCTGCTGGGCTGGGCAGGGCCGGGGGGCACAGTTGGGATCGGAAACGCTCCAGGCGGGTGCTGCATTCTGCTGTGCTGGGGTCTCTGCTCCCGGCTCCGTTGCAATCCGGGGCTGCCGGGGTCTGTCCCTTCTCAGACACCAAGTGGGAAACTGCAAAGCAGCGTCGGTGGGAGGTCAGTGTTGTGGGGGTTGCTGGGTAAAAGCTCTGGCACAGAGCCCCGTGGAGACACAGGGCCTGGCCCAAAGCCCGTTCAGCCCCATCTCCTCTGACTCCCGTGGGCTTCGGAGCAGCCCCAAAGGGCCCTGGTCTAAAAACATGGCTGGGATTGAAAATCGGGGTGGGGATTGGGTGCTTAAATCCCTTGGGCCTTTTGCAAATCCAGCCAGTGTTTGCATCTAAGTTATCCAGCCCCCATCAAAGCAGTATCAGAACCTCAGAGTCTTTGCTAGATTTCGTCTCCCAACCCCACTCTGTGAGGCAGGGCACAGGGCTGTTAGCCCATTGTACAGGTGGGGAAACTGAGGCACAGAGTGGCAAGGACCAGCCTGCGTTCCGGGCTGGGGACAGGCCACCTGAGCCACCCCTCTGGGGCTGCAGGTTCAATACAGTGTAGCCCTCCTCACTGGTGAGAGGAGGGGCCGGGAGGCGCGTGGGCGGGGGTGTGAGATCGCACAGGAAGCTGAGATGCTGGGCTGCAGCCATGTGGGCGTCAGGGTGGTGGTCACAGCGTCCAGCGTCAGGGGCTCTCTGCTGCTGTGGACGTTGGCTCAGTCAAAACAGGGCTCCCAGACGCCTCCCCCACCAATGCAGCCACCCTGAGGGGCGCAGCCTGTCTGTTGTGGAGTTTATCTGCCCCTGTCACTTGCTGTCTCTGTCCCTCACCCACATTCCCTGTGACGCAGGGGAGGCTCATGGGAACAGATTATTCAAGGGGTTTAGGCACCTAAAGCTGCAGAGAGGCCCCGAGTGGGGTTCTCAGAAGCACCTAGGCCCAGATCCTCAGCAGGATTTAGGTGCCTAACTCCCTTGGGTGTTGGGCACCTAAATACATTTGAGAACCTGGGCCCTAGGTGCCCAATTCCCATTGACTTCAATAGGCGTTAGGCACCTAGTGGGTTGGTTTTAGACACCTAGATGCAGGGCCGGCTTTAGGCACTGCAGGGCCCGATTCAAAAGAGCTGCTGCCGAAGACAGCGGCGGGACTTCGGCGGCAGCTCAATTGGCTGCCGGTGCCTTTGGCGGCACATTGGCAGAGGGTCCTTAGGCATGTTGTGGGGCCCCTCCTAGGGGTGCGGGGCCCTCTTAGGGGCATGGGGCCCGATTCGGGGGAATCAGGTGAATCGCCCTAAAAACGGCCATGTCTAGATGCATTGTTAGGTACCTCTAAATGCCTGTAGAATTCCAGCCTTAAGGGACCAGCCCAGGGTCACACGGGGAATCAGTGGCAGAACCAGGAACTGGTCCCAGAGCTCCTGAGTCCCAGATTAGCACCAAGACCAGTGGGCAGCCTTCCTCTCGGGATGCCTGTGAGCTCCCGCCCAGTCCCCCATCCCGCTGCGAACAGCCAGCTCCGTCTGACAGAGCCAGCGATGGGAACAGGCCATTCGGGGGGAACATTCCCAGCCATGTTTTGGGGACGTCCTTTCTCCATTTATCCACCAGCTACATTTCCTCTCGATTACGTGTTGAGGACAGTTGGATTGAAACGCCCAAGGCTGATGAAAAGCTGGGGGGACACTAGGATCATTTCTCCTGCCCCCAGATTTTCAAGCAAGTGGAAATGTTTCAAAATTAGAAATTACAACAATCCCTTTACAACTCCCCAGCCGGCGGTACTGGCCGGTGTCCAGTGTGATCAGTGGAGAGGCAGCGTGAGGAGGAAATCAGGATTCAAGACTTAGCTCTGCCGTGTGACCTTGGCCAAGTCATTTCAACTCATCTGCTTTGATTGTCTTGTCTACTGAGCTTCTGAGCTCTGGGAGGGGCAGGGCCTGTCTCTTGCTGTGTCTGTGCAGCACCCGGCACAACGGGGCCCTGATCTCAGCTGGGGCAGGGACTGTCTCTCCCTGTGTGTCTGTGCAGCGCCCGGCACAACGGGGCCCTGATCTCAGCTGGGACAGGGACTGTCTCCAGGGGCGGCTCCAGGCCCCAGCACGCCAAGCACGTGCTTGGGGCGGCACGCCACAGGGGGCGCTCTGCCGGTCGCCGGGAGGGCGGCAGGCGGCTCCGGTGGACCCTCTGCAGGCATTTGCAGGAGGTCCACTGGAGCTGCGGGACCGGCGACCAGCAGAGTGCCCCCCGCGGCGTGCCGCCCTACTTGGGGCGGTGCAATTGAGCCGCCCCTGACTGTCTCTCCCTGTGTGTCTGTGCAGTGCCGTGCACAAGGGGACCCTGATCTCAGCTGGGGCAGGGACTGTCTCTGTGTGTCTGTGCAGCGCCCAGGACAAAGGGGCCCTGATCTCAGGTGGGCATCTAGCTACTAGTGCAGGGTTAATAAAACTTTCCATTGACTTAGATCCCTTTGAAGTTGAATCGCCCCCTCGCTGCCCAGACCTGGCTCCTGTCCTCATTTCACTTCCTCTCCCACACCACAGAGAGAAACCATCAGTGTCTCCCCGGCCGCCCACGTAAACAAGGTTACAAACAGGGACAGGGCAGCAAACGGAACCTTCTGCCCAGAGCCCAGCTGGCTCCTTACAGCCCAGCACAGACACATCCTAGGCTGCAGGTAGGCCATGGCCCTTGGACCAGCCTCTGTTATTGTTATTGTATCAAGTGCTGTGGAGCCCAGACACACAGGGAGAGACAGGCCCTGCCCCAGCTGAGATCAGGGCCCCGTTGTGCCAGGTGCTGCACAGACACACAGGGAGAGACAGTCCCTGCCCCAGCTGAGATCAGGGCCCCGTTGTGCCGGGTGCTGCACAGACACACAAGGAGAGAGTCCCTGCCTCAAAGAACTTGCTATCTACTTAGACAAGGGAGGCACAATCTCCATTTTATAGATGGAAAAACTGAGTCCCAGGGCACTTGCCCACAGTCACACAGGGAGTCTATGGCAGAGCCAGGGATTGATGCTAGAGCTAAGCGTGGGTTACAGCCAAATGGAGGATATTTAATGTCAGTATGAAGGTGGTTCCTTAAGGGCTTCTGAAAATCTCCCGGTAAATAAACAAGGCAAATCATAGGCTGGGGAGGGAAGAGAAACACAAAGGCAAAGTGCCTTGTGTAAGGTCACCCAGCAGATGGGGGAATAGAACCCACATCTGTTAAAGACCATATGCTCTTCTGACAGGTCTGGTTCTCTCACTGTATCTCCATTGCTGTGACTAACTCTTGGGGTGTGACTGTATTAGATAGAGTAGGTAAAAAAATCCAAATGTATGTGCCACAGCCAATTCTAATATTTCAACATTTGTTTTTGCCCTGAATTGGGACGAAAAGTCCAAGTATCAAAAACTTTTTTGTGGGAGGAAAAATTCAGAATCAACCTGATTTGGAAGGATGAAATGTTTCACTTCAGGTGGGTTCAATATTGACATGCCTGAGCTGCTGGGAGTTGTAGTTTGGTTCCTCATGCTGCGGTTCCTCCTTATGGGCTAGGCTCCTTGGCTGGACTACATCTCCCATGATGCACTGTAGGCTCAGGACTCCCAAGGTGCACTGCAATGACACTGCCAGAGCAGATATATATGTGTGTGTGTAACCCCCAAGGTGCTTCCCTAGGTCCCTGGGACTCTGTGTGCCGGTAGTTCAGGGAGAGGTGCTGTCTCTGGGAGGAAGGTGACTCCCAGGTTAGAGGTCTTTGTTGGGAAAACTCCCCCCGGAGCCTGACTGAGTTTAGCCCCCACATCTCCCTAGGGAAAATCAGCCTCCCCAGGGCACCACTGCTCTGGCTGCTGGCCCAGGGCTGCTGCCTGCTGGGAGTGTGTTTGGGTGCTGGGGCGGGAGACTGAAGTTAGGATTTTTAGGCTAGTGTAGTAACCTGCCCCCTGAGCCGTACACCCCTTGGTGGGGAGGAGAAATCCCGGGAGCAGCAGCAGCCTGAGCCCTGCATGACGAGGACGCCTGCCAGCAGCACTCATCAGCCCCTCTGCAGTCCAGAGCCATCTCTGAACGGAGGATCCGGCGTGGAGTTGTGAGTCACCATCCTTCCGTTAGCTAGTCAGGGAGATGGTTCGGGAGACACCCCCCCACTCCCGGAACTGGGCCCTCAAGCCAGCGGGTCGGGGTTTGGGGATTTTATACCCTGCTGCCTATTAAACCTGTGGCAGGACTGACCGTCACATCCCATGTGTGAGTCCTTTGGGCTGCACTGACCCCGCCAGCCGAGCTGCTCACTGAGGCACAGATGATATCAGGGTCACAGGTCATCAAGGGCCCCCACGAATACGTGCGCCAACGCGACTAATTTGACCTTTGCTAGATCAGGTCACATGGCAAGTCAGTGGGGGTCACCCTGTGGTTAGAATTTTCCTGCCAAGCTGCCCTGGTGGCCCTGCCAGGCAGGAGCGAGGGGGGTTGGAGGCACCGGCAAATAAGTTCATACAGGAAGAAAATAAAAATGTGTTACCCTGGGGAGTGGAAAGTGGGATCCAGAAGAACCCAGGCCCGTCCCTCAAACCCGTCAGGGGATTGGTGCTAAAGAAGGTAAACGGGGGGATTGGAGTGCTACACATATAGCAAAATCCTAATTTTCCTTTTTAAAAAACACATTTGGATGAGAAATTCTCAACCAGCGCTAGTATCAGGGTTGGCTGAAATTTTGTTCTAATTTTAAAACCTCGATGTAATTTTGCAAATTGAAACAAAAAAATGAGGAAAAGTGTTGATGAAACTGTCACATAATTCTCCCCACTCCCTCCCATTTTTCAGCCAACTTGCAGAGCTTTTCAAATTTTGAACTTTCAAAATTTAGGGGTCTTCTGAATTTTGAAAGCAGGGTGGCAAGGTTTTTTTTTTTTAAATATATCAGTAAAATTTTCCCCTTATTTTTAACCAGGTCTAGTGTATGTCTGGATCTATCTAGTTATCCATCCATCCCCATGCACACCCATCTCCCTGTCTATTTAATTTTCTCTCTGTTATAGTCAAGCGCTTTGGAGCATCAAAAAATTTTACCAGCTAGTGGGAGGGCCTCCACAATGGAGTTCTGGAGGGACGGGACAATCCATGCTATACACTGATGGACTCGCACAAATAAACACAGAGCTGTCAGCTACTCACCCCAAATCCCGAGCACTATCACAACAATCACCAGGACAATATTCCCAATCCATCCGACCCACAGCGCTGTCCTATGCCACCGGGGACTCGGAGTACCTGTAAGAACCAACGTCTGGTGAAAAACAGCCGAAATCTGGTGTATGAAAGACTGTTTCAAAGAAAAATATGTCCCCGATCTTACAGTGTGGGTAGAATCCTATGCCCACATGGAGTTTATTACAGGATTGGGGCCTATATGCTCACCTGTTTTCCTCTGTAGACCAGTCTGGGATGACTCGAGAGCTGCCTGACTCTTTATGTAAAGGCGGTGGGGTAAAATGTTGGTGTTTTTCTTGAAAATGGGAATTTTTATGAAAATATTGACATTTTCTCTATTTTACATTTCCTGCATTTTTAAATGGATTCCCGCCCCCCTCCCTTCCTTACTTTTATTCTTCACCATATTGATTTTTTGTTTTTCAGGTTCTTTTTCTGTTTGATTGCATTCTCCATGAGGGCAGAGGACTGGACTCAATAGGTAATAAAGATAATAATTGGAGATATACCAATCTCCTAGAACTGGAAGGGACCTTGAAAGGTCATTGAGTCCAGCCCTCTGCCTTCACTAGCAGGACCAATTTTTGCCCCAGATCCCTAAGTGGCTTCCTCAAGGATTGAACTTACAACCCTGGGTTTAGCAGGCCAATGCTCAAACCACTGAGCGATTCCCCCCTCCCCCTATCAATGACCTCTTGAGGTCCCTTCCAGTCCTAGAATCTATGAATAATTATGATCTATTATGTTCATTATGTATGTTGTCACTTTGCATAACTTGGCTGTAACAATGGAAAGTCCAGGAGGAAATAATGTCCCAAATTGGCAAGGCAGCAGCTGCGTGGACCAGCTCAAACAAGATTTGGTCATTGCAAATCTACAATTTAAAGACCAAACTATGAATGTTCAACTCAACTGTTATTTCCACCCTAATGTATAAATGTGAAAGCTGGAAATCCACCAAAGGCGTAGCCAGATGTCTAAATACCTTGGAAAGCAAATGCCTTAGAAAATTACTAGACATTAAATTAAATGAATGAATAACAAATGCCAAGATTCGTCAGAGTCCAATATCACCTGCTCTCTAAAGTTAGCCCGAACGGAAGTTGGAAAGATCTGGGATATGTTTTCTCAGGATACTGTCAGAAGACAGGATATTGGGCTCGATGGACCATTGGTCTGACCCTTTGTGGCCATTCTTATGTTAAGAATGAAGCGGAGCATCAGCCATTGGGCAGCTGGAAGAACATGCAAAAGGGGCCTAGCAAAGACTCCCTCCATCGAGCAGTCCCCAGAGAGAGAAAACTCTCAAAACATAACAGCACAGAAGATGTGCAAAGAGCAGCCCAGGTTAGCCAGGGATGGTGGAGCCTGGGTCGTCCCCTGAGCAACCTACAATGGCCGGGCAGGATTCAGCATCACTATTCTTATTTTGCTTTCCCAGATTTGATTTTCTCAAAGGTTTCCCATTTGTAAACATCTTTGGTTCGAACAACATTAGTCTGTAAGGTGGCCCAAGGACTCCTCATTGCTTTTGCTGATACAGACTGACACGGCGACTGCTCTGAAATCTTTGGTTCGCGGCTTTCCCTGTCCACTTTCAAGGTTTAATTACTATGTCGCATGGCCGAGCTTCATTGGTCAGCTCGGTCATATGACATTATTGTTTCAGACTGAACATCTTTCAATCTTGAAGACACAGAATCACAGAACTGTAGGGCTGGACAGGACCTCAAGGGGTCATGTAGTTCACCTCCCCCATCCCTCACTCTGCACTGAGCCAGGACCGTATTTACCCCTAGACCATCCTTGACTGGTGTTTGTTTAACCTATTCTTAAAAACCTCCAATGCCTGAGTTTCCACAACCTCCCTAGCCAGGGGCGGCTCTATGTATTTTGCCACCCCAAGCACGGCAGTCAGGCGGCTTTTGGTGGGAGCCTGGGGGAGGTCCGTCGGTTCCGCAGCTTCGGCGTACCCGCCACCGAATTCCTGCTGGAGCCATGGGGCCATCAGCCCTCCTGCAGGCAAGTCGCCGAATGCTCCCTGACTGCCGCCCCCACAGCAGCCGGCAGGCTGCCCCCCACGGCTTGCCGCCCCAGGCACACGCTTGCTGCGCTGGTGCCTGGAGCCGCCCCTGTCCCTAGCTAACCTGGTTCAGTGCTTAACTACTCGTAGAGTTAGAAAGATTTTCCTAAAATCTAACCTAAATCTCCCCTGCTGCAAATTAAGCTGATCACTGCTTATCGTACCTTCAGTGGCCATGGAGAGCAACTGATCAACACCCTCTTTATAACAACCTTTTTCATACCGGAAGACTGGTCTCATGTCCCCCCTCAGCCGTCCCTCCTCTAGACCGAACACGTCCAGTTCTTTCAACCTCTCCTCATCCGTCATGTTTTCTAAACCTCTTCGAAACATTTCTCTGTCGTGAAATCAAAACATTTCTGATGTTTTTTGAGCTACTCAGAGATTCCAAGGCTGGAAGGGACCATTCTGGTCGTTTTGCCTGACCTCCTGTATTACACAGGCCAGAGAGCTTCCTCAGAATAATTCCGAGAGCAGATCTTATAGAAAAACACCCAGGGTTGATTTAAATCTTGTCAGTGATGGCGAATCCACCACGACCCTTGGTGAATTGTTCCAGTGAGTAATTACTCTCACCGCTAAAAAATGTACAACTTATTTCGAGTCCGAATTTGTCTAGCTTCAACTTCCAGCCGTTGGATCATGTTAGAACCTTTCCCTGCTCGATTGAAGAGCTTGTTATTCAATATTCCTTCCTCACGTAGATACTTATAGACTCATCAAGTCACCCCTTAACCCTCTCTTTGTTAAGTAGACTCCAGGAGCTCCGTCTATCACTACAAGGCAGCTTTTCTGATCCTTTAGTCATTCCTTCTCTAACCCCCTCTGCAATTTAGCAACATTCTTCTTGAATTGTGGGCACTAGAACTGGACATGGGATTCCAGCAGCGGTCGCAGCAGGGCCAAATCCAGAGGTAAAATAACCTCTCGGTTCCTACTTGAGATTCCCCTGGTTATACATCCCAGGGTCGCATTAGCCCTCTAGGCCACAGCGTCGCACCGGGAGCTCATGTGCAGCTGTTTATCCCCCATGACCCCCGAATCTCTTTCAGAGTCCCTGCTTCCCAGGACAGAGTGCCCCATCCTGTAAGTGTGGCCTGCATGCTTTGTTCCTGTTGGACTCAGTCATGTCCATTAGGGCCCATTTCAGCAAAACATCCTTATCCAGCAAGGAACTTGGACGTGGGTTTAACTTTAACAGTGTGCTCCGGTCCCATCGACTGTAATGGGGCTCAAGGAAGTGGTTAAAAAGAGGCACGTGCGTTAAGTTCTTTGCTGAATTGGAGCCTTACAGCGTAAGGAAGAATCATTCTAATCAAAGCCGGCGTCTGTAGGTGAAACTCTCTGGCCTGGGTTATGTGGGGGGTCAGACTTGACGATCAGAACGAAGCTTACAGACATGCAACGTGCATGAATCACAGACACCTAGCAAGAGACATGCCCTGTCCTGAAGACACTGGGTGCATGGGATGAAATTCACCCCTGTGTAGAGAATAAACACAAAGCTAGACACCGCTCTAGTCCTATTTTGCAGACTACAAGTAGGGTATTGGCCTTTGTGCTGGGCCTTCTGCAGAGTTGTGAATTTCCCCCACAGAGGTTAGGAGGCAGGGAGAGGAAACAATAGCTTAAATATAGCGGCTGTGAAGTCAGGGCCTCCCAGAATGAGGTTAGAACCGTAGACTTGAAGGGTTTCTTAAGAAGCATGTTAATGCCGTGCATTGCAGAGATTCTGTGCAGCAGGGGAAGGGCAACCCCGGAGGCTTGTGATTCTGGGCTTCTCCAAAACAGCCTCAGATGTCAATTAGAGCAGCCCTGGGATTGCTCTAATTTATGGACAGTCCGGAGCAATTTGGATTATCTGGAGCAGCAGAAATTCTCCTTACTGCTCCCAGACCCACCCCTGCTGGAAACCGTCCCGCACTAGGGTGTTTTGGGGGGAGAGTCGGGGAAGGGAGACAGTGTAGCTTATGGCTGCCCTAAGCCATACCTGCACTGGGTGAAATTCTACTCTGGCCGCTTGCAGCAAAATCCTTCCCCCGTGTGCTGCCGGTGTGGAGTATAGGGGCCGAGGCAGGCTTGGTGCTGAGCTGTGTGCCGAAAACTGGCTCCAACTGTGGGGAGCTGAGCACTTGACCTAAATAAGGACCCACCATGTCCAGATTCCCAGTGCAGGGGCTTACCCCGGACACGAGCCTTCCCCGCCCAGCCAGCGCTCCTCAGCTTTCGAGTAGCAGCTCCGTGGACCATTACAGAGGATGCCCGGCTGCAGCATTACAGCTGCATGTACCGGCTTTCCTCGGAAGGAAGTGTCAATTACAGTCGCACCCTGAGATGCTGTGTGAGATCAGGGCCCCGTTGCGCTGGGGGCTGCAGAAGCATGTAGCACATAGAGTTAATGTAGTGCCTACACCTCATCCCCACTCCAGGGAGGTGTCTGAGCAGTTCAAATTATTCTTGCCAATGCTCTAGTAGCCTGAGTCCATCATGCAACCATCTAGAGCACCACGAGCCCCCAGCTAGAGCTCGGTGGGTCGTAATTGGAGAAGTGCCGTCTGACGCACCATCCAGACTAGCGAGTGGGTCCATGGACTTCCCCTTTCCTCCCCAGGCTTCTGCACCGAGAGCCCCGCACACAGAAGCGAGCTGCTACAGGGAGCTGATCAAAAGTGTTGCAGCCAGCTCCCCAAAAGCCAAAAATCCCCCTGGCACAGACCTGCTCTGGGGCAGCCATTGAAAGCAAGGGGCTCCCCAGCAAAAATCCATCTGTGGGTTTACAACGACCCCACCCCCCACCCCTTGGGGGAAATAAAAGTCACTTACTGAGGGGCTGAGCTGACAGGGGCGCCCTGGAGCCGGGAAAGCCAGAGGAGAGGTTCAGATCGGCATAGACTATCTCCCCAGCCATGGTGCGAGCAGCTGATAAGAGCACCTGGCTGTGTTCGTGGGGCAGCCTGATGTGCTCGGTATGTGCATGAAATTGACCTCAATCCAACGTCAGGAAGTGCCGCCTCCGAGAGCTGAATTCCACTCCTCTCACATGTGACTGCGAAGGGTCCTGTCACAACCAGGGCTGAGTGGGTCCTGCAGCCTTAAACCAATGCAACTGGCCTTGAAATATAGAGACTGGGGCAGTCTTGGGGACGGGATTTCAGATGCACCGTAGTTGTTGTAGGGTCTAGGCACAGGGGCTAAGCTATTGGGCTGGGAATTAAACTCCTGGGTTCTGACCTGCTGTGGGAATGTACACAGGTCACTTCTTTCCCCACGTGCTTCAGTTTCCCCTCCTGCTTTTTATTTAGACTGTGAACTCTTTGCAGCATGGACTCCCTGTCTGTCTGTGCAGCGCCCGGCACGTGGGCCCCTGATCTCAGCTGGGGATCAACTCCCATTGGAAATAGGTGCTTAAATACCTCTGAAGGTCTGCTCCTAAGTGACTTGTCAAGGTTACACACTGAGTTAGTGGCAGAACTTTGTAACCCAGATCTCCTGGGTCCCAGTCCAGTGCATTAACCAGGAGACATTTTCAGTTCTCTTTTTAACAACATGTGAGGATGTTGGTTCACCCTGGGAATGATTTACCCAGTGCCGCCGGTGTGCCTGGCTTTGTGCTGGTGAAAGGTTTTCTGCGATGTAGCTTTAGAACGGATCAATATCACTAACATGGTTGAAAGTGTTCAGCAGAGGGTCTAACGGAAGAACAAACTAGCCAGACTGGTTATTGACTGACGTCTTGGCCGATGTATTTTGCAAGTGTGGCCTGAGCATGCATCGGAAAATATTACTCTCATACCACAACCGGCCAGCCGAGAAAGCTGACAGTGGTTAACAAGTATTAACAGGGCTCTCGGGCCGGATCCCCGCCTGCTGTGAATTCACCCTATTTCCGTTGGAGTCAATAGGGCCAGAGAGCCCCTGCTAGTGCAAAGTAATTTTTTACAATGTGCAAAGTCACGCACATTGGGAAAACTAATCCCAACTATGCTGACACAGTGATGGGGTCTAAATTGGCTGTTGCCACCCAAGGAAGAGAACTTGGAGTCACCATGGCTTGTTCTCTGAAAACATAAGAACATAAGAAAGGCCGTACCAGGTCAGACCAAAGGTCCATCTAGCCCAGTATCTGTCTACCGACAGTGGCCAATGCCAGGTGCCCCTGAGGGAGTGAACCTAAAAGGCAACGATCAAGTGATCTCTCTCCTGCCATCCATCTCCATCCTCTGACGAACAGAGGCTAGGGACACCATTCTTACCCATCCTGGCTAATAGCCATTTATGGACTTAGCCACCATGAATTCATCCAGTCCCCTTTTAAACATTGTTATAGTCCTAGCCTTCACAACCTCCTCAGGTAAGGAGTTCCACAAGTTGACTGTGCGCTGCGTGAAGAAGAACTTCCTTTTATTTGTTTTAAACCTGCTGCCTATTAATTTCATTTGGTGACCCCTAGTTCTTGTATTATGGGAATAAGTAAATAACTTTTCCTTATCCACTTTCTCAAACGTCCACTCAATGTGCAGCGGCCCTAAAAGGGTAACAGCATGTTAGGAAAGGGATAGAAAATAAGACAGAAAATATCATAATGCCCCTGTATAAATCTGTGGTGTGCCCACGCCTTGAATGCTGTGTGATGTTCTAGTCGCCCCATCTCAAGAAGGAGATAGTGGAACTGGAAAAGATTCAGAGAAGGGCATCAAAGATGATCAAGAGGATGGACCGGCTTCCATACAAGAGAAACTAAAAAGATTAGGGCTGCTCGGGTTAGAAAAGAGAGGGAGGATATGATTGAGGTCTCTAAAACCATCGATGATGTGGAAAAAATGAATAGAGAAGTGTTATTTACCCCTCCCACAACACACAAACCACAGCTCACCTGGTGAAATTAATAGGCAGCAGGTTTAATACAAACAAGAGGAAATGCTTTTTCACACAGCGCACAGCGAACCTGTGGAACTCATTGCCAGGGGATGTTGTGACGGCCAAAAGTGTAACTGGGTTCTAAAAAGGCACTGGGTAAGTCCCTGGAGGATAGGTCGATCAATGGCTATTAGCCAAAGTAGTCAGGGATGCAACCCCATGCTTGAAGTGACCCTAAACTTCTGACTGCCAGAAACCAGGAGGTGCCGGTGGGGTGACTCTCTCCAAAACTGCCCTGTTGGGTACGCTTCTCCTGACGCTCTGGTGCTGGCCGGGGTCGGAGACAGGATACTGAGCTAGATGGACCATTGCTCTGACCCAAGATGGCATTTCCTATTGTAAACTAGCCGTAGCTCCATTGGAGCCAATGGGGCCAGACCCCCGCTGTGAATCTGAATTGATTCACTGAGCTCCCCAGGGCTGTGCTGGGTTACACTAGCTGAGGGTTTGGTGTGTCACACTTCAGAGAAGACTCGGTTGCTACCGGCTGCTAACCACATCCCTGAGGGAAGCGTGTCCTCTTACTTGACGTGACTCTTTCTCATGGTTTCACGCCCCCCTTTGGTGTGCATGGTATAAAGGGGGCGTGAGGGGACAGGAAAAGGGGCGTGCAGATTTGAACGGTCTGTTCTCCATCTAGCCCTTCGATCCCTCGGGGACACGAATCGGCGCAGCGGAAAACTCAGCGAGGCGAGAAATAGCCAGGCAGAGGCTCTGCGATGGGAGGACACAATTTAACGGGAAGGCCACTGGGTGATGTAGAGGCTGAAGGAAAGAGCCCTTTAAGGGTGGGGCAGTCAGATATCAGTGCCCCACTGATGCTAACCACAGCTGCGTGTCGTGTTTAGGAATGGGTTAGTGTCTCTTTAATTAGTTTGTGAACCCTGTAATGACGCTCACTGTGTTGTACCTTTTTATTGACCCCTGTTACTGTAACGTCCGTGCACCTTCTAGCCTGTGCCGCGCTTACCCTCACAACGCCCCTGTGGGGCAGGGAAGTGCTGGTCACCCCACCCTATAGCTGGGGAACAAAGACCGAAACGAAGGGCCAGATTTTTAAAGGTATTTAAGCACCCGCCACTGCCGATAGGGCCCCTAGTGGCATTTTCAAAGCACGCAGGGCCCTGGTTCACAGAGGGACTTCAGCCTTGCAGCGCTGAGCGTCATAACGGAAATGTGCCTGGGGGAACCCTAGTTTAGGGGGGCTCAGGATGTCTGGAACTGGGGTGAAACAGGAGGGGGTGGGGCACCAGCAAATGAGGTACAGAGGCCCCACATGTATTTTGCTGGACTGTCCCCTTAGAACTTTTGTGAACTCCACCCCTAGGGGCTACTGGGGACGTTCTCTGGCCTGTGATATATGGGATGTCAGACTGGATCAGTGGGCCCCAAACTGTGGAGCCTCCCAGGGCGGCCACGGAGGAATGTCCGGGGGGATGTGGCAGGGCCCGGGCCAGCCCCCACGGGGAGGGCAGGGAGGGGGCAACACCTGGCCCCACTCTGCCCCCAGTTCCGCTTTGGTCCCGCCTCCGGCTTTAGCTGCAGTCCCAGCTCCGCGCTCGGCCACCAGCCCCAACTGTGGCTTTGCTCTTGGCCCCCAGCCCCGGCCCAGGCCCACCTCTGCTCCCAGCCCGGGTGGGGGCCCAGACACAGTCCATTACTGGTAACGCAGGGGGTGCAAGAGGAGAAGTTTGGGTACCACTGGACTCGATGATCACAATGGTCCTTTCCAGCCTTGGAATGTATGAGTCAGCTGCTTTTTATGCCATGCTCGATGATGTAGCCAGTGCATCACTTCAACATCAGAGTGTCTGTTGCAGCCGCTAGCCTCCCCTTCCCACCCCAAACTGAACAGACATTGGTAGGAAGCAGCCCAGGGCAGCAGATTTTGACTCCCTACTGAGAGGGCCTTGCCGTACACAGGGGCCTGGGATGGGACTCCGTGGCAACGGTAGGCTCTGGTCCCCCTATACCTCCCTGGCTTTAAAGACTGATGCTCCTCAACCAAGCTGGGGGGAGCTGAGAGCCACATGCCCTAACCACTAGGCTACCTGGCCCTCCAAGCCGCCTGTTACACATAGGTGCCATAAATAAGCCCAACAGAAAGTCAGCTGGTGACAGAAGGAGAAGATACTTGCAGTCAAAACAGTCACGAAACGATAAAGGATCTGGCCTTGCTAGTATTTCATCAGAACTGCTAAAGAGGGGAGGTCCGGATTTCATTCCCTGGCTTCACAGAATCATTTTAGATGTTTGGGAACCAAGTGGCTTTCCAGAAGGTTGGGAAAAGGACAGCATCATCCCTTTTTTACAAACGGGAGAGCGACCAAATTGCTCAAATCACATCACGCTGCTGGCAGTCCCAGCGAAGGTGCTTATGATCATACTCCTGAGCCGACTGCCATTGGCTCATCCCTAAAATGAACGACAATCAGGGTGGCTTAATTACAGGTTGACTTGCAATCCGTGCTGTATGGACCTTGTGGAATGTTATTAAAAATGACTAGAGCTACAAAGGGAAATTAGCATCACATTTATAGACTCTTGTACCAGTGCTTTGATTGGCACTGTGGATACTGTTACATCAGTATGGGGCACCTGACAATTTAGTGTCCCTAGTGAGGAATTTTACTGGGGTACCTTTAAGTTGTGTGAGTGTCAGTGGTTGTATTGCAGACTGGTTTTCCATAGAATCAGGAGTACACCAGGGATGCATTCTCTTGCCTGCATTATTTCACGTTCTAATAAATTATCTGATGACAAAGCTGATGGATGCCAAAGTAGGAGATGTGGGGGTTTTTTTTTCCCTCACCATCGGCTTTTTTTTTGTTTTCCTCCACCCCCTCGCGTCTCGATATTTCATCTTTGTCATCTGATCACCCTATAGCCATCCGAGTCTGGACTCTGCTTCTGCAGCACCTGGCACAACAGGGCCCTGATCTCATCTGAGGCAGGGACTGTCTCTCGCTGTGTGTGAAGGAGATTATTTAAGTGGGCAAAAGTGGAAGGTTTTCTTTAGCAGGACACAAAATTAAGTGTGGACAAGGGCTGGGCCAACAGAAGGAAAGGTTTGCCAGATAAACTTCTTAGGGTAGACCATACCAAAGAAGGAAATTTAAATCTGCAGAGATGACTGGATGGGAGCAGAAATCTGCAGAGATAGAGGGAGAGAAAATCTGCAGGGACAGGAGAATAAAGGGAAGGAGAGAAAGATCCCGCATGGGTGACTAGAAAGACGTCTGCGAAGGTGGCTGGATGGAAGGACGGAAACAAGGACATCTGCAGAGGTGGGTGGATGGACCCATGTGGGGTCAGGCTGGGTGGATGGATGGAGCTGCCTGGTGTGTTTTCTCCTACGAGGAAGGAGTGAGGTCTCAACACCCTGTCGTGCTCGTGCGTGAGGTTCTACCAGTGTCACCCTTCTGCCTGGGGAAGGTGGCAGCAGCAAGGGCTGGGTTCAATATCTAGTGGTTCCTCGTACCCTACAAAACAGAACCGGCTCCAGCCCCACCCAGTATTCTGCAAAAACGTCCCACACCCCCGGGTGTCTCTACAAGGCAGAACTTCCCCTTTCGCAAGCACAAATTCTATGTATACGAAACGAGAATGTTTATGAAAAGGGAACCGAGAGTTAGTTTAGGGCAACCGCATGCCAAGACCTGCCGCCGTAAGCAAACCGCCCACCCCAGAGTTCGCTGGGCAGTGGCCTTCACCTCAGTGGCTCACCTGGCAGTGTGAGAGCCCGACTCACAGATGATCATTTAACGCGCCGCCCCCCTCTCCCTCCATCGCATCCCACTCACAGTCGCTGGCCTTGGCCAGGGAAGGCCCGGAGTTCAGACGGGGCCACCTCCCTCCCCCATCCCCAGCCGCTGCAACCGGGCTCACAGTTGCCCTGTTCACTCTGCATTAGCTGCCCACTGCCAGGCCACTGTTCACTCCGCCGCCCCTGGCCGCTGTGTCGTCATCGACCCCGGGGCCGTGGCTTTCTCCGCTGCCGCCCGCCGCTCTACGGCTCTCTCTGCGATCCCATGTCCGGAGGTCCCACCGCTTCACCCGACTCTCGGTGATCTCAGCGATTAGCCGGGCACCTCACCATTCGTGCAGGCTGGGCTGTGCCTTTCACTGCCCCACAGCGGGTCTAAGGCTGTGTGTGTGTGCAGCGCCTGACACAACGGGGCCTGATCTCAGCTGGGGCAGGGACTGTCTCTCGCTGTGTTTATGCCGCGCCTGGCACAATGTTCAAAATGATATTTTGTTTGAAAATTTCCTTTAATTTGATTTTTAAAACATCTGAGAAATGGTCAACGTCAAACCATTTTGTTTGCCCACAAATGACTTTTTTCACTTCCGTATCTGCAAAAAATTTAGAAAAAATTCATTTTTGGTTTGGCTGGAAATGATTTTTTTTTAATTGCCAGCTGCTCAGGCAGCTCTCGACGGGTGGCAATCTAAGGCCTGTGCGTTGGGAAGTTCTATTGGCACAGAGTTTTGCCTCTGACAAAGCTCTCTTGGCAGAGCACATTCACACTTGGCTGCCTTCACCGGTGCATTGTGTCCACGTGGCATCGGGCTGTGTTGGCAGAAGATGTGTTGGTCTGTGGGTAGGCATCCCAGAGTCCTTGGCACCTCTGTTAAGCGCATCGCCTTGTGGGACGTTTTTGCTGCGTATTGTGGGTTGGCTGCTGTGCATTGTGGGATACCCTTCCTCCTCTCAGGGAATTGTGAGAATTTGAGCCCAAATCCTCACAACTCCCTTGGTTCCATCCCATAATCAAAGAAGAGCTCTGTGGAGCTTGAAAGCTTGTCTCTTTCACCTGCAGAAGTTGGTCCAATAAAATATAATACCTCCCCCACCTTGTCTAGCCCGTGATCATCTGTTTTTTGTTCCATGATGCTGTTATTCCAGAACTATACGGGGGAGGGAGGACGTTGCTTAGTGAAGGGGATTATTTAAGTGGGCAAAAGTGGCAGGTTTTCTTTGGCAGGACACACAATTAAGTGTGGACACAGGATGTGCCGACAGAAGGAAAGTTTTGCCAGATAAACTTTTTAGGGTAGACCATGTCAAAGAAGGAAATTTAAATCTGTAGAGACGACTGGATGGAAGCAGAAATCTGTGGAGATAGAGGAAGAGAATATCTGCAGGGACAGGAGACTAAAGGAAAGGAGAGAAAGATCCCGGAGGAGTGGCTAGAAAGACGTCTGCGAAGGTGGCTGGATGGAAGGATGGAAAGAGAGACATTTGCAGAGATGGATGGATGGATCGATGTGGGGCCAGGCTGGGTGGATGGATGAAGCTCGGCAGGGTTGGACACACAGAACTGCCTAGACTGTTTTCTCCTACAAGGAAGGAGTGAGGTCTCAGCACCCTGTCGTGCGTGAGGATCTACCAGTGTCACCCTTCTGCCTGGGGAAGTTGGCAGCAGCAAGGGCTGGGCTCAATATCTAGCAGTTCCTCGTAACCTTGCAAAACAGAACCGGCTCCAGCCCCACCCAGTATTCTGCAAAAACGTACCACACCCCCAGGTGTCTCTCCAAGGCAGAACTTGCCCTTTCGCAAGCCCAGAGTCGGCGTATACGAAATGAGAATGTTTATGAAAAGGGAACCGAGCGTTAGTTTAGGGCAACCGCATGCCAAGACCTGCCGCCATAAACAAACCGCCCACCCCAGAGTTCGCTGGGCAGTGGCCTTCGCCTCAGGGGCTCCCCTGGCAGTGTGAGAGCCCGACTCACTGATGATCCTTTAACGCGCCTCCCCCCTCTCCTTCCATCGCATCCCACTCACAGTCGCTGGCCTTGGCCAGGGAAGGCCCGGAGTTCAGACAGGGCCACCTCCCTCCCCCACCCCCAGCCGCTGCAACCGGGCTCACAGTTGCCCTGTTCACTCTGCATTAGCTGCCCGCTGCCAGGCCACTGTTCACTCCGCCGCCCCTGGCCGCTGTGACATCACTGACCCCGGGGCCGTGGCTTTCCCCGCTGCCGCCCGCCGCTCTACGTCTCTCTCTGCGATGCCATGTCCGGAGGTCCCCCCGCTTCACCCGGCTCTCGGTGATCTCAGCGATTAGCCGGGCACCTCACCATTCGTGCAGGCTGGGCCGTGCCTTTCACTGCCCCACAGCAGGTCTAAGGCTTAGCACCTCGACCTGGTTATCGGTGATTTCAGCTCCAGGGGGCACTGAACGCGACCTAAGACTCTCCATTGAGTCTTATCCGCGCTGTCCTTAAACGGTGGAGAGGGGGCGGGTCAAAAGGCATCAAGGACTCTTAGGTCAGGGCTACACTGCAGACCTACATCGGCACAGGCGCCGGCTCCGTGGGTGCTCCAGCCATGGAGAAACCATGGAGAAAAATTAGCAGGTGATTAGCACCCACCAGCAGCCAAGCTCCCCTCTCTCCCTGCACTCCACACTCCTGCCTGTCAACTTCCCCCCCTCCCTCCCCGCGTCTCCTGCATGCTGCAGAACAGCTGTTCCGCGGTGAGAAGGCGGAGTGGGGAGGGACGGGGAGGAGTGGGGATGGGGCATGCTTGGGGGAGGGGCAAGGATGGAGCCTTGGGAGAAAGGGTGGAGTGGGGGTGGGTGTTGCGGGTAGCGATCGATTTATCTCGGATCGATATATCGATCCCCGAACGTGCTCCCGTCGACTCTGGAACTCCACCAGCGCGAGCGGCGGTAGCGGAGTCGAAGGGGGGGAGCTGCGACTGTTGATCCCGCGCCGTGAGGACGGGAGGTAAGTCAAAATAAGATACGTCGACTTCAGCTACGCTATTCCCATAGCTAAAGTTGTGTATCTTACATCGACACCTCCCACCACGCCCCAGTGTAGACCAGGCCTAAGGGGTGTAAAAAAAGAAAATTCCTCTCCTCCGCAAGCAACATAGTAACTCTGACATACTCCCCCTGCCCGAGTAGGCAGTGCTAGGTCAAAAGGAGAATTTATTTCTTCCAACATAGGTGCCACCTCTGAAGGAGTTAGGTTAACAACACTGATTTGAGAACTCTCTCCTCCCATTAGCATAGGGGCATTTTCATTAAAGCATTACCGCTGCACCGCTATGTGTAAACACAAGCCCATCCACAAAACCCCACACTGCCAATTAGAAGCACCCATCCCCCTCTCTCTCTGTTTTCACGGGGGTTTACCGTTCCTACCCCAGGCTTAGCGAGTGAGGTCTAGCTGAGGGTGACCTCCGAGCTCGAGGCAGGCTAAGCACAGTTCTGCTGCCTTTTACTCACACAAGCAGGAAAACCACTTTCATTACCCCTGCACTCAAGTTTAAAAATTTTATTAAGATGATGCTAAAAAAAAAAAGTGAACGGTACAGAGTTTAAGCATAGAAGTTTCTGGTTATCAGGGAATAACGTACAGATTATCGAGGGTGCAAAGTTTGGTTTAAGATCGGTGGCATAAGGAATACATAATCTGCAATATTCCCAATTGGGGGTAAAAGGTTGATGGGTCAAAGTACAGACTAAAGGGATTTGTAACCCAGCACCAGCCGGAATCGATCACTTTGGCGACCCAGCTGCGTCTGCTGACTACCTGGGCAGAGTGGGTGTGTCTATGCAAATACCGTCCGGTGCTGAGGTCTTCTCCCCCCAGCTCATCGCTAGGTGTCAGGGGGGAGCTCGTTCAGAGCCGGGAAATCCCCCAGGCCCTGTAGAATGACCCTGTGTCTCAGCTGCTCACTCACCCCAGGCACAGCCTGTAACTCTCGCCGTTGGGGGGCTGGGAGTGGGGGTCGGGGTGGCTCTGCAGAGGCGATTCAGCCAGAGAACACAAATCACTGAGTGGCAGGTAACCTCTGGCTTCCCAGGCAGGGCCACCCAGAGGATTCAGGGGGCCTGGGGCAAAGCAATTTCAGGGGGGGGGCCTTCCATAAAAAAGTCGCAATGCTATAGAATACTCTGTTCTCACGGGGGCCTGGGGCAAATTGCCCCACTTGCCCATCCTGTTCCCAGGGACTGCCGGGGTGTGTCGTCTCCTGGTCCAGTATCCTGCAGGGCCACCCGGGGTGCGGGGGACAAGTGGGGCAATTTGCCCCGGGCCCCGCAGGGGCCCTGTGAGCCCTGGGCCGGTGACGTTGGGGGGCTCTTCAGTGCTGCCGAAGACCTGGAGCGATTGAAGGGACCCCAGCTGCCAAAATGCGGCCGAAGACCCGGACCGCTGCCGGGTGAGTACAAGTGCTGCAGTTCCCCCGCTTTGCCCCAGGCCCCCTGAATCCTCTGGGTGGCTCTGGTATCCTGTCTCCGCCGGTGGCCAGCGCCAGCTGCTTCCGAGGAAGGGGCCGTAACCCTGCAGCTATCGGGTCATCTGCCCCCGGGGAAAGTTCTCTCCTGGCTCGCGGGGCACCTCAGGGAGTGAAGAGAGCTGGGCTATTGCCAGCGCTCAGCACACTCTGCATCGCTTTTAGGGGTGTGAATGGGCACAGCATGGACACACGCTGCCCCCTACTGCCGGGAGAGGGGAACTTTCCAGGTCGATTTCTATCAGCCGGACTTCTGATTGCATTAGTGAAGGCAGGTCGAAGTTACCCTTAGTGCTGAGCCTGGGTAGACCCAGAGACTGAGACTCGCGTAGGGTGACCAGACAGCAAGTGTGAAAAATCGGGACAGAGGTGGGGGGTAATAGGAGCCTATATAAGAAAAAGACCCCAAAATCAGGACTGTCCCTATAAAATTGGGAGATCTCACAGCTGCAGGGTTTGCGGGTTTTTTTGCACTGCAGATGTACCCCAAGAAACCTCTGTCTTCTGCACAGTGAGATGCAGATAAAGCTGGGGAAATAATGGATTTGTTTTGGTACGCTGGCCAGTCTGAAAAATAACATTTATTTTGGGTTGAACCGAAAAATGAAACTCTTTGAAAGTTTTGGTGAATTAAAACACTGGAAAAAAATTAATTTGGGGTCAAATTAAACATTTTGTTGGATCCAAAATGAACTGTGGTGTTTTTCTTTTGAGCATTTTAAGCATTTGCTTGATAAAATGAAAGGAAGTTTTTGAAGCTACAAGTCTCTTTGAACCAAAAGAATCCAAACATTTTGTTGAAAAAAGGTAAAAAAATGAAGTTGGAGTTAGTTTTGGTTTGTTATTTTTACTGAAACAATTTGGCAAAACCGAGATGAATTTGCCAAATATTCTGGTGTCGCTGGATCTGCATTTATCTCAGGGGAAAAAAGCTTTGTGTGAAAAATTTCACCCAGCCGTATATACGGAACCTGTGTTTCAGGGAGCTCTATTGTGGCAGAGACATGGAGTTGAGTTTTTAGCTGCTCTGAGCCCAATTCGTTAAGTGCATTGGGAGATCTCAGGCTTGATGTGATATTCTCTGGGGAGAGCAGAGAGTGGAGGATGGGAATCCCTATTGCTAAGCAAACATGACATCGGGCTTTGAAATCTCATTATACTGTCCTGTGGGAGCTGGCTTCATGCCCAGATCGACTGCACTGCTATAGTACAGATGGAAGGTAACCAGACCACACGTTGATGCAGCCCGTAATCAGTATTGTCAACCCCAAGTGTTTAAAAATCACGGATCAGGTCCCCGAATAATGAAATTGGTTTCAAAATGAGTTTTTTTTTAAAATAAATTGCAGAGGGTACTTTTATTTGACTTATGGTTTCTGAGCATTTAGGGCCCACTCTGATCATGTTTTCAAGCTGTCCTATGGAACCAAAAAGGCAACGAATTTGCGTCATAAAACAAATGCTTAGATTCTTATGTAATCACATGAGTCCGGGAGCTGGTGCTTTAAGAAAAGCACCAAATATTGTGAGGCTTGTGATAGAATTGTGAGAGTTGGCAACACTGACAATGATTTAATTCTTACACACCCAACTTTGGCTTGTAGCTAGGGCTAGCAGGAAATCTTTCCTCTCCTGGGGAAAATTCCCATGGAACTGGAGGGAAAAAATAATTTTTGTCAAAATTTTCCAGAGGAAAAAATTGATGTTTTGTGAAAAACAGGAAAAACCCACCATGTTTTGTTTTCAGGTCGGCAACAGAAAACTGATTTTTATCTGATATTGATTTTTTCCCCTTTAAAAAACTGCTGTAAATCAAAAGAAAAAAAAACAGCTGAAATCTGAAGCATGTTCAGGTTTTGGGCCAAAGTTGCTCTCCAATGAAAAGTCAAAACTTTTCAGGGAAACCAGAAAATTTCCAGTAAAAAACACCCCTCATTTAACTGAAAATCTAAATTTCCATCAGAATATTCTGGTGGTAAAAAGGCAACCGGCGCTAGGGCTGAAGTGAGCGGATTGCAGGACATCCTGCCAGGGTCAGATGGGGAAAGCAAGTTAATTAGCAGTGAAATGATTCCACCCTGTCTATGCTGCAGCAGCTCCCTCTTCAGTCAGGGCTGGTCTACACTAAGGGGAAAAATCGATATAAGATACGCAACTTCAGCTACGTGAATAACGTAGCTGAAGTCGAAGTATCTTATATCGATAACTTACCTGTCCTCACGGCGCGGGATCGATCTCCGGGGCTCTCCATATCGACGACGCCACCGCCGTTCACGGTGGTGGAGTTCCGGAATCGATATAAGCGCGTTCGGGGATCGATATATCGCGTCTAGATGAGACGCGATATATCGATCCCTGAAAAATCAATCGCTACCCGCCGATACGGCGGGTAGTGTAGACGTAGCCTCAGCTACTTCCCTTCTACCACCCACCACAGCATCTCATTCTGGGCAACCAACATGCTGTATGAGGTGTTTGTTTGGGAAGGGGCAGGAGGTCTGAGCAGAAAAGAGGAGAAGCTGCATGTATCAGTGACTCAACAACTGGATCCTACAGAACACGTGCATTGAACGGGGCTGTCCCTACATTCATCTCTCTGCAATTAGCAGCCTGCCTGACTCAGTGCAGTCTGTGCTTTGTCTGCAGGAGGAAGTTTGCAGGGGATGGAATCTCAGCGGATTGCTAAAATGATTTGCAGTGTCACCAGTGGAAGCAGGACGATGGGCTCAGAGGCAAAAGGACTTTGGGAAGCATCAGAGGTTGGAATCGGAGTTTAAAAGCCTCCCACTGGTGGGATGCCGGGGGGGAAGATTCAGTGGGCATTGAGGTAAGAGAATCTCTGTGTGTGTCTTCAGGGCCATGCTCAGGGGTGTCAGAGCGTAGGTCCACACAGTGGGAAGGTCCCGTAAGAAGAGGGGTGGGGAAAAGGGGTCAGGCCAAGACAGGACAGTGGCAGCCGGAGGACTGTGTCCAGTTTTGGTCACTGAGCCGCTGGACCAGTGGACCCTCCGCAGGCACATCTGCGAGAGATCCCCCGGAGTCACGGGACTGGCGACCAGCAGTGCGCCCCCTGCGGCGTGCCGCCCTGCTTGGGGCGGCCGGATTCCTAGAGCCACCCCTGCAGCGGATTGCTAAAGTGATTTGCAATGTCACCGGTGGAAGCAGGACAGAGAGCGATGGGCTCAGAGGCCAAAGGACTTTGGGAAGCATCAGAGGTTGGGATCAGGGTTTAAAAGCCTCCCACTGGTGGGATGCCCGGGGGGAAGATTCAGTGGGCACTGAGGTAAGAGAATCTCTGTGTGTGTCTTCAGGGCCATGCTCAGGGGTCTCAGAGCGCAGGTCCACACAGGGGGAAGGTCCCGTAAGAAGAGGGGTGGGGAAAAGGAGTCAGGCCAAGACAGCACAGTGGCAGCCAGAGGACTGTGTCTGGTTTGGGTCACCGATGTATAGAAAGGATGTAGAGAATTTGGAAGGGATCCAGAGGCGAGCAACAAAGATGACCCCAGGGATGGAACACAAGCTCTGTGAGCAAAGGCTGACAGAACTGGGTATGTTTAGTTTGGGAAAGAGGAGATAAAGGGGTCACATGACTGCAGTCTTCAAATAGTTGAAAGGCTGCCATAAAAACGATGGAGAAAAGTTGCTCTGTCTTGCCACAGAGGCAGAACAAGAGGCAGTGGGTTCAAACAGCAGCATGGCAGGGCTAGATTAAATCTCAGGAAAAACTTCCTAATTGGAAGACCAGCAGGGCAATGGAACAGACGCCTCGGGAGGGGGTGGAAGCTCCTTCGCTGGAGGTTTTCGACAGGAGGCTGGAGCCATCTCTTCTGGATGGTTTAGATACAACAAATCCTGCATCTTGGCAGAGGGTTAGAGTGGGTGATCCTTGTGGTCCCGTCTAACCCTATGTGTAAGGGGACTGTTGCCCCCTTACTAACATTCAGTGGGGGTGTTTGGTTGCTAGCTCCCAGCACTAAAAAGGGAAGGGTTGATGGGAAATCAGGAGCCTGAGACTGACAGTCCCCAGGAACAATGTGGAGAGGCCAGTGCTCCAGGTCAGCCTGATTGACAGGGCGGGCAGGATAATCAAGGAGTCAGGAGGCCAGGGGGGTCCCGTCCTCCGTGTGAGCTGGATTTGTCTGAGTCACATGGAGTGGGGCCGAGCTAAGGAGAGAGCAGGGGCCCAAGCTGAGCTGATGGGAGCGGAGCTGCAGCCCAAAAAGCCAGAGCACAGCCCAGGGAGAGCAGCCCTGCCCTGGGAGGAGAGCTGCAGCAACCAGAGGGGCCAGACAAGCAGCCCGGGAAGCAGGTGAGAGCTGGGAGCAGAGTCACAGAAGCAGCCTGCAGAGCAGCCCTGCCCTGGGAGCAGAGCTGTAGCAACTGGAGCCAGAGAGGCCAGAGGAGCAGCCCAGGGAGCTGAAGTCAGAGCAGCAGCAGCAGCAGCAGCCGCACTAAGGCAGAGTGGAGCCGAAGCTGGGGCAGTCCGGAGCCGGGTGCGGTGAGCAGCTGGGGAGAGCGAGGGGGACCCTGGGCACTGGGCCCAGCGCAGGGAGACGCCTCAGCCAAGAGGCCCTGCAGGCCAGACTGGGAGGGGGATCGTAACCCTGACAGGGCGGGGGCGACGCTGGGGAGAAGGGTCCTACCACCCAGAGCCTGAGAGCGTGTGGCCACCGCCAGAGCAAGTGTCCAACCCGCAGCGTCCCTGCAGCACAGCCAGGGCTGGAGAAGGAGGCCTGGGACCTACAAGGAACAGACTGAACTGCCCTGACGTTCCAGAGACACTGTTTGTGATGTTCCCTGCCACAGAGCGGGGTGATGTGTTTTCCTGTAACCTTTCCCATTTTTCCTTATTCTTTTTTTAAATTAAGTGTTAATTAAATAACTTGTATTTGCTTTAAATTGTATGATGTGATCAGTGGGTCAGGGATGTGCGCAGTGCAAAGAGAGCACCCCGGAGTGGGGACACCCTAGCCCCTGTCCTGGGTGACCACAGCAGGGTTGGGGGTCGAGCCTCCCCGGAATCCTGGGCCCAGCCTTGTCGGGGTTACGAGGACTCTGCCAGACAGGAGAGTGGAAGGGGAGTCCTGAAGGGCAGGGAGGCCTCTGGGTAAAGAAAGTGGGAGCGAGGACTCATCCTTCCGCTAGCCCACTTCACCGGGGTAGCGCAGAAGCCAGGAAAGTTCCCCACAATAGCGGGACCATCCCCCGCTTACACATGGTTCAGTGAACCCAGCCCTCTCCTCTGAATGAGTTTGAGGGCTCCGTGCTGAAGAGACAGGATGTAGCCAGCAGAGGTCGCTGCGTCACTCAGTACAGAGAGCTGCACAAGGAGATTGTGCTAGAAAAATAGAGACAGGGATTGCTGTGGATGGGGATGGCAGTGAGGCGGTGTGGGGCCTAGTGGGGCAAATGCACGTGGGGTGGAAGGAGAATGCTGCAGAAAGGCCCTCGTGAGACCACAGACACAAGTCTGAGCTCTGTCTGGAGTATCAGCAAGGAGCTGCTGGATCGTCCCTGGGAGAAGGGACCCTGGAGGGACTTGGCACGGGGACAGAGGTTCCCGTGGGAACAGTTCCCTTTTCCCCTCTAACCGCCTGCCTTGCGGGGCTGGGTTAGCAGCGGCTGCGCTGATGATTTGTTATAAGCTGATGTCCGGGTGCTCAGGGCGCTGGCTCCCCCTATCTCTGCCAGCCACAGTAAGGATTCATCCATCGCTTACTGGGAATGGGGGGGGGTTCATGGAGACCCCCCCCAGGGCTGGAGCCGGGGGCTTCTCTGCACTGCTGGCATCTGGCCCTCTGCTGTACTGAGCTCCCCACTAGGCACACCCTGCTGGGGTGAACGGCTACTAACAGCTGTAGCACCTGGAGAGAGACCACAACTGAGATCAGGCCCCGTTGTGCCGGACGCTGCACAGACACACAGCGAGAGACAGTCCCTGTCCCAGCTGAGATCAGGGCCCCATTGTGCTGGGCGCTGCACAGACACAGGAAGAGGCAATCCTCCCTTCCCTTTAGAGAAGCTATAGAGACATTATGACTTGCCCAAGGTCACACTGGGAGTCTGTGGCAGAGTCAGGAATTAAATCTAAATTTTCAGGTACCATGGCAATGCCTCGAGCACGGAACCAGCCCTTCACAAGCCCCTGGCCAAAACTGCTCAACACATCCAGAGACTTTGGCTTTGTTCTGGGATCAGGGTTGTGCTGGTTTCCCAAGGTGCGTTTTTAAACTGGTGCGAAACCCAGCCCGACTCCCCGTGTTCCCATGTCAGGGAAATGAAACTAATTGTTCCCCCTTTTGTAACCAAAGCAAGTGGTGTTAAAAGCGTCCGCAACTTAACTGAGACACGCTCTGTGCCTGCCCCCTCCCACAGCTAGTCCATCATTCCTCACTAGCAGAATTGCTAATGTGGATTTTCATAACATTAATTTTCCCTCTCCTTGTTCCCAGGTGTTAACGAGCAATGACATAACTTACAATATTAATATTTAAGGCATCATCTCACTTAATGGAGATAAGTTTGTATCTCAGAGCAATTGTTTCAGGCTGTCTGCAGACTCAGGCAGAAGTCACTTGATCAGTTATACTCGGGGCAGTTCCTATAGGAATTGTTGGGCTGGATCAGATCCGATCCAAGATCCATCTAACCCAGTACCTTGCCTCTGGCCGGTAACCGATGCTTCAAAGGCAAATGTAAGTGCAGCAGGAGATGTGAATTAATCTGCCCTCCATAATAGGGCAGACCTTGGTCTCTAATAGTTAGAGACTGAGCTATGCCCTGAACCAGGAGGTTCCCCGCCACAATTTGTTAGCATGAGCTATTGTAACTCTGGGTGCTCTTTTTATGCATAAAAGGGTCCAATCCTTTTTGAATGTTGCAAAGTTCTTAGCCCTGACATCTTCCTGTGGCAATGAGTTCCACAGTCTAATTATGTAAAATTGCATGTAACTCAGCCTAGATGCACGGCAGTCACTTGATCCCAGCCAGTAATCTAGCCTGGACGGGGGAAAACTGGTTAAGTTCTCCTTCAGACCAGCGGGGTGTCTGGGGCGAAGGAGTGGCCACAGCAGTAGGAGATCTGGCCCCATTGACTCCCATGGAGCGACACTGACACACACCAGCCAGGATCTGGTGTTTGTTGTCCTGTGACTCAGTGACCTGTGAGGAGATAATTAAGTATTTTAGGAAGAAGTGTGAGAGTGGCCACCAGGAAGAGTTGGTGGCCGCATTCTGAGGCCACCAAAAGTTTGTCCTGAGAACCCCTGTGCTAGACCGGCTGCCGCTAATGCAGTGCCCCTGGATCAGGTTAGCCCGTTTCCCACAGCAGCTGGGAGCTCATTTGTGGCTTTCAGGATCCCTCTGTTCTGTGGCCTTGTGAGGGTTAATTCCCACATGCAAAAATAACTGGGCTGGCTTAGCGCGAAGGTTGCAGAGGACCCAGCATACAATCATGGGACTGGAAGGGACCTTGGCATGGGTGGCAGGTTATTTGTTTGTGCGGTGCCCGGGCTCCAGGAATATTCAGGGCCGGGGGCCCTGCTCCAGCAATATTTGGAGCTGGGTCTCTCCCCCGGCCCTGCCTGGATCGAGCCCTGGCCCCCGCGGGTCTCCCCCGCCGCCCCGCCGTGTCCCTGCCTGGAGCAGGTCCCAGCCCCCGCCCAGGCCCCGGCCCCCGCCCAGGCCCCGGCCCCCACCGCACAGTGTCCCTGCCTGACAAAAAGCAGCCACGCCTCTCCCCTGCCTGCTGGAGCTGTCAGAGATCAGCTCTGGGCAGAACGGCTGTCTGTTGCCGCAGGGTCCTAGCGCCTGCCATTCACTAATGACAAGGCAGGCTGCCCTTACCCTGAGCCTCCCCAACGCCCCAAATCCTCATCCCCAGCCAGAGCCCTCATCCCCCCGCACCCTCATCCTCTGCCCCAGCCCTGAGCCCCCTCCTGCATCATGTACCCCTCATCCTCAGCCCCACAGCCCTCACCCCTGTACTCCCTCCTATCCCCAAACTCCTTCCCCAGAAGGTGCACCCCTCCCCCTTCCCACACACCCCTTCCCAACCCCAAACTCCGTCCCAAAGCCTGCTCCCTTCACCCCCTCCTGCACACCCACCCCCTGCCCCAGCCCAGAGCCTGCACCCAGCACCGAAACTCCATCCCAAAGCCTGCACCCTGCACCTCTCCTGCACCCTAATCTCCAGCCCAGGATCTGCACCCCAGACCTCCCCTGCCAAACCCCCTCCCAGAGCCTTAGTCAGGTGGGGGCGGAGTTTGGGGGGGGCAGGTTCTGGGCACCACCAAAATTTCTACAAACTTGCCACCCATGCTTGAGAGGTCACCTAGTCCAGCCTCCTGCACTCATGGCAGGACCAAGTATTATTTAGCCCATCCCTGACAGGTGTTTGTTATTGGAGATGTTTAAGAGCAGGTTGGACAGAGATTGCACAACCTCCCTAGGCAATTTATTCCAGTGCTTAGCAGCTTCCCAGCAGGGCTGGCGGAGACCAGCAAGATCATACAGAGCTAATCACCAGCTCTGTCCATCCAGCTCTCCCCCTCCTCCTCTGCTGCCCCCCTTCTGCCAATCCGCTCCGATCGGCATCCCGAACAGCCAATGGGAGAAGGAGTGGGCGGGCTCAGGAGATAAAAGCAGGAGGGGCTGAGATGCTGCAGTGCCTCAGTCACTGCACGGAGCAAGTGCGATGCATTTAACTTGCTGCAGCTGCTTGGGATCAGGGTAAGTGGTGACTTGTGTCCAGGGGAAGTGGGAGGGTTTAGGGGATTGCCTAAAGGAATGTGGATGATGGAGGCAGAAGAGGGAAAAACCCCATATTTTTTC
The DNA here is from genome assembly GCF_020497125.1 of Mauremys mutica. NCBI lineage: Eukaryota > Metazoa > Chordata > Testudines > Geoemydidae > Mauremys > Mauremys mutica. The sequence goes on from NC_059083.1 coordinate 6,907,593, forward strand.
TGATTTTCACCCTACTTTTGTACCATTCAAATATCTAAAAAAATAACTTGTTTTATGAGGAAAATACAATACGTTGTGTGCAATCTATGTGTTATGATTGTACATTAGTCTGGGTGTATATACAAAGCTGCCTGTTGAAGTAAGGCCACGTGTTAGTCTAGAAGATACACACAATAAACAAACGAGGGTCTGAGCATACTGCGGAATCTCACACCTACACCCGCACCCACCACAAACACATTTCAAGCTGCCAGCAGAAAATGGTTTTAGTGACTTGGCGCACTAAAGCGGGAAGAAAATGAAAATCAAAATCTATCTCAGAACACGGTTCATTCTGAACAGCCAATGGGAGAAGGAGTGGGAGGGCTCAGGAGGAAAATGGGAGAGAGGCTGAAATGCTGCAGTTTGTCAATCTCTGGGTCCTACAGATGATCTCACTGCACGGAGCAAGTGCGATGCATTTAACTCGCTACAGCTGCTTGGGATCAGGGTAAGCGGTGCCTTGTGTCCAGGGGAAATTTTTTTGGGGGTGGGAGGGATTAGTGGATTTCTTAAAGGGATGTGGTTGCTGGAGGCAGAAGAGGGAAAACCCCCTTCAAGCCCCCAGGGGTGCGGGGGAAACACCCGGGAAGGGACTGGGGGTTGGACCCTGGGGGAGCGGATCGAGGGAGGAGAAGAGGCGCGTTCAGGGCGGTGAATTGGCCCAGCCAGGCAGGGGGCAGCGCTTGGCTCGGTGGCGTTTCTCTGGGTCAGGCTGACTCTGAGGAGCTGCAGCTGATCAGGTGCAGGGTAGCAGCGGATGGTCTGTGTGGAGCAAAGAGCACATTTCATTAGGGTGTGCGCCCAGGGAGCCCCACCCTCGCCCTGCCCTGCTCCCATCCACTCCCTCCCACTTCCTACCTCCTGACTGCCCCCCTCAGAACCCCCAACCTCCCCTGCTCCTTGTCCCCTGACTGCCCCCTTCTGGGACCCTGCCCCTAACTGCCCTCCAGGACCCCACCCCCTATCTAAGCCTCCCTGCTCCTTGCCCCGACCACCCCCTCCAGAGACCCCTGCCCCCTAATCACCCCCCAGGACCCCACCAACTATCCAACCCCCCTGTGCCCTGACTGCTCTGACCACTAGCCACACCCTCGCCCCTGACAGGCCCCCTGGGACTCCCACGCCCTATCCAACACCCCCGTCCCCTGACTGCCCCCGAGACCCTCTAGCCTGTATCCAACTCCCCTGGCCCAGCCTGGCCCCCTTACCACACCGCCACTCAGAACAGAGACCCCACCAAATCTCACCCCCTGGACATCCCCTTGACCAATGGCGTGATGGCACTTACGGGGCAGGCGCAGAGAGCGCCAACCAGGCTGGAGCGCAGCGGTGGAAGAGCGCTATGACTGACGTAAGTCAAAGGTCACGTGTAGCACTGGGGAGGCAGCGATTGGCTGGGCAGGGGTAAGAGGGTTCTGTGTGGGGCAGTCTGGGTGCAGGCAGCTCAGTGGGGGATCTAGATGGAGAGGGAGGTTCCAGGTGCAGGGGCAATGGGAGTCTGCAGGCAGGGGCGGCTCCAGGCCCCAGCACGCCAAGCGCGTGCTTGGGGCGACATGCTGCAGGGGGTGCTCTCCTGGTCACCGGGAGGGTGGCAGGCAGCCCGCCTTCTGCGGAGGGTCCTCTGGTCCCACGGCTCTGGTGGACCTCCCACAGGCCCTGCAGCTCTACCAAAGCCGCAGGACCGGCAGAGCTCCCCCCACCGCATGATGCTATGCTTGGGGCAGCGAAATATCTAGGTGGGGCTTGTCAGGGGGAGGGTTGGATGGGCCTGCTTAACAGGGGAGCCCCAGCTACTGCCAAGGGGATCCTCATGCTGGGCCCCTGCTTCCCCCATCCCCTTCTCTTCCCCATCCCATGCCCCTTCCCATCCCCTTCCTGCCCCACTGCCTCTTTCTCCTTGTCCCCACTTCTCCCATCCCCTTCTCTTCCCCATCCCATGCCCCTTCCCCACTGCTCCATCTCCTCCCCATCCCATCCCCTTCCTTCCCCTCTGCCTCTTTCCCCCCCGCCCCACAACTCTCTGTTGCACAAGATGAAGGATGGCTCCCAGCACGCAGAAGGGAGCTCAGCCAGTACTAGGACCCAGAAGGTGGTGTCCAGCTGCAGTCCAGGGAGCTGAGCAGCACTTTTTTTTTCAGCCGTGCTGTGCAGCTCTGCATTCACAGAAATGGGGGGGGCATGGCGCCAACTTATATGGGCTCTTGGGGCTAAAGCCCCAGGAATATTCATAATCAGGGGCTCTGCTCCACCAATATTTGGAGCTAGGTTCCCCCCACCCCCCGAAGCTTCCCTGCCTGAATGTAAAGACAGTGCACAGCGAGTGTCTCTCTCCCTTGCTGTTGCTGCCATAGCCTAAGGCTACAGCTGCAGCATTAGCATAAGAACAATGCTAACTAACTGCTGCTGTAGAGGGGGAGGGGAGTGGAGGACGGACATCACTCACCTTAGCAGCTGCTGGGGCTTCCGTGAGTGTTTGACCCTATGATTCCCCCCCAGCTCCAGCCCCGACTCCTACCCGCAGTGAGGCGCAGCAGGCTGCACAGGGGAGGCAGGAAGCCACATGTGAAGGCAATGCCCCCTCCCCCAGCACCCACCAACCCACCCGCCACAGGAGGGATGGGAGAGGGAGGCTTCCTAGACCTGAGCAGCTGGGGCTTGGATGAATTTTATGACACCCTGCTCCCTTGCCCCATAGCCAGCCACCACCCTGCCTACCCCACTTCTGCCCCATGCTGGGCAAGGGGCAGCCCCATCACCCATCCACAGTGAAGTTATGGTGAGGGGCAGCATGGAAGGCCACCTGTAATGGCAACCCCCACCCCCAGTACCCATCATAGGGGAGGGGAATGAGCTTTCTGGACCTGAGGGGCCCTGGGAGCATGTGCAGTGATTGTGGAGCAGAGTGTGTGCTGTGGGGGGTAGGGGGGCAGAGGAGGGGTCCCTCCCCTGGAGCTTGCTGCTGCCAGTGGTGGTGATGGGGAGTCCTCTCTGGCCCTAGCCCTGGGGCAGCCTGTATGCACCCCAAGTTCCTCATCCTCAGCCCTGCCTCATCCCAAAGCCTGCACCCCCAGCACCAAGCATGCTCCTGCACTGTGAACCCCTCATCCCCAGCCCCACCCCAGAACCCTCACCTGAGGGGAAAAACATGCAACTTAAATTTGGTGGTCAGTTTGGAGTATCATTGTATTTAGCACAATATTTGATTATTTTACACCCTTCAAAGTATGTAACTGGTCATATACAGGTGTTTTCTCTGAATACTGTCTGTGTGCCTCAGTTTCCCCAATGCATTTCTTAAGGCTCTAGATGGTGGGATAAGGGGGTGTGATTGTTGTAAAGCCCTAGAGGGCCAGTGTGATGCCGTCTGCACAGATAATGGCTGCAACCCTGCCTCCAGGCAACTGATGGCCTGGGCCACCCCCCTGCAAGGTGCCAACTGAAGGTGTTGGAGAACAAAGAGATCAGGTGGCCTCCTAATGCCTGGAAAAGAAACAAAGGCCAGAGGAGGGAGTGTCAGTGCCTGTGCAGACTTCCGGGAACGCATGGTGTGGAAGGGGATGCTGGGATGCTTTGGAACAACTCCATACAAAGCCAGTCAGGACTCTGGGGGAGCCTCCTCTCTGAGCAGACTGTCTGCAGGGCAAGAAGCTTACACCTTCCTGGGTCTGACCTCGGAGCATTCAGCCCTTCCACACCATGCACTTTCCGCAGCGAGTGTGCCCAGGCAGGTCCTGGGGCAACCAGAGGTCCCTGCACCCCAACTCCGCAGTCAGATGTGACTCTCAGCCAGACAGTAAAACAGAAGGTTTATTAGATGACAGGGATACAGTCTAAAACAGAGCTTGTAGGTACAGAAAACAGGACCCCTCAGTCAGGTCCATCTTGTGGGGTGGGGAGCCCAGACCCAAGTTCTGGGCCTCTCCCGATTTCCCCAGCCAGCTCCAAACTGACACTCCCTCATCTGGCCTTTGTGTCTCTTCCGGACAAGGAGGCCACCTGATCTCTTTGTCCCCAACACCGTCAGTTGGCACTTTGCAGGGGAAACTGAGGCACCCACACAGTATTCAGAGAAAACATTAAGAACATTCCCACTTAAACACGGTGACTGGGAACTCCCCTGTGCCTGTGTGGATGCTACACACTATTTTGTTGTGCAAAGAGCAAAAGACACAGCACAGTCCCTGCCCAGGGGAGTTTATTATCCAAATAGACAAGATGGGGGAGGGGAAGAGATGGGCCCAAGGTCACGCAGCAGGGAGGGGGCTGAGCCAGGGATAGAAACCCAATTTTCAGAGTCACACTTAAGCCCCTTGGTGTTCAGTTTAAACTGATTTTTACCAAAAAATTCCAGGTTTTACAAAAAATATTTTCCATTTTTTTCTGATTTTTTCACCCTACTTTTGTATCATTCATATATGTAAAAAAAACTTGTTTTATGAGGAAAATACAATACACTGTGTGCAATCTCTGCATTGTGATCATACATTAGTCTGGGTGTATATGCAAAGCTGCCTGTTGAAGTCAGGCCAGGTATTAGTCTAGAAGATACACACAATAAACAAACCGGCCTGAATGCAAGCTCTGAACGTACTGCTGAATCTCACACCCACCACGGACACATTTCCAGCTGTTAGCAGATAACGGTTTTGAGATCTGACACCCTAAAGTGGGAAGGAAACGAAAGTCTGTCTCAGAATACGGTTCAGAACATGCATATTCAAAAGTTTTAAAACAACAAAAAGAGGAGAAAAGGATGAAGTTGAATGTAGGCACTACAACTGGTGCGGCCCAATTATTAAATGTAAACAGTTATAGGCCAATAGTTCTAAATCTATAACAGTAACTGTTTGTTCAAATGAAAAGGTTGTTTTGGGGATTAGAGACACGTTGTTTTCTTAGACTCTGAGGTGGCCTTGTGTTTGGAGATCCCTTTTAGTCCTGCAGCAAACCACATTGATGAACAGAATTCAAAGCATTAATCTTTCACACATACAGAATGGGAAGAGACTGTCTAGGAAGGAGTACGGCAGAAAGGGATCTAGGGGTTATAGTGGACCACAAGCTAAATATGAGTCAACAGTGTGATGCTGTTGCAAAAAAAGCAAACGTGATTCTGGGATGCATGAACAGGAGTGCTGTGAGCAAGACACGAGAAGTCATTCTTCCGCTCTACTCTGCGCTGGTTAGGCCTCAGCTGAAGTATTGTGTCCGGTTCTGGGCACCGCATTTCAAGAAAGATGTGGAGAAATTGGAGAGGGTCCAGAGAAGAGCAACAAGAATGATGAAAGGTCTAGAGAACATGACCTACAAAGGAAGGCTGAAAGAATTGGGTTTGTTTAGTTTGGAAAAGAGAAGACTGAGAGGGGACATGATAGCAGTTTTCAGGTATCTAAAAGGGTGTCATCAGGAGGAGGGAGAAAACTTGTTCACCTTAGCCTCTAAGGATAGAACGAGAAGCAATGGGCTTAAATTGTAGCAAGGGAGGTTTAGGTTGGACATTAGGAAAAACTTACAAACTGTCAGCGTGGTTAAGCACTGGAATAAATTGTCTAGGGAGGTTGTGGAATCTCCATCTCTGGAGATATTTAAGAGAAGGATAGATAAATGTCTATCAGGAATGGTCTAGACCAGGGGTCCCCAACGCGGTGCCCATGGGCACCATGGCGCCTGCGGGGGCATCTAAACGCGCCCGCGTCCTGGACCCCGGTGGAGCACCCGCCGAAATGTCAGCGGCAAGCGGTGTCATCAAGAGGCGTCGCCGCCAAAAAGGTTGGGGACCACTAGTCTAGACAGTATTTGGTCCTGCCGTGAGGGGACTGGACTCGATGACCTCTCGAGGCCCCTTCCAGCCCTAGAGTCTATGAATCTATGAATCTCTGGAATATTTTCCCCCCCGTCTTTCCGTCCACCAAAACAAATCCTGATATTTACCCAGAAAAATTATTAATTGTTTTTTGCCCTGATTTTTCACCTGTTTTTTTGCTGTGGTAACAAACACTGATAAATTCCCAGGGAAAATGAAACCTCCCTAGGCAATTTATTCCAGCGCTTAGCAGCTTCCCAGCAGGGCTAGCGGAGACAAGGAAGATAATAGAGTTCATTATCAATTCTATCCATTCATCTCTCCTGCTGCCCCAAACGCCCCCGCCATCCCGAACAGCCAACGGGAGAAGGAGTGGGCAGGCTCAGGAGAAAAAAGGCAGGAGGGGCTGAAATGCTTCATTGTGTCAATCTCTGTATCCTACAGATGATCTCACTGCTCGGAGCAGGTGCGATGCATTTAACTCGCTGCAGCTGCTTGGGCTCAGGGTAAGCGGTGCCTTGTGTCCGGGGGAGGGGTTAGTGGATTTCTTAAAGGGATGTGGTTGCTGGAGGCAGAAGAGGGAAAACCCCCTTCAAGCCCCCAGGGGTGGGGGGGGAACACCCGGGGGGGGGACTGGGGGTTGGACCCTGGGGGAGCGGATCGAGGGAGGGGAAGAGGCGCGTTCAGGGCGGTGAATTGGCCCAGCCCAGCAGGGGGCAGCGCTCGGCTCAGGGGCGTTTCTCTGGGTCAGGCTGACTCTGGGGAGCTGCAGCTGATCGGCTGCAGGAGGGCGGGGTTGGGCTGGGGAGCAAAGAGCCGGGTGCTGGCAGCACCTTCCAGCGTCACCCCCCAGCTCAGCTCTGGCCTGTCCCCGGGGAGCTTGGTAGGTTGGCACCTTGGGTGACTGATCGCCCAGAGGTAAAGAAACGAGTGTGTCTGGGGGGAGGGGGAGCACAGAGCCCTGTGGGGGGATGGGACGTTGTGGGGTGCTGGTATGTGGGGAGGGGGATGCACAGAAGCCCTGGCATGGGGGCAGAATGAGGGGACCCCCTTGAGAGGAAATGGGGGGCATACAGAGCTTCATTTTTTATAGCTAGGCTTGGCAGAATTGGATTTTTATTTTTTTATATGTGAATTTGATGGATAACATTGATGCTCATTTTAAAGGTCTCTTCCCTCCCCCCATTTTTAAGCATTTAACATTTAAGTTGCACAAAATTTATGTATTTTAAGCATTTTCTCCCATTTTTATTGATTTATATTTTCACATTTGTGGGAAAAGAAGGGGTGGGTCTGGTGGTGAGGGTCAGACAATTACAGTAGTGTTGAGATTCAGATAGTCGAAGCTTTGTAACACAAATTGTCAGCATCGTGTCCAAATACATAAAGTAAATAGTCTGAAATGGAGCTCTGATCAGTTCTCAGGCAACATGTTTGTTCCTTGGCCTAGCTGTACATTTTGTCTACTATTGATGGAAATATTTTTTTCATCCGTTTATGTGCATAAGGTGAAATTGACGTTTATTGACATTGGCTGATAAAAAATCTAATCTGTCCAGGCTTTTCTTTATTTATAGACTTTTATCTTATCCCCCCTTAGTCAGCTCCTCCCCTAAGGAATTCAGTCTCTGTCTTTTCAATCTCTTCTCATAGGAGAGTGTTTTTCCAGGCCATTGATCGGTCCTGTTACCCTTCCCTGGACCCCCTCTAGTACTAGACAGGCCAAGTAACAAAGATGTTGCCCGCGCATGCATCCTCACGTCTTGCTAGCCTTCTTGACCACAGCTGCACACCGAGCAGAACTCTCAGTTGGGCTGTCTACAATGACATTCAGGCCCTTTTCCTGAGTTCATACCGTTCATTTAGAACTCCGTGCGGTGAAACCGTAGTTTTTAAATGTTTCCCTGCAAGGTGCATCACTTTTCATTGATCAACAGTTAATTAATTTTGCCAGCCCTGTTGCCCATTCACCAAGAATTTCAGGTCTCTCTGAAGTTCTTATAGTCCTTTTGTTCCTAGTGCTAATATATGGAGATATACCTATCTCATAAACCTGGAAGGGACCCCAAAAGGTCATTGAGCCCAGCCCCCTACTGTCACTAGCAGGACCAAGTACTGATTTTGCCCCACATCCAGGGCCGGCTCTAGACCCCAGCGCGGCAAGCACGCGCGTGGGGCGGCCCTTTCCCGGGGGGGCGGCAGGCTGGGCTGGCGGACCTGCCGCAGTCATGCCTGCGGGAGGTCCACCGGAGCCCCGGGACGACCGGACCTGCCGCAGGCATGACTGCGGAGGGGGCGCTCCTCCCGCGGCTCCAGTGGACCTCCCGCAGGCATGACTGCGGACGGTTCGCTGGTCCCGCGGCTCGGCTGGACCTCCCGCAGGCATGACTGTGGCAGCTCCAGCGGAGCCGCGGGACCTGCGAACCGTCCGCAGCTGCGGGAGGTCCAGCCGAGCCGCGGGACCAGCGAACCGTCCGCAGTCATGCCCGCGGGAGGTCCGCAGCTCCGGGGCGCCTCCCGGGCATGACTGCTTGGGGCGGCCAAAAACGTAGAGCCGCCCCTGCCCACATCCCTAAGTGGCCCCCTCAAGGATTGAGCTAACAACCCTGGGTTTAACCCTCAAACCACTGAGCTATTCCCCCCCCCTGCCTGAGTACTTTGGCCTCCTCACGGCTCATCCCTCCTTTCCAGATCATTAGTAAATGAATATTAAACAACACAGGGCCTAGTGTAGAATCTTTATAGCTCTTGCTGCTAACCTTTTCCCATGAGGAAAACTGACTGTTTAATTTGACTCTCTGCTTTCGGTCTCCTGGCCAGTCTTTGATCCATGACAGTACTTTGTCTCTCGCCCCATGACTCCTTAACTTCTTCAGTCACCTCTTGTGCAGAACCTTGTCAAAGGCCTTTTGCACATCTAAATCAGCTACATCAACTGGCTCACCTTTACCCACTACTTTAATGACATGTTCAAAAAATTCTAAGGTTATTGAGACATGATTTCCATTGCAGAAACAATAGTATCTCATGGACACGGTATCATGCTCGCCAAAGTAAAGGGCCCAAATCAAAGCCCATTGAAGTCAGCAGGAGTCTTTCAATTGACTTTAATTGGCTTTCTGATCTGACCCTAAAAGCAGGGGACTCTACCACTTAAGCTCCAGGAGTGACTCCATTAGCTGGCAGCAGTGGTAGGCTGTCATCTTCTATGTGGACCAACCACTAGAGGGGACCTCATACTTGCTGTACTGCTGTACTGCTGTCTGTCTGTCTGTCTGTCTGTCTGTCTCTCTCTCTCTCTCTCTCTCTCGGCCCTTGGAACCTTCCCATTGGCAAAGGCTGGGTTGTCACCACCTGAGCAAGTAAGAGGAGATGTGGGGACCATGAGGCACATGAATATGCAGAGGGGCAGGGAAGCAATGACCATGGATACAATCTTTGGCTGGAAGAATTAGACACAGATGGGGAAGGAGTTGGGTGGGGCCTTGGTTGCCTTGCATAGCTTCTGTTTCCTGCCCTGTGTGATGCATCTCAGATTAGAGGGGAAGGGAACATGACACAGTCAACCTGCCTTTGCTCCTGGTAGGTAGTGGCAGGCCAGACTCGATGCTGATTGACATGGGAAGAGCAGAACATCAGAGAAGACACAATAGTAAGTAGTTATTTTTGTCCTGGATCCTTTAGTGTGGCTTGTGGAGGAGAAAAATATTGTGGTTTTCTTATGATGGACAAAGGAGGCTTGGTGTACTGAAAAAAATTGCCCCGGCTAAACTAACGGCATGGCTGAAAACTCATTTTAGTTAGACCAGTGCAAACCCCTATGCGGATGCTCCCTTTTTGGTTGAAAACCAGGCATGTATCGGTTTAGCTTACATTGGAAAACTTTACATCGTGACTTTGGGTTTCCCAGCACCCCAGAACTGCAGGGGAACCCTATTTGGGGGCACCATATTTTAACCTCATACTGCCCCACCCCTCCCTGCAGCCATGTGGGTTCGGGAAAGAAAGAAACTGCTCCATAGGCACCAACTTCCTCTCTTTTCCATGGGTGCTCGACCCCCCTCTCTGCCCTAGCCCCACCCCCACTCCACCCCTTCCATGAGGCCCCTCCCCTTCCCCACCTCTTCCCACCCCCATTCCAACCCCTTCCTCAAAGTCCCTGCCCCAACTCTGCCACCTCCCTGCCAATATTCCGACTCTTTCCCCAAATTCCTGCCCTGGCCCCGCCTCCTCCCCTGAATAAACCACATTCCCACTCCTCCCCCTCCCTTCTGGAGCATGCTAATGCTGCCAAACAGCTGTTTGGCGGTGGCCGGGAAGCACTGGGAGGTAGGCGGAGGAGTGGGGACACAGCGTGCTCAGGTGAGGAGGAGGAGGTGGGGCGGGGGGTTAGAGGAGCTTGGCTGCCGGTGGGTGCAGAGCACCCGCTAATTTTTCCCCGTGGGTGCTCCAGCCCCGGAGCACCCATGGAGTCAGCGCCTATGAACTGCTCCTATTGTTTTGGGTGTCTCCTGCATTTGGAGAAGCAGGATGTTAGACATTCCATGTAAATAAACCAGATTGCATCAAAGAAGCACCAGATTCCATTGCCAGTTTCGACTGCCAGCTGGAACAAGCTACAGAACAAAACACAGCACTTTTCAGCATGTCTTAATTCACGATTAATATCATTTCTTTCATAAGTATCCAGTGGTGCTGGAAGCTGGGCAAACGCACAGGGACACATCGACCTCGCCCCAAAGAAATGGTGTGTTCTATGCTTTGTCTGCAGGAGGAATTTTGCAAACCATTGCCACCCTCAGGTGACAACAGCAATAACAGTGGGTGTGTTCGCTCTCCATGCTGATCATCGCCCTTTGTGTTCCTGTTATTTTTCAGATTTCAGCCTAAAGTGCATTAAAGATAAATGGATCCCAATCACCGTTACTGTCGTTATCACAGCTTTGGTCGCCACCATCATCTGGCTGGCGGGTGAGTGAAGAGACCTGGCTAACCTGGTCGCCGGCGCTGATTCTCAGTCCCACTCAGCACCTTGTGTGCCACTTTGGCAGCAGAAAGGGGGCTTAACAAGGCAGGATATAGCCCCCTGGGAATACATTCCCCCATGCAGGGGGCCCTCCCAGTTGGGCTGGAGCTGGTGAAAGGGCCCTGCTCCCAGCCTGCCGCATAGGGGATGGATCGGGGCTTAGCTAGAGGGGTACATTACAGCTATTCTCTGGGCTCGGGGCCGGCTCCAGGCACCAGCTTATCAAGCAGGTGCTTGGGGCGGCAACTCTGGAGGGGGGCGGCACTTTCAGGTATTCAGCAGCAATTCAGCAGAGGGTCCCTCACTCCCGCTCCGAGTGAAGGACCTCCTGCTGAATTGCCGCAGATCGTGATCATGGCGGCTTTTTTTTTTTTTGGGCTGCTTGGGGCAGCAAAACCCCTGGAGCCAGCCCTGTCTGGGCTCATAGGAGGTCACAGGAGCAGAGGGTAAATTACAGCCGTCCTGAGACTGTGAAACCTGTATCTGCGGGGCTTTAGTGCCACAGAGCAGGGAATTCTCTCTTCCCTTGTATCAGGGAGTGGCTTATTCCCTCTCTCATTGCCACTCAGAGACAGTGGGTGTTCCCGGCAGTGCATTGTGGGTAATAACTCGAGAGGCTCCATTTTTATTCACCCGAGCTCCAGCTTGTACTTCCATGTGCTCAGAGACTGAATTCCTGGAGCTGCCTCCAAACTCCTCCCTCTAGGTCCCAAGCAGGGATGCTGTCGATCTCTCAACACTGTTACCTGCTTGCTTTCAGCCAAGATGTCCCGCTGTCCGTCCTATGTCACTGCTGCTTGCCCTGATGGCTGGGTCGGGTACCAAGGGAAATGCTATTACTTCTCAGGGAGTGAAGGGAGCTGGAGCGCTAGCCAGAATAACTGCTCTTCCCTGGGTGCCTCCTTGGCGGTGATTGACTCCAAGCAAGACCTGGTAAGAGAGACACATTTGTCCCAATTGTGACTCAGGACACCGATAGGGTTTGCTGTGCCAGAGCCCCTCTCTACTAGATCAAGGAGAATCCTGGGTTCGAGGTCAGACTAAATGGCTGTGGTAGGAAATTGATCCCACTTCTGGAAATGTTGTGCCCTGGGGGTGGGGGTGGTTCTCAAGCGGTGACATACTCTACAGAAATGATTAACAGAAAGTGTCTGGTCAACACATCTCCTCCCACTCCCAGGGAAGCCGGCTCCTGCTCCCCCTCCCTTCATTCTCCAGTCTGCCAGGTTCTTCACCGTGGCCAGCTAGCTGTCTGCAGAACACCAGCAAGTCTCCCTACAGACCACTGTAGGTTATGGAGCTTGGCTAGTGACTTCATACCTCTACTCTTATAAATCAATTGGTCTCCATGGCCACTGAAGGCAGGACAAGTCATAATGGGCTCAGTCTGCAACACGGGAGGTTCAGCTTAGACATTAGGAAAAACTTTCTAACTCTGAGAGTAGGTCAGCTCTGGAACAGGCTTCCAGGGGAGGTTGTAGAATCCCCGTCACTGGAGGTTTTTCAGAACAGGTTGGACAAACACCCGTCAGGGACTGTCTAGGTTTACTTGGCCCTGCCTCAGTGCAGGGGGCTGGACTAGAAGGCTCTCAAGGTCCCTTCCAGCCTGATATCTCTCTGAATCTACAATAGTTTATTATTTGTACCAAGGTAGTATCTTGAGACCCCAATAAGGGATCAGGACCCCATTGTGCTAGCTACTCTACATACACACAGCAAACACACGGTCCCTACCCCACAAAGCTTACAATCTGAGGGCTCGTCCATACTACCCGCCCGGGTTGGCGGGTAGCGTTCGACTTCTCAGAGTTCGACATATCGCGTCTCATCTAGACGCGATATGTCGAACTCCGAACGCGCTCCCGTCGACTCCGGAACTCCTCCACCGCGAACGGCAGTGGCGGAGTCGATGGGGAGCCGCGGACTTTGATCCCGTGGCGTCTGGACGGGTGAGTATTTCAAACTAAGGTAGTTCGAGTTCAGCTACGCTGTTCACGTAGCTGAACTTGCGTACCTTAGTTCAACCCCACCCCCTTTAGTGTAGACCAGGCCTAAGTGCATGATGGCTATTTCCATAGTTATGGTTATAGTCAAAGCTCTGTTTTGCCCTCTTTTTAGCTACCCCCCTCCAAACAAGTACCACCAAATAAACTTCTTTGATAAGCAGGAGGAAATTTCAGCCTAGAGTTGGGCCAGGTGATCACTCTAAGAAAACATGTTTGAGTCATAGACCAGGGAGCAGCCCCTGGCAAATCAAAGGCAGATGGTAGAGACCCCCCAGAGAAGAAGGACAGGGCTCCGAGAATGAGGTCTTCTATGGCAAAGAGGGTGTGTTCGTGCGATCTAGTCTTTCATAAATGGTAAGGCCAGAAGGGACCATGATGACCTCTAGTTTGATCGGCTGTAAACCCAGGCTGGGGAACCCCATCCAATGATTCCCGCATCCAGCCCGTAACTTGAGGTTGAATTAGAGAACAAATCTTTTTAGAAAGAAACATCCAGTCTTGATTTAGAGACCCACTGTGATGAAGCATCCGCCATGTCTCTAGTAAGTTCCAGTGGTTAATTACCCTCCCTGTTAAAACCCAGGGTCAGGGTGGAGTCTCCATCACTGGCAGGCGTTAAATGAAGATTGGATGTTTTTCTAGTTCTAACAGGAATCACATGGAGGCAGTTCTGTGGCCTGTATTACGCAGGCCAGACTAGACGATCACCGCGGTCTCTTCAGGATTTAGAATCTATGAAAATGTCTCTTGCAAAACTAACCTGAGCTTTTTACATTTTGTGCTGCTTCCTCTAGGAGTTCATGCTGCGCTATAAAGAGCCCCCACTCTACTGGATCGGCCTGCGGAGGGACTCCCCTGGCCAGCCCTGGAAATGGACCAATGGGACTGAATTCAATAAGTGGTGCGTCCTTTTCTTTCTCTTGACTTTACAGACAGGGATCTACCCCTTAGCTCCACACATGCTGATGACACTCACCACAGTGGGGAGTGAGTCCGCTACACAGGGCAAGGCAGTTTGATTCCTGGAGGTGGAACTTTGCATAGCAAATCTGGGAAGTCTGGCTTGTAGCTAGGAGTGGCAGAGGACAAGATATAGGGTGGTTTGAGGGGGTCGGAAGAGGAGGGCATCAGAAGAACAAGGAAAGGAAGAGGCAGGCGTGCTGCCATGGGTGAATTGAAAAGACCCCATGCATTGAAAGGCTCAAACACCGCAAGTTGTGCGGTGTCCCGTGGGTGTTTGCGGTGCCCTTTGTGGCAGCTGGCTTCTTTTCCAATCCCCATTCTTGGCAGGTTTCAGATCGGAGGGGACGGGTCTTGTGCCTACCTGAACAATCCTGGTGTCAGCTGCTCCCAGTGCTACTCGGAGAGACGCTTCATCTGCAGCCAGCCAGATGTGTACGCCAGAGGGAATCCAAACGCTGCAGGAGAGGACTCAACGCAGAAACTCACCTAAAGGATCAATGCAAATTTCAAACCATGTTTGCTTGATTGTTTTTAATTCCCCAAAATGGGGCCTTTTTTCAAAGCGGAAATTTTTAACAAAACCTGGAAACTAATGAAAATTAATTTCATTGTTTGGGGGAAAGGGCAGGTTGCCCCTCTCTTTCCCCCCCATTCCTTTTTTTCTTGCTTTTCCTTCTCTCTTTCCCCCATCCCCTTCTTGTCTCCCCTCACTGTTGGCTTTTTTTCCTTCCAGAAATGGCTGAAATCCTATTGCCTTTTTCTGCAGTTATTGGACAGCAACTTTTTTTTTTAAAGCACAACAAATGACACAATTGCCCTGTTATGTGAAAAATGAGAACACCACTGACATTTTCACAAAATGGCTTTTCCTTTTCTAACCAGCTCCTGCTGCAGCATTTGCACTAAAACGCTCTACCTCTCCGGGTGCTTTTGGACTGAACATTGTCTTTGCAGATCCCTGTTGACAACCCACTGCCTCTACATGGCCCGAAGGACTAACCCCCTTTAATGCAACACCGTCTCAGCTCTGGGTTTCAACATGCACAAAGCTCTAAGCTAACCCATTGCATCTGCTATCTCTGCCTTTTTCGGAGCTTGTAAACTCCTCCAGACAAGGATTCTTTATTTTGGGGGATTCCTTCTTTGTATTGCAGTAGTGTCTAAAGACTTCAGCTCCATTCTGCAACGTGCTGTACAGACAGTCCAGACCACAAAGAGCTTGCATTCCAAGTGCCTTCGACAGTAGTAACGAGGGGCTGGTGCTTTATAATGTTCACTCCTCTTCTGCTTCTGTCCCTGCAGTGCCACGGGTCAGTGAGAGAGCAATGCAGAGCGAGAGATTCTAATGAGTGGTGGTGTTTTGGGGGATTATCACAGTGCAGCCTGAGAGATGTCTGCAAAGGAGCCTCAGGAGGACAGAGGCTCTTAAAGGGCAATCACTGTAAATAATTTGAGGCATTCAGTCCTGTGGACTACACAGTATTATCCTAAAAGGTGCTAAAGCCACATGAAACAAATACATGCTAAGGATGGCCAAATGCATGCTGGAGATTTTTGATTGGTTAGCATTGCCACATGGTGCCTTTTCATAGGTTACACAAGCCTGTAGAAGGCAATCAGGTTTCAGCTGGTGGCTCTGTGATGGTTTATGGAGTTAACTAGACGTCACTTTTACAGCACCAGCCATAGGGTGTATCTTAGGGGCCTGTATACCCATCCGGGACACTAACTTTAGGGATTTCGCGGTGGATCTGTAGGAGGCGGCAGAGGAGGAGTACCCTGGCATCGCAGACTCACACTGGCAGCTGTTGCTCAGTATAATTCGCATGGCCACTGATGCCCTCTATGTAGACTGGCGTTTCTGGCGCAGTGCCACAAGCAGAGACTGGTGGGAACACTTTGTCATGCAGACCTGGGATGACCAGCAGTGTGTCCAGAACTTTCGCATGAAGAAAGCAACATTTTGGGAGCTTTGTGAGCGGCTTACCCTGACCCTCCAGCGTAAAGAGACCCAACTGAGGTCCCCCTTGTCAGTCCAGAAGCGGGCTGCTATAGCTATCTGGAAGCTGCTCCGGGTCCACTGCCAACCAGTTTGGGGATGGAAAGTCAACTGTGGGTAGAGTGGAGGTGGAGGTAACTGAGGCAGTCAGGCATGTGGTTTACCCCAAGGTGGCAGGCATTAAAGATTTTCCAGCGGTAATTGCTACCTTTGCGAGAATAGGGTTTCCAACTGGTGGTGCTATTGACAGGACTCACGTGCCCATTGCAGGCCCTCATGGACCACAGAGGCCAATTTATGACTGTCAGTCTGGGCTGCGCAGGAAAAGTCCACGATACCAGAGTTTTTCACTGCTCGGGACTCTACATTCATGGACAGGCTGGGATGCTATTTCCTCAAATGATATTGACCAGGGGCGGCTCCAGGCCCCAGCACGCCAAGCACGTGCTGGGGCGGCATGCTGCGGGGGGGCGCTCTGCTGGTCGCTGGGAGGGCGGAAGGGGGCTCTGGTGGACCTCCCGCAGGCGTCCCTGCGGAGGGTCCGCTGGTCCCGTGGCTTCGGTGGAGCATCCACAGGCACGTCTGCGGAAGGTCCACCGGAGCCGCGGGACCGGCGACTAACAGAGCGCCCCCCGCAGCATGCCGCCGTGCTTGGGGCGGCGAAATGGCTAGAGCCGCCCCTGATATTGACATAAGTAGTGTTACTGTCCCCACTGTTATTCTGGGGGACCCTGCCTTGGTTTATGAAACCGCACCTGGATTTCAGAGGCCCTGAGGTTTTATTACACTCTCATCAAGTGCCAAATGGTTGTTGGATGTGCTTTTGGCAGATTAAAATGCTGGTGGAGATGTTGACAGACCTGTTTCGGTGCCAGCGTCATCAATGCTGTCCGCATCACTGTGGCTCGCTGTGCTCATCACGGTCTGTATGAAGCCAGAGATGAGCCATTTCCCCCTGAATGGATCTATGACAGCGAGGGGATGCTGGCTCAATTCCCTCAGCCAGAAAGTGCAGCTACCACTGCGGGGGGCTGGTTGCACCCGGGCAGCAGAAGTCAGGGATGCTTTGGGTGCTCACATTCGGAAGTTGTGTGACCTGATGGAAGAGGGGGAATAATACCTGTACGAATGGGCTTGGGGGAAACTGGCTCATTTATGGAAGGAGGGCAGTGCTTGGGAGTGGGGTGTTCTTGTGTCATAAATAAACAGATCAGGGTTAAGGTCTCTTTTACCTGGAAAGGGTTAACAAGCTCAGTAACCTGAGAAACACCTGACCAGAGGACCAATCAAGGGACAGGATAATTTCAAATCTCTGTGGAGGGAAGCCTTTGTCTGTGTTCCTTGTTTGCTCTGTGTGCTCTCTTTGGATCTAAGAGAGGCCAGACATGTCTCCAAGTTCTCCTGGAGTAGTTCCTACTATCCAATACTGAGTATTAATTAAAAAGGCAAATTAGTCTTATAATTTGATTTCTACATTTGCAATTGTGTGTTTGCTGTAGAAAATTCTTTATTCCTGTTTGCTGTTACTTTGATTATGCTGAGGAGGAGGGAGGGGAAGTCTCTCCAGTTTTTATAAGTTAGACCCTGTATTTTTGCATCCTGGTATGACAAAGATAGTGTACTTTATTTTTTTGTTCTTTTAATAAATTCTTTTCTTTGAACTTGGTTAATTCCTTCTCTTGTGGAGATTCAAGGGAAGGGGAGGGGGAAGAGTGAGTTCCTCCTGAGGGTGATTCACAGAGTTGAATCAGTGTGTATCTCTCCAGAGTGGCTAGGAGAGAGGGAGGGGGAAGTGGGCTGCTTCCCTGTGTGTAAAAATTCAAGGAGTTTAAATCAAGGTATTTTTCCCAAGGACTAGGGAAGGGGACGGGGAGATAAGTCCCTCTTTGTGTTGAGTCAAGGATTTGACTCGGTGTGTATCTCTCCGCAGCAGGCTGGAGAGAGGGAAGGGGGGGAGGGGAACTGGCTGTTTCTCTCTCTGGTAAAATTCAAGACAACTAAATCTGTGTTTCCCAGGGAAAGTTTGAGGGAACAGGCAGTGTGTTACTCACTTAAAACGTAACTGGTGGCAGCAAAAACCAGATCTAAACTAAAATTTTAGTTTAAAGAAGTCCATGCAGGTCCCCATCTTGGAACCCAACAGCTCCAAGTGGGGGAGGAGACCTATGACATCTTGATTACAGTGCTGAGCCTTGGGTAGCTCTTAGATCCTGCCGGACTTTGTTCCACAGCCCGGTCTGGCTCCCAGATGCTTAGATTCTTATGTAATCACTTGAATCCAGGAGCTGGGGCTTTTAGAAAAGCACCAAATATTGGGATGCGTGTGACTGAATTGTGAGAATAATCAGTGTTGAGAACTATCAAATGATTTGATTTAATTCTTACACATACAGCCTTTAGCTTGTGGTTAGAGCTAGCAGGAAATCTTTCCTGTCCTGGGGAAAATTCTCATTAAAATTTTCAAGGGAAAAATTGACTTTTTGTGAAATACAGGAAAAAAAAATGTGTTATTTTCAGATTGGCAACCGAAAACTGGATTTTACTTGAATGTTATTTTTGGGGGCCAAAAACATCTGTAAACCAAAAATATAAAATACAATAAAATTTAGCTGAAACCTGTTTCTACTGAATAGTCAAAGCTTTTCAGGGAAACTAAAAACTTTCCATTTAAAAAAAACCAAAACCTCATTATCTGAAAATCCAAATTTCCATCAGAAAATTGTGGTGGCAAAAAGTCATCCTTGCCCTAGGGCTGAAGTGGCCAAAAATTGCACAACTTCCTGCAAGGATCGGCTGGGAAAAGCAAATTAATTATCCGTGAAATGATTCCACCCCGTCTATGCTGCATCAGCTCCCTCTTCAACCTCCGCTACTTCCCTTCTACCCCCAGCTACAGCAGCTCATTGTGGCAACCAACAGGCTGCATGAGGTGTGAGTTTGTGGGGAGGGATAGTAGGCAGTCTGAGCAGAAGAGAGGAGGAGCTGCATGTATCAGGGACTCAGTTATTGGGTCCTGCAGGACACGTGTATTGGATGGGACTGGGACTGGCTGTCTCTACTTTCATCCCTCTGCAATTAGCTGCCACCCTGCCTCAGAGTAGTCTATGCTTTGTCTGCAGGAGGAAGTTTGCAGGGGATGGAGTCTCAGCGGATCAGGGCCAGCTCTAGACCCCAGCGCGCGTGTGGGGCGGCATTTTGCCGGCAGGGCGGCAGGCAGCTCCGGCGGACCTTCCGCAGTCATGCCTGCAGAAGGTCCGCCAGAGCCGCTGGACCAGTGGACCCTCCGCAGGCACAGCTGCGAGAGATCCCCCGGAGCCACGGAACCGGCGACCGGCAGTGCGCCCCCTGCGGCGTGCCGCCCTGCTTGGGGCGGCCGGATTCCTAGAGCCACCCCTGCAGCGGATTGCTAAAGTGATTTGCAATGTCACCGGTGGAAGCAGGACAGAGAGCGATGGGCTCAGAGGCCAAAGGACTTTGGGAAGCGTCAGAGGTTGGAATCGGAGTTTAAAAGCCTCCCACTGGTGGGATGCCCGGGGGGAAGATTCAGTGGGCACTGAGGTAAGAGAATCTCTGTGTGTGTCTTCAGGGCCATGCTCAGGGGGTCTCAGAGCGTAGGTCCACATAGTGGGAAGTCCCATAAGAAGAGGGGTGGGGAAAAGGGGTCAGGCCAAGACAGCACAGTGGCAGCTGGAGGACTGTGTCCAGTTTGGGTTACCGATGTATAGAAAGGATGTAGAGAAACTGGAAGGGATCCAGAGGCGAGCGACAAAGATGACCCCAGGGATGGAACACCAGCCCTGTGAGCAAAGGCTGACAGAACTGGGTATGTTTAGTTTGGAAAGGACGATATAAGGGGGCATCTGAGAGCAGTCTTCAAATACTCGAAAGGCTGCCATAAAAACGATGGAGAAAAGTTGCCCTGTCTTGCCACAGAGGCAGAACAAGAGGCAATGGGTTTAAACACCAGCATGGCAGGTCTAGATTAAATCTCAGGAAAAACTTCCTAACTGGGAGAACAGCAGGGCAATGGAACAGACGCCTCGGGAGGTGGTGGAAGTTCCTTCGCTGGAGGTTTTCGAAAGGAGGCTGGAGCCATCTGTCCTGGATGGTTTAGACACAACAAATCCTGCTTCTTGGCCCAGGGTTAGAGTGGGTGACCCTTGTGGTCCCGTCTAATCCTAGGGTTCTGTGAACCCAGCCCTCTCCTCTGAATTGGTTTGACGCCTCTGAGCTGGAGGGACAGGATGTAGCCAGCAGAGGTCGCTGTGTCACTCTGCTCAGAGAGCTGCACAAGGAGATTGTGCTAGAAAAATAGAGACAGGGAGTGCTGAGATCAGGGCTCCATTGTGCTGCACAGACAGACAGGGAGAGACAGTCCCTGCCCCAGCTGAGATCAGGGCCCCGTTGTGCCGGGCGCTGCACAGACACAGCAAGAGACAGTCCTCCCTGCTCCGTAGAGTTGGGCGACCTGAGCTGAAGAGACGTTATGACTTGTCCAAGGTCACACCGGGAGTCTGTGGTCGAGTCAGGAATGAAATCTAAATTTTCAGGAACCATGGCAATGCCTTGAGTGCCGAGCCAGCCCTTCACAACATGGCTGTTCCTGGCCAAAACTGCTCAGCACGTCCACAGACTTTGGCTTTGTTCTGGGATCAGGTTGTGCTGGTTTCACAAAAGGTGCATTTTAAAATCCCTTTAGTTAAACTGGTTCAAAACCCAGCCCAACTCCCCGTGTTCCCACGTCAGGGAAATGAAACTAATTGTTTCCCCTTTTGTAACCAAAACAAGTGGTGTTAAAAGCCCCCGCATCTTAATTGAGACACGTTCCGTGCCTGGCCCCTCCCCCAGCTAGTCCATCATTCCTCACTAGAAGAATTGCTAATGTGGATTTTCATAACATTAATTCTCCCTCTCCTTGTTCCCAGGCATTAATGAGCAGTGACATAACTCACAACATTAGTATTTAAGGCATCATCTCGCTTAGTGGAGAATAGTTCATATCTCAGAGCAATTGTTTCAGGCTGTCTGCAGACTCAGGCAGAAGTCACAGCACCCGTTATACTTGGGGCAGTTCCTATAGGAATTGCTGGACTGGATCAGATCAGATCCAAGATCCATCTGTTGCCGGCACAAAGGCCCGAGGCGACAGCAACAGTGGTTCGTTGCCCGGAGTGCCTCGCTCCAATAGACACACCAGGGTGGAGAAGCAAAAAAAAGGTTTATTTGAGATCTCAAAGCACGGCACTTGGAGACAACAAGTCTCAAATCAAGCACACTCCATACAAGCAGCTCTCTCTCTCTTTATACATGATTTCAACTAAGCATCTCTATTACCCCCCACTGCCCAGCTCCCCCTTCCCCCCTCCTCTTCTCCCTCCCTTTTAGTTCCCATACAGCAAATATATTATAACGTAGCAATTACTCTAAACAGGTTAAATCATACTTGGCAGAAAATACATCATCTCGTTAGTAACTTTTTCCCGACCGGTTATTTTGTTTCACTCCCTTCAGCCAGGTGCAAGCAGGCTGTATAATTGCCTCCTGGTACTGATAACTAGTTGCCACACATTCCATTCTTTCCATCTGGCCTGTGGGGTTAATTAAAGTCTAAACATGGAAGCGGTTCGGACAAGCAAGCTGGCCAAAGGCCTGATACAGGGAGGCCTTATTGGCACTGTCATTTTCCACCCTTCTGTTAACACTGGGCCATGCCTAGTGCCACCAACACATCTAACTCAGAGCCCTGCCTTTGGCCAGTAACTGATGCTTCAAAGGCAAATGTAAGTGCAGCGGGAGATGTGGGTTAATCTGCCCCCCATAATAGGGCAGACCTTGGTCTCTGATAGTTAGACTGAGCTATGTCCTGAACCCAGAGGTTCCCTGCAAGAATTCATTAGCATGAACTATTGTAACTCTGGGGGCTCTTTTTATGCATAAAAGGGTCCAATCCTTTTTGAATGTTGCAAAGTTCTTAGCTCCGACATCTTCCTGTGGCAATGAGTTCCACAGTCTAATTATGTAAAATTACATGTAACTCAGCCTAGATGCACTGCAGTCACTTGATCCCAGCCAGTAATCTAGCCTGGACAGAGGAAAACTGGTTAAGTTCTCCTTCAGACCCGCTGGGTGTCTGGGATCAGAGCCAGCTCCAGGCACCAGCGAACGAAGCAGGTGCTTGGGGCGGCCAAGGGGAAGGGGCGGCACGTCCAGCTCTTCGGCAGCAATTCGGCGGCGAGTCCCTCGGTCCCTCTCAGAGGGAAGAGCCTGCCGCCAAAGTGTCACCGAAGAAGAAAGCGGCGCAGTGGAGCTGCCGCCAAAGTGTCGCCAATCGCTTCCCCCCCCCCCCCCCGCACTGCTTGGGGCAGCAAAAACCCTGAAGCCGGCCCTGTCTGGGAGGGAGGTGTGGCCACACCAGTTGGAGATCTGGCCCCATTGACTCCAATGGAGCGACATTGACACACGCCAGCCGGCACCTGGTGTTTGTTGTCCTGTGGCTCTCAGTGACCTGTGGGGAGGGAATGATTTAAATCAGGGCTCAGGTACCTACAGCTGCTCTGGGACAGGAAGCTGTAAACCAGCTGCTCTCAGACTCTGCCAGCAGGGAGGGGCTGGGGGAAGGGTGATCTCAGTGCAGGGCTGGCATAAAAACTGAAACTTTTGTTACCTTTTGAGGGTGGGTTTTTCTGTGACCTAAAAAGCCAGGGCTTGGACTGACTCAGTTAGTGGTGCTCACTGTGTCCTGAGCCAGACGCAGCCGGAGCGGCGCTGGGTGTGTAGCTGAGCCTGGCACGTGGGTGTGTAGTCAGTAAACACGGTGACTGGGAACTCCCCTGTGCCTGTGTGGATGCTACACGCTATTTTGTTGTGCAAAGAGCAAAAGACACAGCACCGTCCCTGCCCAGGGGAGTTTATTATCCAAATAGACAAGATGGGGGAGGGGAAGAGACGGGCCCAAGGTCACGCAGCAGGGAGGGGGCTGAGACAGGGATAGAAACCCAATTTTCAGAGTCATACTTAAGCCCCTTCGTGTTCAGTTTAAACTGATTTTTACCCAAAAATTCCAGGTTTTACAAAAAAATATTTTTCATTTTCTTTCTGATTTTTTCACCCTACTTTTGTATCATTCATATATGTAAAAAATAATTTGTTTTATGAGGAAAATACAATACATTGTGTGCAATCTATGCATTATGAGCGTACATTAGTCTGTGTGTATATGCAAAGCTGCCTGTTGAAGTAAGGCCACGTATTAGTCTAGAAGATGCACACAATAAAGAAACAGGCATGAATGCAAGCTCTGAACGTACTGCTGAATCTCACGCCCACCACGGACACATTTCCAGCTGTTAGCAGATAACGGTTTCGAGATCTGACACTCTAAAGTGGGACAGAAACGAAAGTCTGTCTCAGAATATGGTTCAGAACACGCATATTCAAAAGTTTTAAAACAAGAAAAAGAGGAGAAAAGGATGAAGTTGAGTGTAGACACTACAACTGGTGCGGCCCAGTTATTAAATGTAAACAGTTTTAGGCCAATAGTTCTAAGTCTATAACAGTAACTGTTCAAATGAAAAGGTTGTTTTGGGGATTAGAGACATGTTGTTTTCTTAGACTCTGAGGGGGCCTTGTGTTTGGAGATCCCTTTTAGTCCTGCAGCAAACCGCATTGATGAACAGAATTCAAAGCATTAATCTTTCACACATACAGAATGGGAAGAGACTGTCTAGGAAGGAGTACGGCAGAAAGGGATCTAGGGGTTATAGTGGACCACAAGCTAAATATGAGCCAACAGTGTGATGCTGTTGCAAAAAAAGCAAACGTGATTCTGGGATGCATGAACAGGTGTGTTGTGGCCAAGACCCGAGAAGTCATTCTTCCGCTCTACTCTGCGCTGGTCAGGCCTCAGCTGGAGTATTGTGTCCGGTTCTGGGCTGTGGTAACAAACACTGATAAATTCCCTGGGGAAAATGAAACCTCCCTAGACAATTTATTCCAGTGCTTAGCAGCATCCCAGCAGGGCCAGCGGAGACAAGGAAGATAACACAGTTCATCATCAACTCTATCCATTCATCTCTCCTGCTGCCCCCACCCCTGCCATTACGGCTCCGATAGGCATCCTGAACAGCCAATGGGAGAAGGAGTGGGCGGGCTCAGAAAAAAGGCAGGAGGGGCCGAAATACCGCAGTGCGGCAATCTCTGGGTCCTGCAGATGCTCACTGCCTGGAACAGACCCAAGGCATGTAGCTCGCTGCAGCTGCTCGGGATCGGGGTAAGCGGTGCCCTGTGTCCGGCGGAAGTGGGCGGCGGCGGTTACTGGATTTCTCAAAGGGATGTGGTTGCTGGAGGCAGAAGAGGGAAAACCCCCTTCAAGCCCCCAGGGGTGCGGGGGAAACACCCGGGAAGGGACTGGGGGTTGGACCCTGGGGGAGCGGATCGAGGGAGGGGAAGAGGCGCGTTCAGGGCGGTGAATTGGCCCAGCCCAGCAGGGGGCAGCGCTCGGCTCGGGGGCGTTTCTCTGGGTCAGGCTGACTCTGGGGAGCTGCAGCTGATCGGCTGCAGGAGGGCGGGGTTGGGCTGGGGAGCAAAGAGCCGGGTGCTGGCAGCACCTTCCAGCGTCACCCCCCAGCTCAGCTCTGGCCTGTCCCCGGGGAGCTTGGCAGGTTGGCGCCTTGGGTGAATGATCGCCCAGAGCTAAAGAGATGAGTGTGTGGGGCGGGGGAGCACAGAGCCCTGGGGGCGGGGGGAGGGGACATTGTGGGGGGCTGGTGTGTGGGGAGGGGGAGCACAGAGGCCCTGGCATGGGGGCAGAATGGGGGATCCTTGTATCTGGGGAGGGAGGATTTTGGGGGCACACAGAGCCCCTGGCATAGTGGGGGGGGGGAGTTGCTTGGAGTTCCTACAATAAAGGAGGATGGGAGCTGTGGGGGTGGGGAGGGAAGCGGGATGGGTGGATGCAGGTAGCCCATGGTGTGTGCAGGGAGCTTGGCCTGCACAGGCTGGGAAGTGTGGGACCCCAGTGGGATGCAGGGCGATGTGTGTGTCAGCGAGGAGGGAGGGGCTGTCACAAGGACACAGGGTGATTTCCATTAGCCTGGAGCCTGCTTGTCTCCATCCAGCTGCCTGGCTGTACCTCCGCTGGGCCACACCCTCAATCCCAGCAGGGCCGGCTCTAGCTTTTCTGCCGCCCCAGGCAGAAAAGAAGAGCGCCGCCCCCCCCCAGCGGCGCCGACCGCAGCCCAAGCCCCCGCCCTCCGAGCAGCGCAGCGCCGCCCTAGCCCGCCCCAGGGAGGCGGCCCGCAGCTGGCTACCGGTTCGTCTGGGGGGTGGCCGCTGCCCAGAGCGGCCCCTCCTCTGCAGCTGGGGCAGGGCCGCGCTACCGGCTCCGCCTGGGGGGGTTGCTTACCTTGGAAAGGCAGGAGCCGGTAGCGCAGCCCTGCCGGGCTGCAGCGGCGGGGCCGCTTCTCCTCCGCTTGTCCCCGCTGGTGCACTCCGAGAAGCGGCCCCTCCTCTGCAGCCCGGGCAGGGCTGCGCTACCGGCTCCCACCTTTTCGCGGTAAGCAACCCCCCCCCCCCCAGGCGGAGCTGGTAGCGCGGCCCTTCCCCGGCTGCAGAGGAGGGGCCGCTTCTTGGTGTGCACCCGCGGGGGCAAGCCGAGGAGTGGCCTGTCCTCTGCACAGGGGCGGCTCTAGAAATCAGGCTGCCCCGCCCTTCCCCGGTCCCGCGGCGGGTTCCCTCTTCCCGCGGCTATGGTTGAGCTCCCGCAGTCATGCCTGCGGCAGGTCCACCGGAGCCAAATGCCGCCCCCCCGGGAAAGGGCCGCCCCACGCGCCTGCTTGGCGTGCTGGGGTCTAGAGCCGCCCCTGCCTCTGCGGCTGGGGAAGAGCTCCCGCCGCTCTTCCGGTAAGCAGGCACATACACGCCCGTCATTTCGCCGCCCCCTAAATTTCGCTGCCCTAGGCACCTGCTTGTTTAGCTGGTGCCTAGAGCCGCCCCTGAATCCAAGGCCCTGCCTTAATTTGGAAACCTCCAGTCCCTTTGCCCTGCTTTGGGGGGCCCCACAGGCCCAGAGTGGCCTGGGGGATTAGCAGGGGACCTGGTGCCGGGAGCAGGAAACGGAACCCTGACCCCTGCTGCCAGGCCCCCTGCTAATCCCCTGGGCCTCGTCTGTCGCTGGGGAGGGGGCTTGGGTGATGTGGTGGAAAATGGGGGTGGGAAGAGGCGGGACGGGCACAGGGAGTTGTTCCGGGCCCTGCTCCCCCCCTAGGAACGCACAGGGGGCCCAGCTGGGGGATGGGGCTGGCCACCGGCGCTGTCGCATACGAAGCAGGCAGCTGCGTATTCTGTGTATGCCTAAGGATGGCCCTTGGCATATGTTGGTTCTGCTGAATCTCCAGAGGGTGGTGGGAAAGGGCTAAATGCACAGAGGTCGTGGGAAGTCCCTGGAATCTCAGGATTTGCCCCTCCCTCCCCCCTGGCTCCCAACGACAAAGATCATGTGAATGAGACCCCAGTATCAACTTCAAAGATATTAAATGCATCAACAGCGGCTGTTGCACAAAAATAGTAAATGTTGAAGTAGTTCATGGTTTTTTTTGAAGCCAGTCTCATGACCGTTGCTCGTGATGTTTGAGCCCTTGGATTATTTAGGAATATTGAAATGTTAGCAAAGGGTGACACTTGCCCTCTGGGGGCTCGCTCATCATGCGATAAGAGGAAAGATCCTTTCATGGATTGAGAACTGGTTAAAGGACAGGGAGCAAAGGGTAGGAATAAATGGAAAATCCTCAGAATGGAGAGGGGTAACTAGTGGGGTTCCCCAAGGATCAGTCCTAGGACCAATCCTATTCAACTTATTCACAAATGATCTGGAGAAAGAGGTAAACAGTGAGGTGGCAAAGTTTGCAGATGATACTAAACTGCTCAAGATAGTTAAGATCAAAGCAGACTCTGAAGAACTTCAAAAGATCTCACAAAACTAAGTGATTGGGCAACAAAATGGCAAGTGAAATTTAATGTGGATAAATGTAAAGTAATGCACATTTGGAGAAAAATACCCCCAACTATACATACTATATGATGGGGGCTAATTTAGCTGTAACAAGTCAGGAAAAAGATCTTGCAGTCATTGTGGATAGTTCTCTGAAGATGTCCACGCAGTGTGCAGAGGTGGTCAAAAAAGCAAACAGGATGTTAGGAATCATTAAAAAAAGAGTCTGCCTTTATGTAAATCCATGATGCGCCCACATCTTGAATACTGCATACAGATGTGGTGGTCTCATCTCAAAAAAGTTCTTCTGGCAGTAGAAAAAGTTCAGAAAAGGTCAACTAAAATGATTAGGGGTTTGGAACAGGTCCCATATGAGGAGAGGTTAAAGAGGCTAGGACTTTTCAGCTTGGAAAAGAGGAGACTAAGGGGGGGATATGATAGAAGTATATAAAATTATGAGTGATGTGGAGACAGTGAATGAGGAAAAGTTATTTACTTGTTCCCATAATACAAGAACTAGGGGTCACCAAATGAAGTTAATAGACAACGGGTTTAAAACAAATAAAAGGAAGTTCTTCACACAGCACACAGTCAACCTGTGGAACTCCTTGCCTGAGGAGGTTGTGAAGGCTAGGACTATAATAGGGTTTAAAAGAGAACTGGATAAATTCATGGTGGTGAAGTCCATAAATGGCCATTAGCCAGGCTGTGTAAGGAATGGTGTCCCTAGCCTCTGTTTGTCAGAGGATGGAGATGGATGGTAGGAGAGAGATCACTTGATCATTGCCTGTTAGGTTCACTCCCTCTGGGGCACCTGGCATTGGCCAGTGTTGGCAGACAGGATACTGGGCTCGATGGACCTAGGGTCTTACCCAGTATGGCCATTTCTTATGGCTCAGCCGCTGTTCCTGTTTCCTCATGTTGCACATTTCTTGTCTTGCAGGGGGCTGAAGGTGGTTTGATCTTGGTGGAAGAGATTGCAATTTGTTACTTACCAAGCACCAGCATGCTCGGAGCTATACGGACTAATTAAACCCCACACCCCTTTGCCCTGAAGAGCTTACAGTGGAAATAAATGATGAATGGATGAGATGTATAAACAGGTGTCCTGTGCTCATCTGGTTATGGGTGCTTGGTATCCCAGCCCAGGAATACAAACTATAGATCTGAACTGAGCGGTGCGTCTGTGAAGGAACACAGATGTCACTCCAGTGTTCGCTTCCAAACCTGCTGTTCCAGCCCTGCCTCTCTGGGGTAGCAGCCAAGTTGAAGGTGGGTGGAATTTCCTTTTCCAGGTGTGGGGAGTTTAGGAGGTGTCTGCTGTTCGTCACTGCAGAGACTGGGCTTCCCGAATAGGAATGAAATATTCCCTCACCAAGCAAGCGTTATCACGGGCCTGTTTGGTAAGTGAAGGACAGAGAAATGAACTGACCAGCCCCAGGTCATGCCAGGAGCTTGTGACATTGCTAGAAACTGAACCAAGACCTGATCAGCAGATCAATGCTGTCACCATCCTTTGTTGGGACTGAGAGGTAAGATATAGAGGGTAGCACGAAAGGGCACATCTACTAACCCTGGGCTTACGTTGCAGTGTAGAACTCAAGTGAGCAGACCTGGGGTGTGTTAATGTAGGACAGTGGTTCCCAAACTGGGGTTTGTGACATGTTACAGGAGGTTCTTGGAAACTTTTTAGGGAAACATGACGTCGGGCTTTGAAATCTCATTATACTGTCCTGTGGGAGCTGGCTTCATGCCCAGATCGATTGCACTGCTATAGTACAGATGGAAGGTAACCAGACCACACGTTGATGCAGCCCGTAATCAGTATTGTCAACCCCAAGTGTTTAAAAATCATGGATCGGGTCCCCGAATAATGAAATTGGCTTCAAAATTTTAAGGGTTTTTTAAAAATAAATTGTAGAGGGTACTTTTATTTGACTTATGGTTTCTGAGCATTTAGGGCCCACTCTGATCATGTTTTCAACCAAACAGGCAAGGAATTTGCATCATAAAACAAATGCTTAGATTCTTATGTAATCACATGAGTCTGGGAGCTGGTACTTTAAGAAAAGCACCAAATATTGTGAGGCTTGTGATAGAATTGTGAGTTGGCAACACTGACAATGATTTAATTCTTACACACACAACTTTGGCTTGCAGCTAGGGCTAGCAGGAAATCTTTCCTCTCCCGGGGAAAATTCCCATGGAACTGGAGGGAAAAATGATTTTTGTCAAACTATTCAAGGGGAAAAAAGTTGATGTTTTGTGAAAAGCAGGAAAAACCCACCATGTTTTGTTTTTAGGTCGGCAACAGAAAACTGATTTTTATCTGATATTGATTTTTTTTCCCCTTTAAAAAACTGCTGTAAACCAAAAGAAAAAAAACCAGCTGTAATCTGAAGCATGTTCAGGTTTTGGGCCAAATTTGCTCTCCAATGAAAAGTCAAAACTTTTTAGGGAAACCAGAAAATTTCCATTAAAAACCACCCCTCATTTAACTGAAAATCTAAATTTCCATCAGAATATTCTGGTGGTAAAAAGGCAACCGGCGCTAGGGCTGAAGTGAGCAGATTGCAGGACATCCTGCCAGGGTCAGATGGGGAAGGCAAGCTAATTAGCAGAGATTCCACCCCATCTATGCTGCAGCAGCTCCCTCTTCAGTCAGCTACTTCCCTTCTACCACCAGCCACAGCATCTCATTCTGGGCAACCAACATGCTGTATGAGCCGGCGTTTGTTCGGGGAGGGGCAGGAGGTCTGAGCAGAAAAGAGGAGAAGCTGCATGTATCAGTGACTCAACTGGATCCTACAGAACACGTGCATTGTAGGGACAGCCCCGTTCATTCTTCTCTGTGCAATTAGCAGCCTGCCTGACTCAGTGCAGTCTGTGCTTTGTCTGCAGGAGGAGGTTTGCAGGGGATGGAGTCTCAGCGGATTGCTAAAGTGATTTGCAGTGTCACCAGTGGAAGCAGGATGATGGGCTCAGAGGCAAAAGGACTTTGGGAAGCATCAGAGGTAGGAATCAGGGTTTAAAAGCCTCCCACTGGTGGGATACCCAGGGGGAAGATTCAGTGGGCACGGAGGTAAGAGAACCTCTGTGTGTGTCTTCAGGGCCATGCTCAGGGGTGTCAGAGCGTAGGTCCACACAGGGGGAAGGTCCCGTAAGAAAAGGGGTGGGGAAAAGGGGTCAGGCCAAGACAGTGAAGTGGCAGCCAGAGGACTGTGTCCAGTTTGGGTCACCGATGTATTGAAAGGATGTAGAGAAACTGGAAGGGATCCAGAGGCGAGCGACAAAGATGACCCCAGGGATGGAACACCAGCCCTCTGAGCAAAGGCTGACGGAACTGGGTATGTTTAGTTTGGGAAAGAGGAGATAAAGGGATCATATGACTGCAGTCTTCAAATACTTGAAAGGCTGCCATAAAAACGATGGAGAAAAGTTGCTCTGTCTTGCCACAGAGGCAGAACAAGAGGCAATGAGTTCAAACAGCAGCATGGGAGGTCTAGATTAAATCTCAGGAAAAACTTCCTAACTGGAAGAACATCAGAGCAATGGAACAGACGCCTCGGGAGGTGGTGGAAGCTCCTTCGCTGGAGGTTTTCAAAAGGAGGCTGGAGCCATCTGTCCTGGATGGTTTAGACACAACAAATCCTACTTCTTGGCCCAGGGTTAGAGTGGCTGACCCTTGTGGTCCCGTCTAACCCTATGGTTCTGTGAACCCAGCCCTCTCCTCTGAATGGGTGTGACACCTCCGAGCTGGAGGGACAAGATCTAGCCAGCAGAGCACTGCACAAGGAGATTGTGCTAGTAAAACGGAGACAGGGATTGCTGTGGATGGGGGAGGGCGGCGGCAGTGAGGCGGTGTGGGGCAGAATGGGGCAAATGCACGTGGGGTGGAAGGAGGACGGTGCAGAAAGGCCCTCGTGAGACCACAGACACAAGCCTGAGCTCTGTCCGGCAGGTCGGCCAGGGGCTGCTGGATCGTCCCTGGGAGAAGGGACCCTGGAGGGACATGGCACTGGGACAGAGGTGCCCATAGGAACAGTTCCCTTTTCCCCTCTAACCGCCTGCCTTGGGGGGCTGGGTTAGCAGCGGCTGCGCTGATGATTTGTTATAACCTGATGTCCGGGTGCTCAGGGCATTGGCTCCCCCCATCTCTGCCAGCCACAGTAAGGATTCATCCATCGCTTACTGGGAATGGGTGGGGTTCATGGAGACCCCCCAGGGCTGGAGCCAGGGGCTTCTCTGCACTGCTGCCATCTGGCCCTGTGCTGTACTGAGCTCCCCACTAGGCACACCCTGCTGGGGTGAACGGTTACTAACAGCTGTAGCACCCTGAGAGAGACCACAACTGAGATCAGGGCCCCGTTGTGCCAGGCGCTGCACAGACACAGCAAGAGACAATCCCTGCCCCGTAGAGTCGGCGACCTGAGCTGTGGAGACTTTATGACTTGGCCAAGGTCACACGAGGAGTGTGTGGAGGAGTCAGGAATTAAATCTAAATTTTTCAGGTGCCATGGCAACGCCTCGAGCGCCAAGCCAGCCCTTCACAACATGGCTGCCCCTGGCCAAAACTGCTCAACACATCCAGAGACTTTGGCTTTGTTCTGGGATCAGGTTGTGCTGGTTTCACAAAAGGTGCGTTTTTAAATCCTTTTAGTTAAACTGGTTCAAAACCCAGCCCAACTCCCTGTATTCCCACGTCAGGGAAATTAAACTAATTGTTCCCCCTTTTTTAACCAAAGCAAGTGGTGTTAAAAGCCTCCGCATCTTAATTGAGATACGCTCCGTGCCTGCCCCCTCCCACAGCTAGTCCATCATTCCTCACTAGAAGAATTGCTAATGTGGATTTTCATAACAATAATTGTTCCTCTTCTTGTTCCCAGGCGTTAATGAGCAGTGACATAACCCACAATGTTAATATTTAAGGCATCATCTCGCTTAGTGGAGATTAGTTTGTATCTCAGAGCGATTGTTTCAGGCTGTCTGCAGGCTCAGGCAGAAGTCGCAGCACCCGTTATACTCATGGCAGTTCCTATAGGAATTGCCAGAATGGATCAGACCAGATCCAAGATCCATCTAACCCAGGGCCCTGCCTCTGGCCAGTAACTGATGCTTCAAAGGCCAATGTAGGTGCAGCAGGAGATGTAGGATAATCTGTGGGACATTAGGTCATACCTTGGTCTCTAATAGTTAGACTGAGCTATGCCCTGAACCCAGAGGTTCCCTGACACAATTTGTTAGCATAAACTATTGTAACTCTGGGTGCTCTTTTTATGCATAAAAGGGTCCAATCCTTTTTGAATGTTGCAAAGTTCTTAGCCCTGACACCTTCCCGTGGCAATGAGTTCCACAGTCTAATTATGTAAAATTACAAGTAACTCAGCCTAGACCCACGGCAGTTACTTGATCCCAGCCAGTAATCTAATCAGGAAGGAGGATACAACTGGTTAAGTTCTCCTTCAGACCAGCTGGGTGTCTGGGACGGAGGAGTGGCCGCACCAGTTGGAGATCTGGCCCCATTGACTCCCATGGAGCGACACTGACACACACTAGCCGGGATCTGGTGTTTGTTGTCCTGTGACTCAGTGACCTGTGGGGAGCTAATTAAGTATTTTAGGAAGAAGTGTGAGAGTGGCCACCAGGAAGAGTTGGTGGCCGCATTCTGAGGCCACCAAAAATTTTGTCCTGAGAACCCCTGTGCTAGACCGGCTGCTGCTAATGCAGTGCGCCCGGATCAGGTTAGCCCATTTCCCACAGCAGCTGGGAGCTCATTTGTGGCTTTCAGGATCCCTCTTTTCCGTGGCCTTGTGAGGGTTAATTCCCACACGCAAAAATAACTGGGCTGGCTTACAGCGAAGGTTGCCAGAGGACCCAGCATAGAATCATGGGACTGGAAGGGACCTTGAGAGGTCACCTAGTCCAGTCCCCTGCACTCATCCCTGACAGGTGTTTGTTATTGAAGATGTTTAAGAGCAGGATGGACAGAGATTGCACAACCTCCCTAGGCAATTTATTCCAGTGCTTAGCAGCATCCCAGCAGGGCTAGTGGAGACCAGCAAGATCATACAGAGCTAATCACCAGCTCTGTCCATCCAGCTCTCCCCCTCCTCCTCCTCTGCTGCCCCCTTCTGCCATTACCGCTCCGATCGGCATCCTGAACAGCCAATGGGAGAAGGAGTGGGCGGGCTCAGGAGATACAAAGGGAGGAGGGGCTGAGATGCTTCATTGTGTCAATCACTACACAGAGCAAGTGCAATGCATTTAACTCGCTGCAGCTGCTTGGGATCAGGGTAAGTGGTGACTTGTGTCCAGGGGAAGTGGGAGGGTTTAGGGGATTTCCTAAAGGAATGTGGATGATGGAGGCAGAAGAGGGAAAACCCCCATATTTTTTCTGATTTTCACCCTACTTTTGTACCATTCAAATATCTAAAAAATAACTTGTTTTATGAGGAAAATACAATACGTTGTGTGCAATCTCTGCATTATGAGCGTACATTAGTCTGGGTGTATATACAAAGCTGCCTGTTGAAGTAAGGCCATGTATTAGTCTAGAAGATACACACAATAAACAAACGAGGGTCTGAGCATACTGCGGAATCTCACACCTACACCCGCACCCACCACAAACACATTTCAAGCTGCCAGCAGAAAATGGTTTTAGTGACTTGGCGCACTAAAGCGGGAAGAAAATGAAAATGAAAATCTATCTCAGAACACGGTTCATTCTGAACAACCAATGGGAGGAGTGGGCGGGCTCAGCAGATAAAAGGGAGAGGGGCTGAAATGCTGCAGTGCATCAATCTCTGGGTCCTACAGATGATCTCACTGCACGGAGCAGGTGCGATGCATGTAGCTCGCTGCAGCTGCTTGGGATCAGGGTAAGCGGCGCCTTGTGTCTAGGGGAAATTTTTTGGGGGGTGGGAGGGGTTAGTGGATTTCTTAAAGGGATGTGGTTGCTGGAGGCAGAAGAGGGGAAAACCCCCTTCAAGCCCCCAGGGGTGCGGGGGGGAAACACCCGGGAAGGGACTGGGGGTTGGACCCTGGGAGGAGCGGATCCGAGGGAGGAGAAGAGGCGCGTTCAGGGCGGTGAATTGGCCCAGCCCAGCAGGGGGCAGCGCTGGGCTCAGGGCCGTTTCTCTGGGTCAGGCTGACTCTGAGGAGCTGCAGCTGATCAGGTGCAGGGCAGCAGCGGTTGGTCTGTGTGGAGCAAAGAGCACATTTCATTAGGGTGTGCACCCAGGGAGCCCCACCCCACCCTAGCCCTGCCCCTGCCCTGCCCCCACCCACTCCCTCCCACTTCCTACCTCCTGACTGTCCCCCTCAGAACCTCCAACCTCCCCTGCTCCTTGTCCCCTGACTGCCCCCTTCTGGGATCCTGCCCCTAACTGCCCTCCAGGACCCCACCCCCTATCTAAGCCTCCCTGCTCCTTGTCCCCTGACCACCCCCTCCAGAGACCCCTGCCCCCAGTCACCCCCCCCAGGACCCCACCAACTATCCAACCCCCCTGTGCCCTGACTGCTCTGACCACTAGCCACACCCCCGCCCCTGACAGGCCCCCTGGGACTCCCACGCCCTATCCAACACCCCCGTCCCCTGACTGCCCCCGAGACCCTCTAGCCTGTATCCAACCCCCCCTGGCCCAGCCCGGCCCCCTTACCACACCGCCACTCAGAACAGAGACCCCACCAAATCTCACCCCCTGGACATCCCCTTGACCAATGGCGTGATGGCACTGGAGCACAAGAGCGCTATGACTGACGTAAGTCAAAGGTCACGTGTAGCACTGGGGAGGCGGCGATTGGCTGGGGGGGGGTAAGAGGGTTCTGTGTGGGGCAGTCTGGGTGCAGGCAGCTCAGTGGGGGATCTAGATGTAGAGGGAGGTTCCAGGTGCAGGGGCAATGGGAGTCTGCAGGCAGGGGCGGCCCCAGGCCCCAGCACACCAAGTGCATGCTTGGGGCGACATGCCGCGGGGGGCGCTCTGCCGGTCGCCGGGAGGGTGGCAGGCAGCCCGCCTTCTGCGGAGGGTCCTCTGGTCCCACGGCTCCGGTGGACCTCCCACAGGCCCCGCGGCCCCACCGAAGCCACAGGACCGGCGACCAGCAGAGTGCCCCCCGCAGCATGATGCCGTGCTTGGGGCGGCAAAATGTCTAGAGCCGCTCCTATCTGCAGGGGGGACCAAGTGAAAGTGGATGGAGCTCAGTGGGGAGGGTGTCTGGGGGGCTCATCGGGATGGTACAGCTGCAGGGGAGGTGGGGCTTGTCAGGGTGAGGGTTTGATGGGGCTGCTTAACAGGGGAGCCCCAGCTGCTGCCAAGGGGATCTGCATGCTCGGCCCTCGCTTCTCCTATCCCCTTCTCTTCCCCATCCCATGCCCCTTCCTTCCCCACTGCCTCTTCCCCCCCCCCCCCGCCCCACAACTCTCTGTTGCACAAGATGAAGGATGGCTCCCAGCACACAGAAGGGAGCTCAGCCAGCACTAGCACCCAGAAGGTGGTGTCCAGCTGCAGTCCAGGGAGCGGAGCAGAACTTTTTTTTTAGCCGTGCTGTGCAGCTCTGCATTCACGGAAATGGGGGGGGGGCATGTGGCATGTGACCTTGCACCCCATGTGGCCCCCCTGCCCGGGGGCTATTTGACTTGCCTGGGCTGAGCCAGCATCACGGCTGGGGCTGGAAGGGGCCTGCCCAGGCTGGGATCCCTCAGACCCCCCTTGCCTGGGGCCCAGATGAGCGCCCCCCCCCCCTCTCCCATGCTGGCCGAGAATGACCCAGCCCCTGCACTGGCCCTAGGCAGCTCAGCCCCGGGAGGTGGCGGGCAGAGCAAGACATCCCGGAGCCGGAGCTGCGCCGAGGAGCGAGGCAGGCAGACCCCTGTGGGACGTGACTCCCGAGAGCCTCCCAGCCGGCCGAGGGGATGAGACGGGGCGGGGATACCTGGGCTGGCCAGGCAGCAGAGGGCAGCACCGGGGAGGGGCTGGAGAGGAGAGGAGCAAATGAAGTGCAGTGCCCAGCTGGCTGATGTGCCCCTGTTGAGCATGTGCCCAGCGCCACTGTAAACTTGCCGGTACTGCTCAGGGCATTAGGGTGTGCCTGGGCACACGCCCTGCGCATGACTATGCCTCCAGCTCAGCTCTGTCCCTGTCCCCGGCGAGTTTGGCAGGTTGGCACCTTGCCTTACTGATGGCTCAGAGCAGGGGTCTCAAACTCAAATGAGCACGAGGGCCACATGAGGACTAGTGCATTGACCTGAGGGCTGTATCACTGACACCCCGCCCCTTGCTGCCTCTGGCCCCGCCCCCACTCCACCCCTTCCATTAGGCCCTGCCTCTTACCACCCCTTCCCCGCCCCGTTCCAACGCCTTCCCCGAAGTCTCCACCCCAATGCTGCCCCAGGGGGTGCAGGAGGGGTGCGGGATGCAGCAGGGGCCTCAGGGCAGGGAGTTGGGGTGCAGGATGCAGCAGGGGGCTCAGGGCAGGGAGTGCAGGAGGGGTGCGGGATGCAGCAGGGGGCTCAGGGCAGGGAGTTGGTGTGTGGGGTGTGAGCTCCAGCCCGGCACCGCTTACCTAGAGTGGCTCCAGGGTGGCAGCGGCGCTCACTGGGGCCAGGGCAGCTCCTGTCCCCAGCCCCGCGCCGCTCCGTTCCAGGAAGCAGCTGGAACCGTGTCCCTGCAGCCCCTGGGGAAGGAGAAGGGGCTCAGGGATCCGTGCATCTGCTGCTCCTCCAGGTATCTCCCACAAAGCTCCCATTGGCCACGATTCCCTAGTCCCGGCCAATGGGAGCTGCGGGGGCGGTGCCTGGAAGGAGGCAATGCAGGAGCCCTCTGCCCCCACCCTACTCCCCGCCGAAGGGGCGTGCTGCCAGCTGCTTCAGAGAGCGGTGTGGGGGCTCACAGTGCCACAGGGGGCAATCCCGCAGGTAGGCAGAGGGGTGGGGGCGTGGGGAGCTTAGCAGGCCGTGTGTTTGAGACCCCTGGCTTAGAGGAAAAAGAAATGTGGGGAGAAGGGGAGCACAGAGCCCTGTGGGGGGGATGGGACATTGTGGGGTGCTGGTACGTGGGGAGGGGGAGGCACAGAGGCCCTGGCATGGGGGATCCTTGTATCGGGAGGGAGGAATTTGGGGGCACACAGAGCCCCTGGCACAGTGGGGGGAGTTGCTTGGAGTCCCTACAATAAAGGAGGATGGGAGCTGGATGGGAGCTGGATGGATGCAGGTAGCCCACGGTGTGTGCAGGGAGCTTGGCCTGCACAGGCTGGGAAGTGTGGGACCCCCGGGAGGCTCAGGGCGATGTGTGTGTTTGTTTTGCTGGGGGCAGCGAGGAGGGAGGGGCTGTCACAAGGCCGCAGGGTGATTTCCATTAGTCTGGTGCCTACTTCTCTCTATCCAGTGCTAGTGCTGTTTTTAAATTATTATGAAGAACAAATTTAAGCTTTGTTGTAATCTGTGTTGTTTGCCTGGACTGCTCAAGACCTGGATGCTTGTGTAGAAGGAACTCTGTGAGTTGGCTTCTTAAATCCCTTCCTGCTGTTTCACATCTGATACTCCTTGGTGAAACATAGGAGCCTTGTCTTAGAACAGGCTTAATCAAAGTGACATAAGCTACGAAAGTGAGATCTGGGAAGTGTTGCCGTTTTCATAATGTAATAAACATACTGTAATGATAAATAGTGTGTAATAAGCACATCATAAGAACAAATTTTGTATTTCCCAGATCACTGCTTTTATATTTTATACTCAGGCAAAGGAGAAAATCCCTGAAATACTCATTTTTAGGAGGGGGTTTGCGAGACTTGACATTTTAGTGAAAGGGGCTGGTCAATTAAAGTTTGGGAACCACTGACCTAGGACTTGAGCGTCTACACTTGTTTGTAACCCAGGTTAGCAATTGTTCAACCCTGGGTCCCACACCAGGGCTCCAGTGTCTGCAATGCACTGTGCAGGCCCGAGTCCAACCACCCATATCCCAGACTTTCTAGCGCCCTGACAGGATGAGGCCGCTCTAGCCCTTTGGTGGTGGTGCAGTGTGGGAAAACTTGACTGTCCAGAGGACAAAGAAAGTCGGCTTGTGGGATGCTATTGGCAGACTCCCAGAGTTCAGTGGGGCTGCGTCTACACAGCAAAGCAATAGGGCTTGAACCCTGGGTCCTGGCTTGACTCAGGTTCAGGCCTTTTACCCCAGTGGAACCCTGGGTCCAAGCCCTGGGTTAGTGCAATTTGTGTGTTGATGGAAGAGGGGTTAGCCTTGAGCCTGAGTTTGAACCCTGGGCTTACGGTGCAGTGTGGACATACTAGAACCTGATCCCAACCCCCCTGTTTCTGTTAAGGTCACTGAGTGCTGGATCCGGGCTGGCAGAACCACAGTAGGTGGGTAACAGCCTAAGCTTGGGCTAGTGGGGATTTGTTTCCTAGGGGACTTTAAATGACTTGTGTTTATAACCAGGTTTGGGGGAGGTTGATGATGATTTTCATAATTTTGACAGATAATACTGATGTTTGGTTTTAAGCTTTTTAAATTTTTTAAATCAATTTTAAATGTTCACAGCTGTGCAAAATTATGGGTTCTAGGCCTTTTAAAAATGTTTGTTTACATGCTTGCAGTTGTGGGAAATTAATTGGGGGAGGGGGAGTCAGACAATAATTAATGACAATAGATGTTTAAATCTCAACAATTAAAGCTTTATAACCTTTAAAACACAAATTTCAACATCTCATATCAAAACATACAAGGGAAATAGGCATCAAACAAACCCTAATCAGCTCTCAAGCAGCATTTTCCTTACTTTGTCTGTGAAGCTCAATAATTGTGCCTGGAAATATTTTGTCAGTTTGAGCACCTGCGGTGAAATTGACCTTTATTGACAGTGGCAGATAAAAATCTAATCCTATTTATACCACATGAATGGCTCACAGTGGAAAGCTAGCTGGGGATAAAAGGGACTTTCAGGAGCCTGGAAAATTGATTCCATTGCAGAACATTCTCTGCTTCCAAGTGGGTGCGGAGGGGCACGTGCACACGTGTTTGTGTCCACAAATGTATATGTCTGTGTTGTCCCAGTTTGTATCCTTGACGTACGTGTGTGTGTGTGTGTGGTTTTTTCCCCAGCGTCCTCATCCGCTCCCCCCAAATGTCTCTCTTCCCTCCACTGCCCTCTGTGTTCCCCACCACTGTGTGCTCTCTGATTGCAAGTATGTGTGAGCCCCCCCGCCTTGGGGTGTGGTTTTTTGTGTGCCTTTTGCACCCCCTCTTATGTGTGTGTTCTCCCCAAGTGCGTATTGCAGGAAGAGCTCAAATGGAAGAAAGAGGACTAGGTTTCATGAGAGCTCTATCTACACCTGTGACAGGAGAGAGACTCAGGAATCCAAGCCAGCTGTGTGTGTCTGTGTCTGTCCCTGTCCCCACTGCCCCCTACTCTGTTCCTCCTGAGGATCAAGGTAACCCCCTACTGCTTAGCTCCATGCCAGACACATGACATGTGAGCCCTGCTCTTTAAACAAATGCACTTTGCTTCTCTGCTTTAGAGTCCTTTGTTTGCTTCCCCCAGCATGCTCTTCATGCGGCTGCTAAGAGACCATCTGCCGTTCCTCCCCTGCAGTCCCTCCCCTGCTCCCAGCAGACCAGGACCACAACAGTCACTCTGTGCACATCTGCTCTCACGCCCACCCATTGCTGCTTCTAAATGCCAGATGCTTGGACCTAAGATCATTGAGCGCAGGTGTTAAGCTAAACTGCAGCACACCACTCAGGGCACCACACAGGGGCTCTCCTCTGTTTAGTTATGTTGGGTTCCCCTGAGACCTCTTCCCCTCAGCTCCCCAAGAACGACTCTGGGCTGATCACTCCGGTGTCTGATTTGGCAGATAGCGAATATACGCTGAGTTGATCAGACTCAAGTGTGGGGGGTGGGTATGGGGAGTATCACACATCCAAAGTTACACA
This sequence comes from Mauremys mutica, assembly GCF_020497125.1. Taxonomy (NCBI): domain Eukaryota; kingdom Metazoa; phylum Chordata; order Testudines; family Geoemydidae; genus Mauremys; species Mauremys mutica. The sequence goes on from NC_059083.1 coordinate 6,947,354, forward strand.
TATCGCCAAGTTATCCAAGTACCACATATCCCAAGTTACACCACCAACCCCTTCCTTCATGCACTACATTGCATTCATGATCCATTGCTTCACATTTTGGGTTTGGCTTGGTTCCTTTGCAGGAACCAATCCCTGTACAGCAAGCGCTACCCCACCCTATGTTTGACTTTACTCTTTACCTCATATTTATGCTCCTGACTTCTCTTGTCCACTGTTTTCTTGCTGTTAACAAGAACCCCAGGGGTTCTCTATCATAGCTCGCTCAGACACTCTCTCTTTTAGTTTACTGTCCCATTTGCTTATCTTAGCGCAAACATTTCTGCTGCTCTAGTTACCTCCCTAATCTTGTCTTCCAAGAAATGAGGCCTCCCCCATGTTTCATAACGTGTAGGGGAACATGAGTAATGTTGGCTTATCGCTGGGGCATGTGAGAAATTCTTCACATGTATCGTTTATCTGCTGTAAAATGCCCTTTCAGTTGACCTGAAATAATTTGCAGATTTGACACCATTTCACTGAATAGTTTGCCCCCCCCCCCGACTTTGGTGCCATTCACAAAATAGTGGGGTGCGGGGTTAGATGCTGTTGTAACCACTGGACTAAAAGTTCTACGGGGAGGACATTCACAGGGGATGGAGCAGGGATTTCTCCCTCCTCGGTGACTGGTTCCGTAGCCCGGTGGCTGGGACAGTCTCACATGCTCTCTGGCCCAGTGAAGAGCTGAGTACTTTATATGGCGTCAGGAGGAGAGATTGGGAGGTACCTGCCCTAGGACACCCCACAGCCCGACCGTCTCCCAGGAGCTGCTCTAACCGCAGGGATAACGGTGCACGACCACCTCCGTCTGTTTTGTGGATCTAGCCCTGTAAAAAGGCCGGGGAAGAGGGGTCCTGGTGATTCCGTCTCTTCCCCAGGGGCAGCTGCTGCTGACCTGATCGCGTTTGGACCCCACCTGCTCCCCAGCCCAATCCCTGGAGGGCCAGTGGCTGCTCCCACCCCTGCTCTTGTCTCTGCCCCCAGCAGCTGCAAGCTCACCCGCCCCGCCCCAGCCTGAGCAGCCTGATGGGCAGGAGCAGAAACAGATCAGCCCCTGCAATATTTCCATTGAGGAGGGGGTGCTCTCGCATGCCCCCTCCCCCACCCACAGCCGTTCTGCCACCCCTGCCTGGGGGGAGGGTTACAGAAATACCTGCAGGAACTAAAATCACTGGGTGTGTGTGTGTGTGGGGGGAATTAATGGAAAACGCTGCCAGGTAAATGATTTTGGAGAAGTACCAGCCCGCGGGAAATTGCAAAAACTGGTTCTGACTGGATTCAACTGTCTGTTAATGGCTCATTTATCTTCTGCTTGGTTTTTTCCTTTTCTTCCCTGGCAACTAATACAATGTCTGTGTGCATGCAAATATGGTTGCTAGGAGTCAGGCCAACGAGTAACAGGTACATCATATTGTATCCTGTTTCTTGGGCTTTTAAACAAATTTGTTAGCCAAATTCTTTGTTTATAGCCTGTTTTTCTTCAGGAGGTGAGTCCGGGTTGGGTTGGGGAAGGTTTTAGGCAGACACTCTGCAATGACGCAGACGGCCTGGCGTCCTGACTGGTGTTCTAAGCACAGGCCTGGGGCTGTTCGGCTCCAGAAGCAGCCGGTGCATTAAGCCCAGCGTGGGCATAAGCTAGGACAGCTCTGTCTCAAAATCCTGGGACATCAGTGGGCCCCAGTTCCAGACCCGTCCATTGCCATGGGCTCACTGCACATCCTGCCCCCACGGAGTCTGGTGCCAGGCTGCGTATCCACGGTGCGGACGGACAGAGCAGCTTTGGGGGAAAATGCCGTTTGCTTTGAAGTGCCGACTGCGGGTTTCATGCTCTGCAGCTGCTGTTACTAGGGAAACGGGCTGCTGGGTGAGTTGATCTGATTTAGGGCTTGTCTACGCTGGCAACTTTCTCACTCAGGGGTGTGAAAAAACATCTCCCCTTCCCCGAGTAATGCAAGTTTCAGCGCTATAAAGCGCCAGCGTAGACAGTGCACCAGCGCTGGGAGCGATTCCCCATTTTAGCAGAGCTTTTTGTTCAGAGCTAGGAGCAAACACATTCCTGGGACTCTTTACCCCCTGCACCACCCGGCTTGGTTTTTAAGCCGCAGGGCAAACAATGGGCCCGGGTCATGCAGCCCATTTATACCAGCGCAGCGTAAGGACAAAGCCTGGCACCAGACTGTGGTGGCAAGACTGGCTCGTGAGAACCGAAGAGTCTCGAACGGGGGCCCATTGACGTCTCACGACTCTGAGACAGAGCGGACACGATAGATGGGTTCCAAGGCCAGAAGGGACCATTGTGATCATGTAGCCGGAGCTCCGGAATAGCACCAGCCAGAGAGCGGCCCTGGATGAATTCCGGTTTGAACTAGAGCAGAGAGTTTAGAAAAACATCCGATCCTGATGGAAACATTTACAGTGGTGGAGATTTTATTACGATTCAGACTCTCTAATGTGTTACTAGTAATATATAGAACCAAGGCCCTTTCTTTTTTGGTTTTTATTTTGTTTAAAAGTCCCTGGGAATTTCAGTGTTTGTTACAAACAATTTTAAACATAGGTGAAAATCACTGCAAAAAATGAACTTCACAGTTTTCTGGTTAAATATTGGGGGACAGAAGAAAAAGCAACAAGTAGAGGGAAGTGGGAGTATTGAAAGGAAAATCAGTTTAACGCTGTGGTTTGTATTATGAACTGTACATAGTACATACATGTAGGCACTCACATAGGTGGGTGTGTATGTTTTTCACTTTAATAGACAGCCTCGCATTTACACTTAGTCTAACTTATTATTAACGTGAACACACCAACCTAATGTAATGTACTGGATTTTTAAAAACATAATTAGTATTTCCATGTACTGGAGAGGTCAAGAATTGGTTAAAAAACCCCTCCACCCAATAGCTTTTGTAAAACCCTGGAATTTTTCAGTTAAAAACTGAAAACAAATGGCATTCTGTGTAATATGCATTGAGCGAGCCAGACACCAACAGAAACTGCTTCCCAATTCTTCATTGATGGTCTGGGGGAGAGGGGATTTTAACGCCTGTCAAAGAAGAAATTGATTTAAGCTCCTTTTCTGTTGAGGACTGTGGTATTTCACCACTTCCAACGTATTGTGTTGTCGCCCCTCCTGCTTTCCTTATCCAGCTCTTTGGTTGTGAGACACGTTCTATTTACACCCCAGTAGCTGCCCAGCTCACAAGGGCTGTTTCCTGACAGTTGGCCCACAATGCCCTGAAGCAGGGAGCCTCCAACTTTTCATTTCATGGGGGATGTTCTTAGACCCCGTTCGTTATGGGGGGGGGGAATAACGCCGGCCTCAGACTCTCACCACTCACCCATGTTGGCGCCGCCCCAGCAGTGCGGGATTCATCTGCTGATCTCTGGCTTGTACACTCGTGTCCCTCCTGCCCACCCACCAGACACACACGCAGCCCTATAGACTCATAGACCTGAAGACCAGAAGGGCCCAGCATGATCATCCAGTCTGATCTCCTGCACGTCACAGGCCACAGAACCTCACCCACCCACTCCTGTAACAGACCCTGAACCTCTGGCTAAGTCACTAACGTCCTCACATCATGGTTTAAAAACGTCAAGTGACAGAGAATCCACCATTTACACTAGTTCAAACCTGCAAGTGATCCGTGCCTCATGCTGCAGAGGAAGATGAAACCTCCCCAGGGTCTCTGCCAAGCTGAGCTGGGGGAAAATTCCTTCCTGCCCCCAAATCTGGTGACCAGTGAGACCCTGAGCACATGGGCGAGACCCACCAGACAGATGCCTGGGAAAGAATTCTCTGTAGTAACTCAGAGCCCTCCCCAGCTTGTGTCCCATCACGGATCATTGGAGATATTTGCTAATAGGAGTCATGGCTGGGCCACATGCCACTGTAGGCAACGTCATTGTAACCCCCACCCCATAAACTTATCAAGCTCAGTCTTAAAATGAGTTATTCTGTTGTTCACACTGCTCCCCTTGGAAGACTGTTTCAGAACTAAACTCTTCTGGTGGTTAGAAACCTTCATCTAATTTCAAACCTAAGTTTATTGATAGCCAGTTTATGTCCATTTTTTCTTGTGCCAACATTGGCCCTTGACTTAAATAACTCCTCTCTGTTCCTGGTACTGATCTCTTTGATGTATTGATAGAGAGCAATCCTCTCTCCCCCCTGCTGTCGTTTGGTTAGAGGAAACAAGCCAAGCTCCTTAAATCTCCTCTCGTAAGGTAGGTCCTCCATGCCTCAGATTGTCCTAGTAGCCCTTCTCTGCATCTGTTCTAGTCTGGATTCATCTTTCTTAAACACGGAAGACCAGAACTGCCCACAGTATTCCAGGTGAGGTCTCACCAGTGCTTTGTATAATCAGAGAATCGTCGGACTGGAAGGGACCTCGAGAGGTCGTCTAGTCCAGTCCCCTGCACTCAAGGCAGGACTAAGTATTATCTAGACCATCCCTGACAGGTGTTTGTCCAACCTGCTGTTAATAATCTCCAGTGATGGAGAGTCCACAACTTCCCACAAAATTCCACCATTTATTCCTGTGCTTTACACCGACAGTTAGTACTGACTAATGGTATGAACACTTCCCTGTCTCTACGGGAAATATCTTGCCTAATGCACCCTAGGACTGATGGCTCATAGTCATCCTCCCTGCCCAGCTGCTTATCTGGATCTCACAAGAAACTACTTGGATGGCTTAATCGCCTGACTCCAGAGTCATGACCCATTCGTGGATCGCTAGCGGAGACAGGTGCCTCATTCCAGCCTGGACTTAGGTGCCAAACTCCCCGAGGGGGCAGAGCTTAGGACACACCCCTCTCATTAGCATCGGACGGAGTAGGCGTCTCCCTGCCCAGCATGCTGGCTGTTGTGAATCCCATTCTACGGCACCTACCTCTCTCCATTCATTGTGTCGGGAGCCGGGGAACCTAACCCAGGCGTGGTGGATCCCGGTGCTGTTCCTGAGATTTTTCTAGGCATCTGAAAGTTAGGTGTTGTGACTCTCAGCAGCACGACGCCCTCTGTGGGGCCAGTCCCCCCTGCCTTGAAGAGAGGAAGGATGGTTCTGTCGTTAGGACCTTAGCCTGGGACCTGCAAAACCTGGCTTTGATTCCCTGCTCCAGCACTGATACCTGGGGCGCCGCACCTGGGCCTGATCTTCATGGGTATTTACCTGCCTATTTCCCACTGAAATTGATCTGGGCCGCAGTTCCCCGTCTGTAACACGGGGGTAAAAGCGCTGCCCTGCCTTGTAGGGCTAAATCCAATAAAAGATTGCGGTGACCAGTGCGACGTTGCACTGCATGTGATTTTATGAAAATATGCTCATGAGTGTGACTATGATGTAACTGGAATATGCTTCATGCAGAAGGTCTCTTGTAAGGTATCATTACAAAGCTTATAATCCACTGAGTGTGTGTGACGTTCCCTTCTGGTGTTGTCTGGCCTAGTGATCTCCTAGGTCACTGCAATCCTTGACTCTGGGAGCCAGCCTTACCCTGCTCTGCTGTGAGAACCCCCCACTCCTGGGCTGTTCACGCACAGCCTCTGGCATGTCAGCTGCTCCTAGCTACTTGCAATGAATGACACTAGCCAGTAACTCCAGTCCCAGAAACAACCCTAGAAACCTCCGTCTTGCAGTGGCCAGTTATGCCCACTGGATGCTACAAGCTTATAAGAGTTTGTCAATTTAACAAAGAAATTGATATGTACCAGGCTTGTTCTCCCAAGGGGAGTCTCTGACGCACTTCAAACCAAACGCACGGCTTCAGGTAGAATAAACAAACAGCTTTATTAGCTATAAAGGTATATTTAAGTGATTATAAGTCAAAGCAGAACAAGTCAGATTTGGTCTAATGAAATAAAAGCACAGTGCATTCTAAGCTGATCTTAACACGTTCAATGGCCTTAAAACTTAGATGTTTTTCACCACAGGCTGGTGGCTCTTCAGCCAGGCTCTCCCCTTTGATCAGCGCTTCAGTCGCTTGATGGAGGTGGTGCCTGTAGATGGAGGTGGAAGACAGAGATCATGGCAAAATGTCTCTTCCTTTTATCATGTCCTTTCTTCCCTCCTGGCTTTGCTCTCCCTCTTCAGAGTCAGGTGAGCATTACCTCATCACAGCCCCTGACTGACCAAAGGAAGGGGGGTCACTCCCCTAACAGATTCTTTTGTTGCTGCGTGAGCCAGTGTCCTTTGTTCCTGTGAGGCTGGGCTGGGTTTTCCCATCCATGCCCTGGCGGGGTGGGACCTCCTATTACTCCCCTGCAGAATCTGCTGGAGGAGCAGCACTGGGTGTTGTCATTGGTATTAACAGCAGTGCCTGGAGGCCTTAAGCTTAGACTCACAGAAATGTGGAGCTGGAAGGGACCTGGACCCTTGGAGCCTGTTCCAGAGCTGAACTCCCCGGAGAGTTAGAAAGTTTTCCCTAATATGGAATCTAAATCTCCCTTGCTGCTGATTAAAGCCCATCACTTGTCCTATTTTCAGTGGCCATGGAGAACAATTGATCCCTGTGCTCTGTATAACAGCCCGTCACTTGGTTTAAGACAAATAAAATCAACATGTTTTGCATAGTCAAAAAAAACAGGAGTACTTGTGGCACCTTAAAGACTAACAAATTTATTTTAGCATGAGCTTTCGTGAGCTAAAGCTCACTTCTTCGGATGCATAGAATGGAACACACAGACAGGAGATATTTATACATACAGAGAACATAAAGAGGTGGAAGTATGCATACCAACAGGCAGAGTCTAATCAATTGAGATGAGCTATCTGCCTGTTGGTGTGCATACTTCCACCTCTTCATGTTCTCTGTATGTATAAATATCTCCTGTCTGTGTGTTCCATTCTATGCATCCGAAGAAGTGAGCTGTAGCTCACGAAAGCTCATGCTAAAATAAATGTGTTAGTCTTTAAGGTGCCACAAGTACTCCTGTTTTTTTTGCGGATACAAACTAACACGGCTGCTACTCTGAAACTTTGCATAGTCAGTTAGTCTCAGCTTCCCCCGCCCGGCCCTGGCCTCACCAGCTGGCGGCGTTCTGTGGGTGTTGCAGCAGAGCTGAGTGGAAAGGAAGGTATTGTAGGGACTTTCTGTGTTTTGCAGGGGGTGTTTTATACGATGATGAGGGGGGAGCCTGGAGATGCTTGCAGGGGGAAGAGGCTGGGTATCACCGGCAGAGCGATGGTGCTGTCCCTGGTATGATGAAATAGCAGGTCTGCTAGGAAGTGAGGGGCTGAAGGGTGAAGAACTGCGGCAGGGGGCTAAGCAGAAAACTGCTTCTCCAGCCCTCGGTCACTCCAGCTCCAATGAGGGGGGGTGAATGGAGCTGGACAGACCCCTCGGCCCTGGCTGGGGAAGCTGGAACAGCTGCTGCCTGCTCAGGCTGGGCTGGCTAAGAGCCCGGGGGGAAGAAGCCGGGGGGAAGCTGCAGCAGAGGAAAGGCAGTGAGGGGAGGCAGAGAGAGAACTTGCCCCTCTCTCCTGCCGGGGGCCTGCGAGACGGGGGCGACGTGTACGGTGAAAGGTGGTGGGAGCACAGCCTGTAACAGCCTGTAAGTAAAAGCACCAGGTGGGCCCTGCACCTAAAGGTGTCTGGGCGACTTTCTCAGCCCAGCGGGGGCAGGAGCCAGGAGGGCCCTGCAGTGAGGCTGTTACACGAACCGTAAAGGCATCGAGGAGAAGCTTGTGTCTAACGCTGTAGAGCGGGAGCCAGGGGGAGAGACCAGGGAGGCGTCTACGTTGGCAGGGGAACAAACTCGAAGGGTAACGGCGCTGGAGGCTTTTAGGAACAGGTTCGACGGACGCCTGTCAGGGCTGGTCTAGGGTTACCTGGTCCTGCCGCAGCGCAGGGGGCTGGACTTGAGGAGCTCGCGAGGTCCTGTCCAGCCCGACATCGCTCTGACTCTGTTCTCAGCAGCCACCTTGTGCATGAAGCGGGGAAGGGGTGAGCTCTGGTCTGTGTGAGGGGGGAGGGGAGCAGAGAGAGGGAGGGGGGTCAGTGGGGGAGGGAGAGAGAATTCCTGCTCGTTACCTTAAAGCGAGTGCAGAGAAAATTGGCATCAATATGAAAGAGGCTTTATGCTGCCAGAGTAAACATTTCTGTTTAGTACCCAGACCAGTGTGTGCACTAAAAACAAAACGCTCCCCAGCGCGCCCTGCTCTGTTCTCCTCCGGGGACGGGAGGAGAGGGAACGAATCCCGGGTCACCGACAGCTGCTCATGTCCTGCAGCAATGAGGAGAGGAGAAGAACAGAATTTATATGGCAGCGTCTGGAGACTTGTTGGGATCCGAGCCCCTTTGCCCTGGGAGTTTTACAGACCGAGTTAAGTCCCTTCCCCAAGCAGCCTGCAGTCTGAATAGACACGAAACAGATCAACAGCTGGGGCTGTGGCTAGAACATGCAAGTGAAAATAGTGAAGAATGGGAAGAGCCTTTTAGTGATGTGATTGGTTGTGATTAGTTGCAGTCTCACAAGTGTCTGTTACTTGCCTAGTTAAGTTTAATGGCGCAGCTGCTCTCTGGTCCGTTTTTAAACCCTGACAGTTTTGGTTTCATTCTACTTATAGGATACAAAAGTTCCCCAATTAATTCTGTGTTACAGGCCCAGCCCTGTGTTTAATCACAATCCGGGGGCCAGGGGCATAAATTTAGAGCTACGCACGCCCCTCAGTGCACTGCGAGGTTCCCGCGAGCATCAGTGACAGTCTGCAGGGAGATGAAGGGGGAAATCTGTTCTTGATGAAATAGCAGAATTGATCAGTTCTGTGGTTGCCTGTTCTGACTCACTCCCTCGTGTGTTGGTGCCAGGCAGTTTATCCCCCCACCACACGTGGAAAACCGATTTACATTTTTTTCCCCATGTTGACAAGGCCTGAATCACAAGGCCACCCTCTGTCTCTGATAAGGCCTCAAGACCATCAGCTGCTACCCTGGATGCAAGGAGGCTCTGTTCCCCTTGTTAGCTCAAGCTGTGCAGGAAGAAGGGCTGTTGGGTGCTGGGCTCTTTGGAAAATCTGACCCCCAGGGGTGGGTTCACTTTATTTGCAGCTGCAGCCCATTGCTGACTCATTCAATTTGTGACCCACTCGCACCCCCAGCTCCTTTTCAGCAGTACAACCCCTGAGCCAGCTGTTCCCCAGTTTGTAGTTGTGTGTTTGATTTTTCTTCCCATGTGCAGTATTTTGTGCTTATCTTTACTGAATTTCATCTTGCTGAATTCAGACCAATTCTCCCATTTGTCGAGGTCATTTTGAATTCTCATCCAGCCCTGCAAAGTGCCTGTGATCCTCCCAGTGTGGAGTCAGCCGCAAATTTTACAAGCTTGCTCTCCACTCTGTTATTCATGGAAACAATGAATTGCTCCTGAGACAGGACCCTGGTGGACGTCACTAGATCCATGTAGATGCTCCTGCCCTGAAGCTCGGTGAGAAGGGTGGGTCTCCGAGCCCGTGCAATTTAAGTGCCATAGCACAAGCCGAGTCTCTAGTCCCGGGCTCTGAGACTCGCTGCCGTGGGTGTTTTGCAGTGTAGACATACCCTGGGTCATTACTGAGCGCCTGGAACCTGCCCACTTGCAGCGATGATGCAGGCGAAATCCTCTCTGAACTGTTAGTGATTAACTTCAACAACTCCTGGAAGGTGGGTGAGGTCCCATAGGAATGGAGAAGGGCAGACATAGGACCCACCTTTAAAAAGGGGAAGAAAGAGGAACCAGGGAATTATAGACTGGTCAGTCTAACTGATTTCCATTATAGCCCTGCCTAGGGGCCCCATTGTGTGGGTGTCTGCACAGATGGTACTTACCCCACCTGAGCGACAGGCTCAAATCATGGCAGCAGTCGAGAGGCAGGCAAACAAGTCCTGACAACAGTGTAGCAACCAGTGACTGAAACAGACGGGGCGAGTGCAGTGAGCGCGAGTTAGGGAGCCGGCGATCGATCGTCGCAATTTGTCCCTGGCTTGGTAACAGTGCCGCAGCTCTGCAATATCTCCTGAGGGGACAGAGCTGGAGGCGCAGAGAATCCATGGCCAAGGGGGTTAGTGATGGTCATCTAGTATTTAGGCCTGTTTATTAGCCTGAGGTAGAATTTGGGGTTCGTTTGACTTTTGATCTTCTTACGTCCTCACTAACATGTGGGAACAAAGACTCTGTGTGTTGCATCTGCCCACGGCCAGGTGGGGTTTATGGCACAGGATGAGACGAGAAGGAAGAGAGTGAAAGTCTCGCTGGGGATGGTGGGAGTTTGAGGGACGAGCGGACGCTGGAAGGCTGCTGGACTCCTCTCCCAGGCCAACCAGTCAGGAGGGGAGTGAGGGATGTGTGGGGGGGAGGCATAAGAAAGGCTAAAAGCCAAAGAAACAGTGACCCTGCCTGGCCGAAACACCCCCTCCCTCCTTGCCCCTCCCATGCGGCACAAAAAGAAGTGCTGATGAAGCCCCCAGACTCCCGATCCTCCAAAAGGAACATGGACGTAAATTGTAAGGGGTGGGGCCGGGGGCAGGCACTACAGGTCTGATTAGGCCTGATAAGAAAGAGGAGGGGGATGGGAAAGCTGTGCTGCTGTGCAGAGTTGTGGTTGTGGTTGCTTGGTGACCCCAATTAACATTGTTCCTGCACCTGGGACTGTGGCCTTCAGCTTTGGGTCTGCGTGACAGGAACCGAGGGAGGGCGAGGGGAGGCCCTGCCAGGGGGGAGTTCGGGGGCGGTTGCAGGAAGTGCCTGCAGTGGGGAAGTAGAGGCAGGTGGCATCAGGCAGCCTGTGGAGCAGGGGCAGGATATGGGGAGATCCAGGAGCCCCTGGTGGGTGCAATGAGGCCAGTCAGCACAGGCTACAAAGTGCCCCCCTCCCCCCAGTAATGTAACAACACTCCAGGCCCAGAGGGGTTTGTGGTCACAGCCAGCTCGAGGTGCTGCACTCGCCAGCCCAGCGATCCGCGCTGCAGAACCGCGGCCGAGCCACCGGGTGATTTCACGGGCAGCCCAGAGACGGGCAGAGCAGAGCGTTTGTGCCCGACGACTTGCGCTAACGACGTCCCGACTGCAGTACTGGCTCTGGCATCAGCAGCGCTCGAGCTACGGGTCCCCCCAGCCCCAGTGGGGCGGCTGGGTCGTGGTTACGGCACCGCTTCACTCAGACTAGTGGTTTGTAGGCGTGCTCGGGAGCTGGCTCCAGGGCAACGCTCGAGTGGCCCCTCCAGCTAACCCTGTGGCAAAGACAAGTCCTTGGAAGCAGAAAAAAGCTGCCACTGCCTGGAGAGTTTTATGACTAGTAACAAACGTTGCTATTTAGTATACAGGGCAGCGTGTGTGTTAACAACACAACCCTGCTGTGATAAATGGAGGGGGTGTAGCTCCCTTTGATGGACACCCAGCCAGCCAGTTAGCTGTAAAATTCCACTTGGTAGCTGTTCTTTACTTGCTGTACCTGTAACCAGTTAAAATGTCCCCCAGGTAAAGAGAGAAAAAGTGGGCACCTGACCAAAAGAGCCAATGGGAAGGTAGGACTTTCTAAAATAGAGAATGAAACTTCCCCTTTGTCTGTTGTTCTCTGGGCTGGAGGGACGGAGCAGCCGGGCTATAAGCAGCTGAAGCCAGGTATAATCATAAATTATTACATCATGCCTAGAACTACTTATCTGAGCTCCAGCTGTGTAAGTAGATTAGAATGTTTAGCTAGAGGCGATTAGAGTTATTGCTTTTATTTCTTATTAGCTTGTGGACTCCTCTGTGCTAACCCCAGATGCTTTTGTTTGCTTGAAACCCCCAAGAAAGCTATTTTGGGTGCTTGATTTTTGTAATTGTTTCTTTTAAGATCAGATGTAATTTTTTTCTTTTTGTTTTTAATAAAATTTACCCTAAGAACAGGATTGGATTTTTGGTGTCCTCAGAGGTTTGTGCGTGTTTGATTAGCTGGTAGCCACAGCTAATTTCCTTTGTTTTCTTTCTCAGCTGTTCCCCGGATGGGGGGTGGGAGTGAAAGGGCTTGAGGGCACCCCATAGGGAGGAATTCCCAAGTGCTCCTTCCTGGGTTCAAAGAGTTGGGGGTATTTTTGCGTTTGGTGGTGGCAGCGTTTACCAAGCCAATATCAGAAAAAAGCTGTAACCTTGGGGATGTAATACAAGCCTGAAGCGGCCAGTATTAATTTTTAAAAATCCTTGCAGGCTCCACTTCTGCACTCGGAGTGCCAGAGTGGGGATTCAGCCTAGACACCTGCCAAAACAAAACACTCCAGGGCATTGGCAATTCACCCCCTGGGCAGAGGGCAAGAGAGAATAAACCACCTGTGACAGATATTTATCTCTGAGCCTGGGTCTACACACTGTGGTGCTGAAAGGAGCCATGTAGACGTTCCTGCCCTGAAGCTCGGTGAGAAGGGGGGTCTCCTCCTGTTTAGCGCCATAGCACAAGCCCGAGTCTGTAGTCCCGGGCTCTGAGACTCGCTGCCGTGGGTGTTTTGCAGTGTAGACGTACCCTGGGTCATTACTGAGCGCCTGGAACTTGCCCACTTTGCAGTGACGATGCAGGCGAAATCATCTCAGACCTGTTAGCGATTAACTTATGGAAGGTGGGTATGGAGAAGGGCAAACGTTGGACCTACCTTTAAAAAGAGGAAGAAAGAGGAACTAGGGAATTATAGACCTGTCAGTCTAACTTCGATCCCTGGAAAGGGACTAGAACAAACGATTAAACAATGGGCGTGCAAGCCCCTAGCCTAGAGGATAACAGGGTAATAAGTAAGAGTCAACATGGATTGGTCAAGAAAAAAATTGTACTAACTAACCCAACCTTATTTCCTTCTTTTAACAGGGTCACTGGCCTAGTGGAGAAGCAGGAGACGTGATATATCTTGATTTTAGTAAAGCCTTTGACATAGTCCCACGTGACATTCTCACAAGCAAACTGAGGAATGTGATCTAGATGAAATGACTATAAGGTGGGTGCACAACTGGTTGAAAGACTGTACCCAGAGTAGTTATCAGTGGTTCACTGTCCAGCTGAGAGGATGTATCTAGTAGGATGTAGCAGGGGTCAGTTGTAGGTCAGGTGCTAGTCATTATTTTCATTAATTACCTGGATAATGGAGTGGAGCGAATGCTTATAAAATGGGAGGCTGATACCAAGCCGGGAGGGGTTGCAAGCAAGTTGGAGGACAAGATTAGAATTCAAAGTGACCGTGATAAATTGGCCTGAAATCATCAAGATGAAATTCAGTAAGGACAAGTACAAAGTACTACACGTAAGGAGGAAAAAAATTAAATGGACAACTACAAACAACTGGCCAGGTGGTTGTAGTGGCGAAAAGGATCTGGGGGTTCTAGTGGATCAAAAACTTGAATGTGAGACAACAATGTGATGCAGTTTCAAAAACAGGCTTTAATATCATTCCGGGGTGCATGAACAGGAGTGCCGTGTGGAAGACAGGGGAGGTCATTGTCCAGCTCTGTTCGGTCCTGGTGAGACCTCATCTGGGGTACAGTGCCCAGTTCTGGAGATTAAGAAAGATGTGGACAATTTGGGAGAGTTCATAGAAGAGCAACAAAAGTGATAAAAGGTTTAGAAAACCCAATTTATGGGGAAAGGATGAAAGAACTGGACGTGTTTAGTCGTGAGAAGAGAAGGCTGAGGGGGGACCTGATAACATCCCTTAATGTATTTGCAGGCTGTTATCAAGAGGACTGTGATTGATTGTTCTTCATGGCCACTGATGGCAGGACAAGAAGTAATGGGCTGAATCTGGAGCAAGGGAGATTTAGGTGAGATATTAGGAAAAAACATAACTCTAAGGGGAGTTAAGCTCTGGAACAGGCTTCCAGGGGAGGGTGTGGAATCTCCGTCACCGGAGGTGTTTAAGAGCAGGTTGGACAAACACCCGTCCGGGATGGTCTAGGTTTACTTGGTCGTGCTCAGCGCAGGGGGCTGGACTTGATGACCTGTGAGGTCCCTTCCCACCCGACATTTTTCGGATCCTTTGATTTGATGAACTGGCTCTTTGAGGAGCTCAGAGGCAATTTGCCTCCTTGGATTTTTTGCTTTTAAACACCGTCAATCTGAAATATTTGTTGACGGAAAATGCCGTCAGCCCCGGCTCTGGCAGCCGTTCCACCCTGGCTCAGTAAATGCACAGCATGTACCAACGGCTCCAAAGCTAAAAGCCTCCAAGGCCCATCGATGTGAAAGACTCAAGTTCAATTAAAGGTCTCACTCCCCCAGTCCCACCTGAAAACGTCTGGGAGAAAGGAAACCAGGTCTATGAAGTGGGAATGAGGTGACATTTCTAGCATTTAAGAACTGTGATTGTAACCAAGGCCAAGTTAGCTGCACCTCCCTCATTAAACCAGCACAAGACTTTCAGCTAAAGTGCCTCACATGAGCTCCATTATGTGTCATCTGACGTATCTCACTCACAATCAGCTGTTGTTACTTTACTGGTTGTATTATTACTGTGGGGTCTAGAGGCCCTAACTGAGACCAGGACCCCACTGTGCTGGGCACAGAACAGACACACACACTCAGAGGCACGGAGCTTGCAAGTGAAATGCACCAGAAAGAAAGGGGCAGGAGGGGAAACTGAGGCACAGAGTGGGGACTTGCCCAAGGTCACCCAGCAAAGGACTGCGAACAGAATTGAGCTCTCCTGAGTCCCAGTGTGGTACCCTCGTTACTAGACCATCCTGTCCTGCAGGAGTCCATGGGTGCTGAAGGAGATAGAAACAAGAAGGGGGCATCCTGTCTGCACCAGCCCTCCAGAGTGCCTGTGATCCTCCCAGCGTGGTGTCAGCCGCAAATTTTGCAAACACACTCTCCACTTTGTTATCCAAGTCATTCATGGATATAATGAATTGCTCCTGAGGCAGGACCTGCTGGACCCCACTAGACCCATCCTCCGTTTGGCAGCAAACCAGTGAAAACCACTCTCTGCATATGGTCTTTCACCCAGTTGGGCACCAACCTCATAGCAATCTCATCTAAACCACATTTCGCTAGATTGCTTATGACAGTGTCATGTGGGACCATGTCAGAAGCCTTACTAACTTGCTCCCATGACTGAAAGTGGAAATTAGCCAAATTTAGGCTGGAAATAAGACGTATATTTTGAACAGGGAAGGGAATTAGAAAGTACACTTATTAAGTTTGCAGATGATACCAAACTGGGAGGGACTGCAACTGCTTTGGAGGATAGGGTCATAATTCAAAATGACCTGGACAAATTGGAGAAATGGTCTGAGGTAAACAGGATGAAGTTTAACAAAGACAAACGCAAAGTGCTCCACTTAGGAAGGAACAATCAGTTTCTTACATACAGAATGGGAAGAGACTGTCTAGGAAGGAGTACGGCAGAAAGGGATCTAGGGGTTATAGTGGACAACAAGCTAAATATGAGTCAACAGTGTGATGCTGTTGCAAAAAAAGCAAACGTGATTCTGGGATGCATTAACAGGTGTGTTGTGAGCAAGACACGAGAAGTCATTCTTCCGCTCTATTCTGTGCTGGTCAGGCCTCAGCTGGAGTATTGTGTCCAGTTCGGGGCACTGCATTTCAAGAAAGATGTGGAGAAATTGGAGAGGGTCCAGAGAAGAGCAACAAGAATGAGTAAAGGTCTTGAGAACATGACCTACGAAGGAAGGCTGAAAGAATTGGGTTTGTTTAGTTTGGAAAAGAGAAGACTGAGAGGCGACATGATAGCAGTTTTCAGGTATCTCAAAGGGTGTCATAAGGAGGAGGGAGAAAACTTGTTCACCTTAGCCTCTAAGGATAGAACAAGAAGCAATGGGCTCAAACTGCAGCAAGGGAGGTTTAGGTTAGACATTAGGAAAAAGTTCCTAACTGTCAGGGTGGTTAAACACTGGAATAAATTGTCTAGGGAGGTTGTGGAATCTCCATCTGTGGAGCTATTTAAGGGTAGATTAGATAAATGTCTATCAGGGATGGCCTAGACAGTATTTGGTCCTGCCACGAGGTGGGGTTTATGGCACACGATGAGATAAGAGAAGGAAGAGAGTGAAAGTCTCACTGGGGATGGTGGGAGTTTGACGGACGAGCTCGATTCCTTTCCCAAGTGTCAGGGACTCGAACCCAGACGGCGAGGTTCGTTGTCTGACCGCAGAGAGACAGGCAACACCAGCAAGATCCAATCAAAAGCTCTTTATTGACAAGTGCACGCATCAATAGAGAGCAGCTCGTCTCCAGAGAGAACCAGCTGGCTCTTTACAGCTTAGTATCCGCCTATATAGACAGTTTTATTACGTCATAGATCATTCACTTGAGCGACCCACCCCCCCTTTTCTAACAACTAGAAACTAGACACCTTTAATATACACGCATGCCTAGTCCCCTATGTTTACAGCATTAGATTGATAATAATATCTTAACAAGCACCAAAAGTTAGGAATGTAAGGGAGTTAAAAACAAACCGAAAACTAAACCAGGGAGTGAGAGTAAGGACGCTGGGAGGCTGGGCTTTCTTATCAGTTCTTCAAACGAACTGTTCCTAACACAGCACAGCTGGTACTATACCAGGAATCCAGCCCCTCACTTATCTCACTTTTTCCCAGCGCTTTGTGAGACATGCTGCTTCTCAGTATTTTCCACTCCAGGATTACCCAGAAGCCCTTGTTAGCCTGACTTCGGTCAGGTTGGCATAACTGGTTTTGTGCTACATCTCTATTCAGGCCTAACACAAGCCAAGGTCAATCAACCAGTCGGGAGGGGAGCGAGGGGTGTGTGTGTGGGCGGGGGAGGCATAAGAAAGGCTAAAAACCAAAGAAACAGTGACCCTGCCTGGCTGAAACACCCCCTCCCTCCTTACCCCTCCCATGCGGTACAAAAAGAAGTGCTGATGAAGCCCCCAGACTCCCGATCCTCCAAAAGGGAACATGGCCATAAATTGTAAGGGGTGGGGTGGGGTTGGGGAGGGGCAGGCACTACAGGTCTGATTAGGCCTGATAAGAAAGAGGAGGGGGATGGGGAAAGCTCTGCTGGAGTGCAGAGCTGTGGTTGCTTGGTAACCACAATACACATTCTGTCTGGGACTGTGGCCTTCAGCTTTGGGTCTGCGTGACAGGAACCGAGTGAGATTGAGGGGAGGCCCTGCCAGGGGAAGTTTGGGGGCGGTTGCAGGAAGTGCCTGCAAAGGGGAAGTGGAGGAAGGTGGCATCAGGCAGCCTGTGGGGCAGGCGAAGGGCAGGATATGAGGAGATCCAAGGAGCTCCTGGTGGGTGCAATGAACCTAGTCAGCACATGCTACAAAGTGCCACCTCTGTTAGTAATGTAACCCTTTTGCCCCCTGAGTTGGCAGCAACAAGGGCCGGGTTTGCAATGCAAAACTGGTTCAAGCCCCCACCCAGTGACCTGAGACAATTATATACCACCCCCCAGGCGCCTCTAGGAGGCAATACTTCCCCACTCGCAAGCACAGAGTCCGAGTGTAGCAAAATCCTTTCAATAAAGGAGGGCAACAATGCGGTATGATGTTGGGGAAACACCACAAACATAACACAAACCGTGAGCAAAAGACCCACCCCCGAGTAAGTTTGGCAATGCCCTTTTCCCCTCAGGGTCTTAAGCCCAGCAACCCAACAGTCACCCCACCCACAGTTTCTGACCTTGGTCAGTGTAGCTCCCAGAGTTCAGAAGTTCCTCTGCAGAATTTACCCCTGGGGTTCTGACAGGAAGAAGGGACAAGGGGAGATGGGGGAGGGTCAGCAGAGGGATCAGAGCCCAGATAGTGGGGGTCCAAGGCCTAAAGCCACCAGAGGGTCTCCTTTTTTCAGGTCTGCTCCAGGGATGTTAGTGCAAGTTAGAGGAGCCCCAGGGCTACTCTAATTTGCAGCGGCCTTGCAGAGTCATGCTCACTCCTAGCCCTGCTGCACCCCCAGCAGGTCTCTATGCTAGGGCTGTGTAGGAGGGGGGCACAGGGCTTCTGAGCAAGTCCAGTGGCATAAGGTGTTGGAGGGGGGGTTGGGAGAGAATCCACCGCACTGTCATGGCTCCTCGTCCTTCTGGAGGGGTGGTTTAGCCTTCCCCAAGCTCTTGTCTGACTCTCACAATCAAACACCTTCCGAGGGCTTGTCTACATGGGGAAATGGACCAGAATAGCTTCTGTGGGCCGAGCTGCTCCGGAATAGCTCCCCTTGTTCCAGAAGTGGGTGAAGCTGAACCAGAACGAGGTGATCTTATTTCAGAAGGAGAGCGCCCGCCCTAGGAGTTGTTCCAGAACAGTTCTGGCCCTTTCACGTCTCTCCCTATCTTACTCTGGAATCACTTCTTCCATAGCCCAGGCCTCAGATGGGAGCCCAGCAACCGCTGTCACCTTGGTAACGCTGCTCTGGGGCTCACAGGCCTTTTCCTGTTTGCTGCCTGCAGAGAAAGCCGGAATAAATAAGCACCGCGGCTGGAGAGGCCATGCTGGGCAACCTCAGGGAAGTCCCTGGCATGGAGCAGATAAAAGCAGAACCAACAGAAGGAAGCTGAGGGTGGGGAAAGTCAGGCTGCAGAAACAGTACCTGTTTTCACAGGTTAATCAGTCATTGGAACAGTTCTCCAAGGCCGAGGGGTTCCCATGGCAGGCAAAACCAGTAAACCGAGATTAGCTATCTTCCTGAAACACATGCTCTGTTCAACATGTAACTGTTCTGGATGCCGGATGCGCTGCAGGGGAGAGTCTCTGGCCTGTGGTTAATGAGATGATCTTAATGGGCCCTGCTGGCCTTTGACCTGGGGAAAGAAGCTTGATTTTCAGCATCCCTGATACTCGGCTGTTTCTGCGAATTTGGCCGTTTTCAATGACTGACTGTCATCCGCGCTGCGGGGTGCGGCTGATGCTGCAGCGTTGTTCCCGCTCACAGCACAGCGTGTTCATTCAGTGTGTTATTCATAAGCCCCTGGGCTCGGTTCACTGGCAAAGGCGCTCGGCCAGGTCCATTGTCGACACACCACAGTGCTAGCGTCCCGTAGGAGCCACAAGGACACTAACACATATATACCCGGGACAATGGTACCTGCTCCATCAGCAGACCAGGATCCTGTTCTCTAAATCAGCAAAAAGTCACCCCTCCTTTGGCATCTCCTCTTTAGGCATCGATACAGATGCCATTAGTTACCACCCTTGTCCTTGTACCCTCTAGTTCCGCCAAAACATCCTGATCTGTTATTCTATCGTCCCCTCCTTGTCGTACGAGGGGTCGGCGTGTTCCTGCACCATCTCTCGGGAATGTGCTGACGTGTTCCCTTGAGGGATCTGTGTGTTTTTGTACCATCCTCTCCACTCAGGATATGCTCACTTGGTGTGAGCTAAAACTTATCTTGCCAAGGTCAGGCCCATGCTAGGCCCATGCTAATCAGAACAAAGAAACACGGCCATGCTGTAGTCTAGTGCCCGGAGCACCAGAGTGGGTGACAGAAGACCTGGGTTCTAATCCTGATTCTGCCACTAAACTGGTGTGGCTCTGAGCAAGTCCCCTCTCTGCACTGTTTCCCCTCCCGCCCTTTGTGTGGTTAGATTGTGAGCTCTTTGGGCCAGGGACTGTCTGCACCACGGGGCCCTGATCTCGCTAGGGTAGTGACTGTCACTGTGTGTGTCTGGGCAGTGCCCAGCACAACGGGGCCCTGATCTCAGCTGGGCCAGGGCCTGTCTCTCCCTGTGTGTCTGTGCAGCACCCGGCACAACGGGGCCCTGATCTCAGCTGGAGCAGGGCCTGTCTCTCCCTGTGTGTCTGCAGCGCCCAGCACAACGGGGCTCCAGTCTTGGTTGGTGCCCTGTGACACTTCTGCAAGAGAAGTAGCTAATAATATTAACTGTAGGTGCGTTGGCACCTAGTACATGGGAGATTCTCAGAAGCTACGGTGATGAGATAGAACTTGCAGCACTAAGGGCTGGAATGAGGGAGACAGACAAGAGCCATCTGCATTCCCAGGTGTCTTTGCAAAGTCTCACTCGCCCTGCCCAGCAGCCCGCACCACTGAAGATGAGGTGGAACGGAAATGCTGCATGTCCCCTGAGTTAAAGGCCTGGTGGCAGAGGAGGTCACATTCTTTAATGCCTTAAAAGTAGCCGTGTGGTTGGTGTATCTGAAGGTTGGGAATTTGGTGGCCCAGAGGCCAGTAGCTGGAGCAGGAGAATGTGCAGCACTGGCCCATTGCTCTTTCTTACTAAGCCCTTGTGTGGGGAACCCTGTGCACCTCATTACATTAAGGGGCCCAGGAGATCTCTCTGATCAGTGGGTGTGTCCTAAACCCCACTAAACTAATCACAATTAATTTTTTTAATCGTGATTAATTATTTGAGTTAATCGTGTGAGTTAACTGCAATTAATCGACAGCCTGATTTCGGGCATTAAAATCTATGACTCTCTGAAGGAGGGGTGGGGACTGTTGGGTATTTGAGGATATTAAGGCTGGGGGAAGCCACGACCGTGGGTCTCACATGGTGACGGTTGCACTGAAAACACCTTGATGGACATAGTGAGAGGTTGGACTGGGCATTGTCTGTTGCATTTGGCACATGGTACGTTTTGACGGCTTTAAAGGAGAAGTGCATAATTAAAATAACCCACCCTGAGTGACCATTTCTGTTCCTTCCTGGTAGGTGGCGACACAGCAGTCTCGGTGCTGATTGTCCAGAAAATGGCAGAAGAGAGCGCTGAAGCAACAAGCGATACCAGTAAATAAAAAATACTTTGGTCTTAATTAAAAGGGAGCCTGCAGTGTGATTGACAGAGAGGGTGGGTGGGTTGCCTCCTTTATTTTATGAGGGATAAAGAGGAAACAAGGAGTTTTTGTTGCTCTTTGGTTCATGCTTGTTGTTTACGTTAGCAATTTGGGTGTTTTCTACCCTGAAGGACTCTATGGCCAACAGGAGATCTGGTGTAGTGAAAGGCTGAAAATCTGGAATACTGTGTGCGCCCCATCTCGGAAAGGATATTGTAGAACTAGAGGGGTTCTGAGAGAGGTGACGAGAAGGATCAAGGGCCAGGGAAAACTCTCCTGTGAAGAGAGCTTGAAAAGACGGAGATTGTTACCTTGGAGAGGAGACGGGTACAAGGGACAGGATAATGGATGGGATAGAGAAGGTAGATCCGTGTCTAGCACAAGCACAAAGGGGACAGTCAATGGAATGGAAAGGTGGGAACTTCAAAACTGATCAGTGGAAACAGTTTTTCACACACTGGGTAATTAGATGGTGGAACTCGCTGCTAAGTGACATTAACCGATGATGTTGAGGCCAAGAATTTACGAAAATTCCAAGAGGGATTGGAGATTTCTGTGGACAACAGGAAGAGACAGAGTTGTTATAATGCTGACAAAAATGTTGGCAGAGATATTATCCTCTTACTAGCCACTAGAGAGGGACATGGCACACAATTTGTCAAATGCGTTGCCATCCTCTCTAATCATAGAATCATAGACTATCAGGGTTGGGAGGGACCTCAGGAGGTCATCTAGTCCAACCCCCTGCTCAAAGCAGGACCAATCCCCAACTAAATCATCCCAGCCAGGGCTTTGTCAAGCCGGGCCTTAAAAATCTCTAAGGATGGAGATTCCACCACCTCCCTAGGTAACCCATTTCAGTGCTTCACCACCCTCCCAGTGAAATAGTGTTTCCTAATATCCAACCTAGACCTCCCCCACTGCAACTTGAGACCATTACTCCTTGATCTGTCATCTAGTACCACTGAGAACAGTCTAGATCCCTCCTCTTTGGAACCCCCATTCAGGTAGTTGAAAGCAGCTATCAAATCCCCCCTCATTCGTCTCTTCTGCAGACTAAACAATCCCAGTTCCCTCAGCCTCTCCTCATAAGTCATGTGCTCCAGCCCCCTAATCATTTTTTGTTGCCCTCCGCTGAACTCTTTCCAATTTTTCCACACCCTTCTTGTAGAGCGGGACCCAAAACTGAACAGAGTACTCCAAATGAGGCCTCACCAATGCCGAATGGAGGGGACTGATCACGTCCCTCGATCTGCTGGCAATGCCCCTACTTATACAGCCCAAAATGCTGTTAGCTTTCTTGGCAACAAGGGCACAATCTAATCCGCTTGGAGCCCCTCAACCAGGCCAAGATTTGGGTCACTATGGAATGTGGGGTGGGGTGGGGAGGGGAAGCAGTGATGGACACATTCAAAAGGCCTGGGCTTCGGACACAGCACTGGGCCCTGCATGGAGGGGACTGTATGATCTGACCTTAAATGACAGTTTCTTTTCCTTTCTGGTAGGTGGAGGGGTGACTGGTGCAATGCTGCCGGGTCAGGGAGCAGTGGAAGAAAGGGGAAGAGATGTGGGTAAATAATTATATTATTTATTAGGTACAATATGGTAACATCGAGAGACAGCAGCTGAGCTCCATTGCGTGCTGCACAGACACACAGCGAGAGACAGTCCCTGCCCCAGCTGAGATCAGGGCCCCCGTTGTGCCGGGCGCTGCACAGACACAATGAGAGACAATCCCTTAAGGTGCTGTTCCTTTAGCTCGAGTGGTAATGGCTTGTGCCTTTAAATCCAGAAATCAGGAGTTCAATTTCTACTGCTGATGATTTTATGCCCTTTCTAAAGGCAAGTCCTGAGATATCCTGGTAGCCCCCAAATTAGCCCCAGTAACTCTGGGCAACCATGAAAATCTCTCTCCCAGTCAACCAGCTCATGGCGGCAAGGTCCCTGATCTGGCAATCTGGAAAGTAAGAAGGTCCTTCAAAGCCGGTGACCAGAGCTCAGTGACATTTTTTAACCTGTTTGTTTATTTTTTAACTGAAAAAAAAAATTTTTTTTTTCACCCAGAATTGTCAGAGTTGTTTTGGCTTTTTCATTTTTGGTGGAAACAAAGGTGTTTCTTGCTTTTTGTTTTTTCATTGCTCTTTTGGTGACATTTTTATTGAAAATACATTTTTAAGTTGTTTGGGAAAGTTGTAAACGTAAGAGCTGCCACACCGGGTCAGAGCAGGGTCAGTCTAGCCCAGTCTCCCGTCTGCTACAGTGGCCACTAGCAGAGCTTCGGGGAGGGGACAGGGCAGGGGAATTACTGAGCGATCCACCCCTGCCTTGGCTCCTGGCAGTCAGAGGAGCAGGGGTTGCGTCCCTGCCCACCTTGGCTAATGGCCATCAATGGACCTGTCCTCCAGGAACTTAGCTCATTCTGGTTTGGAACCTAGTTATTTTTGGCCATCACCACATCCCGTGGCAGGTGGACTATGCGCTGTGTGAAAAAGTATTTCCTCTTGCTTGTATTAACCCTGCTTCCTGCTAATTTCATCCGGTGACCCCTGGTGTTTGTGTTGTGGGAACTTCTCTGTTCACTTGTTCCACACCGTTCATTGTTTTACAGACCTCTGTCCTACCCACCCTTAGTCGTCTCTTCTCTAAGCAGAAAGGCCCTAATATTTGTTGTCTCTCCTCGTGTGGAAGCTGTTCCATGCCCTTGATCATCACCAACTAGATTTATCCACTCGTGGAAGCACTTAGCAAAATGTGACCATTTTCACGCTCTGGCAGCATTTGCTGTTGAAATGCCTTTGTCTCCTTTCATCCTTCTTTTTTTTGCAGATTTCAGCCTAAAATGCATTAAAGATAAACGGATCCCAATTACCGTTACTGTCGTCATCACAGCTTTGATCATCACTGTAATTGCACTGGCAGGTGAGTGAAGGGTCATTACTAACCCAGCTGATTCTTATTCCCTTGTCACTGGTTCTTCATTGACTGTTTGTCTTAGCCCCAAGGTCACGGTGCCCACTTCTGTTTCCCACGGCCTCTTCTCACCCCGTCTTTGCCCTGGTCTTACTCCTCCGTTGAAGCACATTCCCCTTTTCAGAGGGGAAATCTCTCTCCAGACCCTTTCCCCCAAAGAGGAAGGGACCAACCCCGTTCCCTGCCCCCTCGGAAGCAGCCCCACTAGATCCCAGGCCTGGGTAGCAGTGTAGGGATGCAGTGGGTGAGTCTCCCTGCCTCCCACTCCCTGTGTCATCCAACGCCTAGTCTCGCCTTAAATTGTCATAGGTTTGGGTGCCACCATGTGGCCACGGCTCACAGCGCATCTCTAAAATTGTTTCCAATCCATTTATCATTGTTCTTCCTCCCACATCCGCCGTACTGTGTGTAAATATAATGGGGAGTCTGAGGCAGAGGATTCAGTTCCCTGATCCCAGCCAGTCTCTCGTGGCTTTGGGAGCATTTCTGAATTTCTTTTCCGTGCCAAAGCTCCTCCATAAAACTCACATGACACAGAGAATCTGTCGCGCTGAACGGATTCTTCCCGTTCCTGGCTGGGTGTCGCTGGCGCAGCGGAAAGGGGTGTGTTGGGGTGTGTGCGCCCTGCCCCCAGGAACCGAAGAGTCCCCGGGATTCTTTAGGGAAGACACGTGCGGTAGGGAGTGTGCGGTGACAGCTGTCAGTGCTGGAGCGAGGGGCTGGCTGCTTGGCCTCACTGGGCAAACAGACCTTCACAAGGAAATGGCTACAGGGAGGAACCCGCTGTAGGGGTCGGGTTGGACTGTGTGGAGAGTGGGAGAGTCTGGGCTGGATCCTTAGACCACTTGACACCACTCTGGGGACTCAAGGTGGATCCAAAGAGCCCTCTGAGAATCCCCCCAATTCAGGGCCCCACCCCAGCTGGTGTGAAGCTGGTGTATGGGCTCTGCACCCAGAGTGTAGGGGATGGGTTGGGGTTGTGGCCTGAGCACGCTGCATTACAGCTGTTCTGTGCTTCCCAGGTGGCCTGAGAAGCAGAGCGTAAGTTAGAGCAACCCTAAGGCTGCTCTAAGTCACACTGGGGAATGTCAGGGCCTCGAATGGCCCCGGAATACAGGAAGCACAAAGCCAGCATCTCTTCACATGTGCAAGACAGCCCCACGTGCTGTTTTGCTACAGAGCATGTGCCAGCATTTCTGCCCAAAGTTAATGTGTCTTTGCATTGGGAAATCACATGGCTGGTAAAAGTTTCCATTGACCTGAACTGAAATTGTTTCTGGCTTTTCAGTTCATGAAAACATTTGACTTTTCTCCCCGACTCAGGAAGGGAAAATTCTCTGAAACCTCGAACATTTTCGCAGGATGTTGGGAAAATCGTTTCCCGCATCCCTCGTTAGGCTCCTTTGCCCTCAGTTTTAGTGGCTGCTTCGCTCTCCTGAGTGGAAGGCCTTGGCGAGTGTGTGTGACAGGCCGGCTTTGGGCCCAGCCACAGAGAACGTGAGCTGTTCTAGCCACACCTAGGGGCTCTCGGCTCCGATATTACGGGTCTCGCTCTTAGCTCTGGAAGGCCCCAGTTCTAGCCCCGGTGTGGCAGCCGTCACATGTGCACTGAGGACGGTATGTCAAGGGGGAGTCCATGAAATGCACCCACCCCTCCCATTTTTCACCCCTTGCCCCACAGAGGCGCATTTGAATGGGCTGCCCATCCCTGGCAGAATGGGCCACCACAGACGACGGCACTGGAAGTTAAGATGGCGGACAAGCCCATTTGGATGCGCGGGTACTGTGGGTCATGACGCCATCTTAGCTCCACCCTGTCCTCCCCAGCCAACCCATGCAAATGGCGGCCGTACAGCCAGGAGGGGGAGCTCTGTCCGGGGAAGCAGGGGCTCTGACAAAGGTTTGGGGGCCATGGGGGATAATCCGCTGACCACGAGCTCCCAGTGGGATGCGGTGGCCAAAGGCTCTAATGCGATCCTGGGATGTATAAATGGGAAATTCGAGTAGGAACAGAGAGGTTATTTTACCTCTGGATTTGGCTCTGGTGCGACCGCTGCTGGAATCCGTGTCCAGTTCTGGTGCCCACAATTCAAGAAGGATCCAATGGCTGGAAGTTGAAGCTGGACAAACTCAGACTGGGGATAAGGCAGCAGCTGTTAACAGTGAGCGTTAGTCACCCTCGGAACGATTTCCCAAGGGGCGCAGTGGATTCTCCATCACTGACAGTTTTTAAATCATGATGGGATGATGATGTAAAAGCTTCTCTCGAGGGATTATTTGGGCGCAGTTCTAAGACCTGTGTGATGCAGGAGGTCAGACAAAATGATCACAGTGGTCCCTTCTGGCCTTGGGATCTCTGCAAAATGACAAGCCAGGCCCAAGACGTGTGGGTCTTAGTGCCCTCTCTGGCCGGGATTCGCACGCAGAGAGAGACAGCAGAGATAGGTCCATCTCTCACCACTGTGCCACTTCCTTATTTTCAGCCAGGAAGCCTCCCCCCTGCCCACGCTGCCCACCCCACGTCACTGCTGCGTGCCCGGACGGCTGGGTGGGATACCAAGGGAAATGCTTCTACTTCTCAGAGACTGAAGAGAACTGGAACAACAGCCAGAGCCACTGCTCTTCCCTCAACACCTCCCTGGCTTCCATTGATTCCCTGCCGGAGATGGTAAGAAACAGACAGGAACCTTCATAACCACAGCTAGGGACATGCCAGAGCCTGGCGTCCCTCAGAGGCCTAAGGCAGCTCCTAGATTCAAGGAACTGAATCCCCTGCGGAGCTGGTTGAAAAATGAAAATGCAGGGGCAGGATTTGACATTTTTTAATAGAAAAAAGTTGATTCTTCCCCCTCCCCCCCAATTTTTAACTTCAAATGTCATTTCAGTTTGGATTTTTGTTTTGTTTTTTAACCCCAAAATCCCCCCCTTTTTTTCCTTTTCCCACATCATTTTATACTGGAAAAATGGAGGGAAAATAAAAAATGTGGGGGAAAAGGTGTGGAAACCCACTTTAAGAAAAAAAAAACAAAAAAAAACTATTTCCCAGCCTTTTCCCAGCAGGAAACCAGTGCAAAGGTTACCCTGAAAAAGAAAGGAACATTTTCATCTCAATGGTATATGCCTCGTTTTTATATACAGTATCTATATCTATATAATTTAACCAGCAATAAAGACAAGTAAAGAGTCCTTCAGCTAGGAAGGAAAAATCAAATGCATGAAGGCAAAATAGGGAATAACTGGCTCGGCAGTAGTGCTGCTGGAGGTTACAGTGGACCACAAATTAAATATGACTCGACAATGGGTTGCAGCTGAGAAAAAGGCGAATCTCATCCCGGGGTCTATGAACAGGAGTGTTGTATGTAAGATTCCGGAGGTGATTGTCTCGGTTTATTTTGTCCTGCCTGAGCACGGGGGGCTGAACTTGATGATCTCTTGAGGTCCCTTCCAGCCCTGTGTTCTGTGAGTCCCCAAAGTGGGAAGAAACCCCCCAGTTACGAAATGGGGTGGAGGGAAAAGTATTTGGGTTTTTAAAATACATTTTCCTGTGCAAAAAGTCATTTTGGATGAACCCCTTTGCCCTGTGCAGTTTGACTGGCAGCTCTTTGGGCGAGGGACCAGCTTTCTGTGTGTGCAGCACCCAGCGCGTGGGGGCCCTGATCCCCGTGAAGGCGGCTGTAATACAGCTAAGGATATAATGTGTGTGTTCTTATCCACAGGATTTCATGCTGCGCTATAAAGGGATCCCTTACCACTGGATTGGCCTCCAGAGGGAACAAGGCGAGGGCCAGCCCTGGAAGTGGACCAACGGTACCATATTCAACAACCTGTGCGTCCCTTTTCCTCATTCGCCCTCTCACTATTAGGGCTCAGAGAAATGCAACAAAAAACCCTGGGCTGGGTACAGAACCGGGATTGGAAGCGAGACCTCAGGATCTTAAAAGCCTGATCCTCTACTGCCTGAGCTACAGGGCTCGTTCTGGGGAGGTTGCACCTGTAGGAGACCTGTAGACCTCTTCCATAGCGTAGGCACCAGAGGAGGACAGAGAGCCCCACTTGGTTAATGTGGATGATACAAGTGGGACCGGTTGGAAAAATTCCTACTCAAAGTTTTCCTTTATGGAAAATCTGATTGTGTCGAAAGCAAAATTTCCTGCAGGGAAGAGGTCACTTTGGATGAGATTTTGCGGAAATTGACTCAAATGTTTATTTTCAGTCAACCCAGACTGAAACATTTTCATTTTGGTTTGCCTGTGGGGCTGCTGCAGCACATCATGGGAAATTGTAGTTCTGGGTCCTTCCAGTCCCATTTGTCCCTGGTCTTTGACACGACAATGTATCCCATAGAATCATAGAATCTCAGGGTTAGAAGGGACCTCAGGAGGTATCTAGTCCAACCCCCTGCTCAAAGCAGGACCAAACCCAACTAAACCATCCCAGCCAGGGCTTTGTCAAGCCTGACCTTAAAAAACCTCTAAGGAAGGAGATTCCACCACCTGCCTAGGTAACCCATTCCAGTGCTTCACCACCCTCCTAGTGAAAAAGTTTTTCCTAATATCCAACCTAAACCTCCCCCTCTGCAACTTGAGACCATTGCTCCTTGTTCTGTCATCTAGTACCACTGAGAACAGTCTAGATCCATCCTCTTTGGAACCCTCCTTTCAGGTAGTTGAAAGCAGCTATCAAATCCCCCCTCATTCTTCTCTTCTGCAGACTAAACAATCCCAGTTCCCTCAGCCTCTCCTCGTAAGTCATTTTTGTTGCCCTCTGCTGGACTCTCTCCAATTTATCCACATCCTTCTTGTAGTGTGGGGCCCAAAACTGGACACAGTACTCCAAATGAGGCCTCACCAGTGCTGAGTAGAGGGGAATGATCACATCCCTCGATCTGCTGGAAATGCCCCTACTTATACAACCCAAAATGCCATTAGCCTTCTTGGCAACAAGGGCACACTGTTGACTCATATTCAGCTTTTCGTCCACCGTAACCCCTAGGTCCTTTTCTGCAGAACTGCTGCCCAGCCATTCGGTTCCTAGTCTGTAGCAGTGCATGGGATTCTTCCGTCCTAAATGCAGGACTCTGCACTTGTCCTTGTTGAACGTCATCATATTTCTTTTGGCCCAATCCTCTAATTTGTCTAGGTCCCTCTGTATCCTATCCCTACCCTCCAGCGTATCTACCACTCCTCCCAGTTTAGTGTCATCTGCAAACTTGCTAAGGGTGCAGTCCACATCATCCTCCAGATCGTTAATGAAGATATTGAATAAAACCGGCCCCAGCACCGACCCTTGGGGCACTCAACTTGATACCGGCTGCCAACTAGACATGGAACCATTGATCACTACCCGTTGAGCCCGACCATCTAGCCAGTTTTCTATCCACCTTACCGTCCATTCATCCAGCCCATACTTCTTTAACTTGCTGGCAAGAATACTGTGGGAGACTGTATCAAAAGCTTTGCTAAAGTCCAGAAATAGCACATCCACTGCTTTCCCCTCATCCACAGAGCCGGTTATCTCATCATAGAAGGCAATTAGATTAGTCAGGCATGACTTGCCCTTGGTGAATCTATGCTGACTGTTCCTGATCACTTTCCCCTCCTTTAAGTGGTTCAGAATTGATTCCTTGAGCACCTGTTCCATGATTTTTCCAGGGACTGAGGTGAGACTGACTGGCCTGTAGTTCCCTGGATCTTCCTTCTTCCCTTTTTTAAAGATGGGCACTACATTAGCCTTTTTCCAGTCATCCGGGACCTCCCCCGATCGCCATGATTTTTCAAAGATAATCATGCAGTGATGCACTGCAGTGTCTCACTCATGCGTGTTCTTCTGTGGTATTTTGGTGGTAGGAAGACACTGCAGTGCATCACGGGAGATGTAGTCCAGCTGGGAATCAGAACCTATAGGAGAGAACATGGGTGGAAGAACCAGGAACTACAATTCCCATGATGCCTGGCATCAGCCTCACAGTCTAATGAAAATGTTTCATTTTGGGTCAACCTAAATAATTTTTTGTGGGGAGAGGGGAAGAGAATTTCTGTTCTGTGGGAACTTTAAATATTTTGACTTTTTGTCCCAAAAAGGAGAATTTCCCTCTGGATGGAAATTCCATTTGCCACCCACCTCTGTGTAAACGGTTCCCCCATGAGGCATTCACGAGCACATTATAGCGTTTGTGCACAGTGACACCCCACCGAGGGGAATCACTATGGCCACGGGATGCAGCAGAAGATGCGGCAGCTCCGTGGGGGAGCAGCTCAATAGCTGCGTTAGGGCCTTGCTGAGCACAGCTGGGCTCTGGCTGCCTGGGGCAGAAGGGGAGGCAGAGGAAATGGATGGGAAGTGTGTGTGGGGGGGGCGGGGTTGGGAGACCCAGGGAGAGAAGATAATGGTGGTGGGGTGGGGGCAGGTGAGGCAGCAAAAGGATTGTGGGAAGAGGGGAAGTTGCTGGAAGAGGCGAGTCTGGAGGGAAAGCGGGAGGACAGGTCCATCAATGGCTATTAACCATGATGGTCAGGGAAGCCACCCCATGCTCTGAGTGTCCCTAGCTCTGATTGCCAGAAACTGGGAATGGCCAACAGGGGATGGATCACTTGATCATTACCTGATCTGTTCATTCCCTCTGGGGCACCTGGCATTGGCCACTGTCAGCAGACAGGATACTGGGCTAGATGGACCATTGGTCTGACCCAGCACAGCAGTTCTTATGAGGTTTGCTTACCCTGAGGTATTGCCTGATTTCCAGTCCAGCTGCACTAATGCATCCAGTTCTGGTCACCCATATTCAAGAAAGACCCACTCAGACTGGAATAGGTGCAGACAAGCGCAGCTAGGATGCTCGCAGGAATGGAAAATCTCTTTTATCAGAGGAGAACATAAGAACGGCCATACTGGGTCAGACCAAAGGTCCATCCAGCCCAGTATCCTGTCTTCTGACAGTGGCCAAGGCCAGGTGCCCCAGAGGGAGTGAACCTAACAGGCAATGATCAAGTGATCTCTCTCTTGCCATCCATCTCCACCCTCTGACAAACAGAGGCTAGGGACACCATTCTTACCCATCCTGGCTAGTAGCCATTAATGGACTTAACCTCCATGAATTTATCCAGTTCTCTTTTAAACCCTGTTATAGTCCTAGCCTTCACAACCTCCTCAGGCAAGGAGTTCCACAGGTTGTCTGTGTGCTGTGTGAAGAAGAACTTTTTATTTGTTTTAAACCTGCTGCCCATTAATTTCATTTGCTGTCCCCTAGTTCTTATATTATGGGAACAAGTAAATAACTTTTCCTTATCCACTTTCTCCACATCACTCATGATTTTATATACCTCTATCATATCCCCCTTAGTCTCCTCTTTTCCAAGCTGAAAAGTCCTAGCCTCTTTAATCTTTCCTCATATGGGACCCATTCCAAACCCCTAATGATTTTAGTTACACTTCTCTGAACCTTTTCTAGTGCCAGTCTAGCTTTTTTGAGATGAGGAGACCACATCTATATGCAGTATTCAAGATGTGGGTGTACCATGGATTTATATAAGGGCAATAAGATATTCTCCATCTTATTCTCTATCCGTTTTTTAATGATTCCTAACATCCTGTTTGCTTTTTTGACTGCCGCTGCACACTGCTTGGACGTCTTCAGAGAACTCTCCACGGTGACTCCAAGATCTCTTTCCTGATTAGTTGTAGCTAAATTAGCCCTCATCATATTGTATGTATAGTTGGGGTTATTTTTTTCCAATGTGCATTACTTTACATTTATCCACATTAAATTTCATTTGCCATTTTGTTGCCCAATCACTTAGTTTTGTGAGATCTGTTTGAAGTTCTTCACAGTCTGCTTTGGTCTTAACTATCTTGAGTAGTTTAGTATCATCTGCAAACTTTGCCACCTCACTGTTTACCCCTTTCTCCAGATCATTTATGAGTAAGTTGAATAGGATTGGTCCTAGGACTGACCCTTGGGGAACACCACTAATTACCCCTCTCCATTCTGAGAATTTACCATTAATTCCTACCCTTTGTTCCCTGCCTTTTAACCAGTTCAACCAGGAGACTGAAAGAGCTTGGCTGGTTGAGCCTAGCAAGAGGAGAGGGTATCTCATTGCTCTCTGTAAATACCTCGGGGGTAGACACCTGGGCGGGAGAGGAGCTACTGAAGCTACAGGACAATGTTGGCACAAGATCACACAGGGATAAACTGGCCAGGAATTAATTTGGGGCTTGAAATTAGCAGGTTTCTGCCCATCAGAGGAGGGAGGCTCTGAAGCAGCCGCCCCGCAGGAGCCGTGGGGCGACCCACCTAACTAGATAGAATACGGAGCCTGAGAAGTCTGAACAGGACGATATGGAGGGGTTGCCTGCCATAGCAGGGGGCTGGACTCAGTGACCCAGGAGCTCCCTTCCAGGCCTATGTCCCCTCACACACTGGAAAGACCTGCAAGAAACTTCACAGCCTCTGTTTCCTGTTCTCTGTGAGCCTAATTTTCAGGCACTCAGCGTCCACTGTGATATTTAC
Organism: Mauremys mutica; assembly: GCF_020497125.1. NCBI lineage: Eukaryota > Metazoa > Chordata > Testudines > Geoemydidae > Mauremys > Mauremys mutica. Next base: position 6,979,580 of record NC_059083.1, read on the forward strand.
AGCTAGAAGTGACTAGCTCAGGGTTGATTAGTAGCAAAGCCTGGTTGAGAACCCAGTTCCCCTGTGTCGTACAGCACTGGACCACATCGCTTCTCTGTACGTGAGCAGGAACGGGAGCCGGCTGCATCTGATAACCCCACACTGCTTCTCATTGCAGGTTTCAGGTCAGAGGGGAAGGGCAGTGCGCCTACCTGGATGAAAATGGGGTCAGCAGCTCCAGGTGCTACTCAGAGAGACATTTCATCTGCAACCGGCCGGACGAGTGCTCTAGAAGGAAGCCAAGCGCCACAGGAGGGAACACAACATCTAAGATCACGTAAAGGGCCAATACAGCCTCTTCACTGGATGCAGAACTTACACATTCACGATTTCTTGCAGAGCATCCTGCCTCTCCAACCATTGCTCCCTCCAGATCCCAGCTGAAAAACCATCTTTACAAGGCTCACTGCACTAACTCTAGTGCATAATAACTCCATTGCCATGGTACTACCGAACACGGGTTTTAGAGGTTTAAATCTAATATTCCATTAATACCGGAAGTGAAGAAGCTATTTAGATTTTGAAGAATCCTTGCGTCTCTGCACCCGGGTGTCCAGAACATATAGCCTTCCTCCGAGGATCGTTACCTTGTCGTGGTGGAGGGGCTTGCGTGTTCCGATGAACCCCAGGGCTATGTCGTCTGGAGCCTTGTGCTCCTGGCAGGGTCACCCTAGACGAACAGGCCTGGGGGGAGGTTCCAGACTAAAAACGATCCTGCGCAAGATGCTCATGAAAGCCCAAAAAATGAGCACACGAACCTTGCCTGGATTAGGAATATTGGACCCACCCCTGAAGCCAGGCCTGGGGGTGGTGTTAGGTGAGTGTCTGATGGCCAAGCAACCCATGTAAACCCAGCCGGGCCTAGCCCGAAAAGGCGCCGTGGGCTCAGCACCCGCGAGGCAAAGGGTGAGGGTTGGGTGCGATGCCTGAATGGCAGCAGGAGGGATGGACCAGGACGGGTTGGCCAGACACTAAAATGACAACATTAATTCGTAAATTAATTTTAGCTCCTTCTAGTGGATGAGAGCTTGGAGCTGCAGAGGGGAGAAAGGAAGAGAGTGACAAAGATGGGGAGAAAGAGCAGAGAGGGGAGGATGGAGAAAGAAGAGACGGAAAGGACAGGTTGCTCTAAAGGGAGGATCCCCCTGAGTGATATTGAATGGGGGACAGAAGAGCTAAGAACTCAGGCCTGGAACCTCAAATGTTTCCTTGGAGCCTAAATACCTTTCAGGGTCTGGGTCTCAATTACTAGTTTAAAGCCAGATTCCACTACTGGAATGTGAGTTTATTTGGAGGGTTTTTGTAAATCTCTAGCCCCAGGAGTCATGTGATTACATGAGACTATTTCTAGCCTTCCTGGTTGTGGAGAAAAGTTTGAACCCCTAACACAGGTTTAAAATAAACAGTTACGGAAAAAAGACCTCAATTTGTGTATTAAAAAAAGTCATGACTTTATGGGATTTTTGAATTTTTGGGTTTGACAAAACTGGATAAACAAAACTAAAGGTCATAAATTTTGGTCGCAACTTGAACTAGGTGAAATGTTTTGACAAAATCTTTTTTATTTTTGGCCAAAAATGCAGATCTGGTGACACCAAAACAATATGAGAATGTGTGTCGGTTTTGCCAAATCGACTTAGCAGACAAACCACCTAAAAACAAACTCCAAAAAAAGCTGAACATTTCGTTTTGCTGGTTTGGGCTTTTTGTTTCATAATTTCCTGTAATTTTGTTTTTAAACCTTAAAAATTAAAATGAAACTTTTTTTCAGCAATTTTTTTTTTTACTTTTTGATGCAATGGGAATTTTGAAACAAAATTGTTCTTGACTTAATCCAAGACTAATTTTTTGTTTGATTTGTTGGAATTTCCAGCAATGTGAAAAAATCCATGATTTGCCCAGCGCTAGCTGTGTCCTCTCCTGCCCTTTCTGTGCTGCTCAGTGGGGGGCGGGGGGATCCAGGTTAGATGGGAAGTGGACACTAGGGTGCAAAGAGCTGAGAGACCCTGATCTCTCTACATTTAAAACTTAGGTTGACCTAGATACCTTGCTCAGGTGTAAAAAATTCACAGCCCTGAGAGACGTAGTGAAGCTACCTCAGCCCCCTTGTAGACACCGCTTGGTCGATGAAAGAATTCTGCAGTCTCGCCAGGAGCTGGATTTACAGTAGCGACGGGAAGAAAACCACCTGTCTCGCTAGCAAGTCTCTACACTGCAGCAGCGTATCTGCAGCCCTGTTAACCCAGTGCATCTGCCGTGATGTGAACCTGGGATCGCTGCCTCTGCAGACACAGGAGCTACTCTTTGAGCTAAAGAACCAGACTTGTGAACAGTGCTATCCTTGTGAACAGCAGCTACTGCAGGGGGACAGAGACCCTGAGTGTAGGATACAGACCCGTGGGATACACTTGGGAAAAGGCCGAAGAGACACTGAACCAAAGTCGGGGTAAGAAGTAGCCAGTGGATCTTGGAAACATCATTTGAAGCTGGGACTGGATGACAGGATGGATCACTTGATAATTGCCCTGTTCTGCTTATTCCCTCTGAAGCAATTGCCACCTGCGAATGTGGGAAGACAGGACACTGGGTTTGATGGATCATTGGCCTGACCCTGTATGGCTGTTCTGATTAACTTTGTGTGTGTGTGTTTGTGTGTTTTTGAGTAGATCTGATCAGAATTTGACAAGAAACATTTTTTCACAGTGTTTTCTCCAGGATTTTTTTGCCATTCTTTATTTATTTTTTTTTTTTATTTATTCTGACCGAAACTGTGAATGGGAGATACTTAGTCAGCATCTCTCATCATCTGCATTTAATTCATTGCTGTGAGCTAAGATTGTTTGGGTCGGGAGAGCTCCTGGAAGGGTTTAGTCGCTTCCCCTGGGCTGTAAGTACCGGAGTAACCCAAAATGACTCCCAAAATTAGTGGCCAGGTTTTCAATAGATTCATGTAGATTAAGGTCAGAAGGGACCATTAAATCATCTAGTCTGGCCTGCCTAGCACGGGCCAGAGAACTTCCCCCACTTACCCCTGTATTGAGTCCAATAACTTCTGTTTGGCTAACGTCCGTCTTCCAGAAAGGCACCAGTCCGGCGTCCGGCTCACCAACGCCATATACAGTGAGCTGAGCTGCTCTGAAAATCTGCCCTAAGGGTCACAAGGGGAGTTGCCACTGTGGGATGAGGGAAACCTGAAGGTCCTTAACCGGAGCAGAAACTAAAGCAAAACACAAACAGAAAACTGAACACGAGTCGTAGATTCCAAGGCCAGAAGGGACGGCGGTGGTCATGTCGTCTGACCTCCTGTACGACACAGGCCAGAGACCTGCCCCAAAATAACTTCCGCTTAAGCCGGGCCTCCCATTTGGGTTACTCTGGTGTTTAAAATAGACAAGTAAATAAACCTTTGTTTTGGTGGGATGCAAAATAAACCAACCAACCCTACTTCCTCACTTCTAGAAACTCTTTTTCCCACATCAAGAGGGAGGGATGTTGAAAATATTTTTTGAAGGAGAGACAGTAGCAAGGAGGTGGGGTGGTTCTTTCCAGAATTTTTCATTTAAGAATCTTTTGTCCAAACAAAGAAAAAGAAATGAAATTCAACCCAAATGAAGATATTGGGGAGGGGGGAAGGGGACTAAACATTTTCTTTTTGTAAAAAAGGCATTTTTTGTTTAAGAAAACTGTTTTGATGGCAAGGTTTTGATCTGGTCTATTGATGTGTAGATAAATTACATGTTTTGCTTCCCTCCCTCTTAACATAGATTCCCTGCTGTGAATCGCTTGCAGTCTCAGGACAAAGTTGCCTTCTCTGTTTGAGAAGTGCCTTGTACAGGGCAGCCTGTAAATTGCTGGGCAGGAAATGGTTTTCCCATCCCACAAAAAACCTTGATATTTAAAAAAAAAAAAATTCCGTCCCAAATCGGGATGAAACCATTTCACAAGTTCCCAAACGAGCTGAGAGCAACCCACCCCCCCCAATAGTGAGTGCACTCACCTGAGAGGCAGGAGATGCAAGTAAGTCGCTGCTCTGAATGGTACAGATCAGGGACTTGACCGAGGTTTTTTCACATCCCAGGTGAGGGCCCTGACCCCTGGGCTATTCTCACATAGTCTGTCCTGGCTATGTTTCATGAAACCAGCTCTGTTTCCACAAAACGTTTTGCATTCACAGACTTGGCATTTTCAAACAGAAAGCTGCTTTTTCAAAAGATTCCTGAGCAGCACTAGTGGGACTCTACCAGAAACAGATAACGAGGCTGGCATTCGTTATAACAGCACTCACACACAGCACTAACACACACTCACACAAAGCACACTCTGCGGGGTGCAAAAAAGGAGCCTGACAGAAGTTCTCATCCAAAGCTTATTGAAGTTACTGGAAGAAACTCACAAGTCCAGAACTCAAAGGTGGAAGACGAGAACCTAAATACCTTTGAGGTTCTGCGCCCCATTAACTTGACTGAGCAGCTCCCTTTGACACTGTCATACCAGTGTCCCCTGTACAGGATTGCCCCCTAGAGACTGAATTACAAATTATTATTTTAATGTATGATACTTAGAGTTCACATTGTGCTAGACTCTGTAAAATACCTTACTTTTACAATGTGCTCTACTTGTCGTTTGTCTTACGCGTGTCTGTTTTGTGTTTGTACAGCCCCTAGCACAACTGAGTCATGCTCCATGACTGGGGCTAAGTACCACTGCAATACAAATGCAATGGCACCGTCGCTTTTTACAGAGCTTGGTATGTGCGCCGGTGAGTTCTTTGATGGCTGCTGAGTCCGATGGGCGAGTGACAGTCCAGTCCACAGGTACGACACACCCACACATTAGCAACGCTCTGAATCCGAGCAGCAGATTCTTTCCTCCTCTGATGCCGATCATCACAAAGTTTGATCCAGTCCTCCTCACAATGCCTCGCTCCATCTACAAGCTGACTCTGCCAACCGGCGTGGCATTCTGCGTTCCTTTCCCAATCATCCACAGAGATTCCAAAGGACACTAAGCTTTGCAAGCATCCCGGGATCTGTGCGGCGGCCTGCCTCTCTATCTAGAACCTTCGCGAGCATCAAAGTACTGCAAACTCTTCGGGATCATGTAATCCGGCATTCACGTGACATGACCAAGCTGCCTGAGTCCTTTCTTACTAATTAATGTTCCCATAAATGACATGCCAGGACGATTTAGCACTTCCACGTTTGTCACCCTGTGTTGCCATCTTTGAAGAATTTCCAAGCATCTGACATGGAAGCTGGTTAATCTCCTGCTATGTTTGGCGTAAGTCGTCCATGTTTCTGAGTCATACAGAAGAGTGGATAATACACACGTCTTAGAAATACAGCTTTTCACTTTAATTGACAATTTGTTATTGTTCCAGGCTCTGTCTTGCAAAAGACAAAAGTTCCTGGCTGCTTTGCTGATTCTGCTAGTGAGCCCAGCATCAAGATCTACATGGCTGGTAATGGCAGAGCCAAGGTAGCAAAATTGGTCCTCAGCATCCAGACGAATACCCCCTACGGTGATATCTGGAACTGGCTCTGGGGCGTGATAACTGTCTTCTTCAAGCTTCTCGCTAGCCCAGAGCACTTGGTAATAAGCTGTTGCAGGACATCAACACGGTGAGCCACAGGGGCTGCATCCTCTGCAAACAGCAGGTCCCTTCTGATGATCTCCTTCACCTTCATCTGAGCTCTGCACCATGCAGTGTTAAACCCCCCCCCCTCCATCCTGTCTGGCGCTAGTACAGACACCCCCTCGGACATCACGGAACGCACGTTCAAGTGGGAGTGGGAATAAATATTAAACGGTGTAGGAGCCACTATGCAGCCCTGCTTCACTCCATTGGTGATGTTAAGTGACATTAAATGACTGGGGATAAGTGTCACTTGAAGTACCAATAAACAGTAATACACTAACATATAACAAAGAGCTGCCCCAAAGACTTTACAATCTAAGTGTAAGACAACAGTCAGGGAGCGAACCAGAGAACAACGAGAGGAGATTGTTGCAGGACTTTCATTCTAACTGTCTAAGCCAGTGGTTTCCTGTGCTCTGCGGACCCTGGGGATCCACAGACCATGTGTAAGATTTACAAAGGAGTCTGCACCTCCATTCGAAATGCTGTAGGGCTCTGCAAATGAAGAAAGGTTGCAAACCAATGGTGTAAGCCAGGGGGTCTCAAACTGGGGGTCGGGACCCCTCAAGGGGTTGCAAGGTTATTACATGGGGGGTTGTGAGCTGTCAGCCTCCATCCCAAACCCCACTGCCAGCCTTTATAATGGTGCTAAATACATAAACAGGTGTTTTTAATTCATAAGAGGGGTCACACGCAGAGACTTGCTGTGTGGACGGGGTCACCGGTACAAAAGTTTGAGACCCACTGGTCTAAGCCAGGGGGCTTCTGGCATTTGCATCTTATTATTTCTGTTTCACGGTGACCAGGCGAACCTCTCGTTCTGCTTCTCTTCTCTGGGTGACCCCTGGACTGTCCCGCGATAGACGCACAGTGTGACCCAGGGACCCCTTAGTGCCACCTGGCAAAGGGGCCAGCGAGGGTGCCTGGGGCGTGAGGTCTCATGTTCAAGCACGTGTCACTGGTCACCACTGTCATTGTGAAACACACGTGCGGCTGGTGTGCAAGCAGTTCTGTGTAAACACCGACCGTCATGGGCCCAGTGTCTGTGTCCAGGCGGGTGGTCACCGGCAAAGGGGTGAACCGGGTTTTCTGTCAGACAAAGGCTGTTTGTGTCTCTCTGGCTGTCGGATGGTTCACCGTGGGGCTCCTCTCCCGCGTCTGAACCAAACACTGAGGAAGGACGAGGGGGAACCACACGGAGAGAAAAGTAACAGGATGGAACAGTGTCAGTTACGCTGTTTCTACCTCCATTTATAACTGGAAATTAAACCCTGTCGCTGTATCAGGAATGTAAATGGCCTGTTGCTACTGCAGTCCCTGAGTGTGTAGAAATTGGTCCCAGCTTCTGGGCAAATGCTCTGAGTGATGCATTTGGTCTGTAATAACATGTATGTACCGTGTCTGTCTCACTTGCAGCTGAATTCTGTTTATATTTATATGTAATATATTAACCGACTCTTATTGTTGTTTTTCTAAGTAGCAGGGGGGGAATCTGTCTCTCTTGTGGGATTTGCAGGATCTAAGGTTTTCCTAAATCTTCCTCACCCAACAAATGTGCTGTTTTGTCAGATGCTACTTGGCAGTGTGCGAATCCCCACCTGACTCCTGGAGATGGGCCTGTCCTGCAGCAGTCCCTGCATTCAGAGCTGGGTGTTTATTGCCGCTGGGTGTCCCAGTGGAGCTGTGACAGCCGCTGGCTTGGCTGATACCCCAGGAGTTGAGCCAGGGAATGTTCAGAACAAGATGTGTGAGCTGCCCTGGGCTGGAGCTGCAGGGCCGGGCTTTGTAGCGACAGGTGTAACAGACGTCGATCCTCTGTGGAGCAGGCTCAGGCAGCGACCTGTGCCCCGCACAGGCCAGTGTGTTACAATCACTAATGGATCCGGGCAGAAATTTTTTGACAGGCCGTTTTTCCTGTCGGGAAAATGGTGATTCATCAAAAATCAAGACATTCTGCAGGGACGTGTCTATTTTGACTAAAGTTTGGATGGAAACTTCCCTTCCTGCCTGTCTGGCTCCTCAGCAGCCCCCCGGTGGCCTTCTCAGGAGCCTGAGTTGTCAGACTCCCAGGTCCTCAGATCCTAACAGGTGGGGAGCTGGGTCTCCCAGTGCTTCCTGCCTGTTGGGAAGTTTGCCCCCAGTGGGATGCCAGGGAGCTGGAGAGGTGGGACTGGACGTTTTTGCAAAATTCTTCCAATATATATATTTTAACAATCCCTTCTGTGGAAAGTATTGCAGAGCTTACCATTAATTCCTATTTGGAACACACCCCCTCACTCTGTCTCTGCTGGAAATGTGGAATTTTCCATGGGAGGGAAATCATAGTTCTAAGTCTACAACAGTAACTGTTTGTTCAGATGAAAAGTTGTATTTGGGGATTACAGAGATGTGACCGTGTGTTTGGAGATCCCTTTCAGTCCTGCAGCAAACCGCACTGGTGAACGGAATTCAAAGTATCAATCTACAGAATACTCCCCCCCCCCCGCCCTTTCCATCCACCAAAACAAACCCTAGAAAAATTAATTGGTTTTTGCCCTGATTTTCACCTGTTTTTTCTTGTGGTAACACTGATAAATTCCCCGGGGGGGGGGGGGAATGAAACCTCCCTAGGCAATTTATTCCAGTGCTTAGCAGCTTCCCAGCAGGGCTAGCGGAGACCAGCAAGATCCTACAGAGCTAATCACCAGCTCTGTCCATCCAGCTCCCCCTCCTCCTCCTCTGCTGCCCCCTCCTGCCATTACCGCTCCGATCGGCATCCTGAACAGCCAATGGGAGAAGGAGTGGGCGGGCTCAGGAGGGGCTGAAATGCTGCAGTGATCAGTCACTGCACGGAGCAGGTGCGATGCATTCAGCTTGGTGCAGCTGCTTGGGATCGGGGTAAGCGGTGCCTTGTGTCCGGGGGGGAATTTGGGTGCGGTGAGGGGGGTTTAGTGGATTTCTCAAAGGGATGTGGTTGCTGGAGGCAGAAGAGGGAAAACCCCCTTCGCGCCCCCAGGGGTGCGGGGGAAACACCCGGGGGGGGACTGGGGGTTGGACCCTGGGGGAGCGGATCGAGGGAGGGGAAGAGGCGCGTTCAGGGCGGTGAATTGGCCCGGCCAAGCAGGGGGCAGCGCTCGGCTCGGTGGCGTTTCTCTGGGTCAGGCTGACTCTGGGGAGCTGCAGCTGATCGGCTGCAGGAGGGCGGGGTTGGGCTGGGGAGCAAAGAGCCGGGTGCTGGCAGCACCTTCCAGCGTCACCGCCCAGCTCAGCTCTGGCCTGTCCCCGGGGAGCTCGGCAGGTTGGCACCTTGGGTGAATGATCGCCCAGAGGTAAAGAAATGAGTGTGGGGCGGGGGAGCACAGAGCCCTGGGGCGGGGAGGGGACATTGTGGGGTGCTGGTGTGTGGGGAGGGGGAAGCACAGAGGCCCTGGCATGGGGGCAGAAAGGGGGATCCTTGTATCTGGGGAGGGAGGAATTTGGGGGCACACAGAGCCCTGGCATAGTGGCGGGAGTTGCTTGGAGTCCCTACAATAAAGGAGGATGGGAGAGTGGGGTGGGATAGATGGATGCAGGTAGCCTACGGTGTGTGCAGGGAGCTTGGCCTGCACAGGCTGGGAAGTGTGGGACCCCCGGGGGGGTGCAGGGCAACGTGTGTGTGTGTCTGTTTTGCTGGGGGCAGCGAGGAGGGAGGGGCTGTCACAAGGACACAGGGTGATTTCCGTTAGCCTGGGGCCTGCTTGTCTCCATCCAGCTGCCTGGATGTACCTGCGCTGGGCCACATCCTCAATCCCAGGGGAAAGGGGGGGGCGGTTCCCGAGTGAAGGCAGGGCCGGGGCATCTGTGGGGGATGGGAGCCGGGCGGCCGCACAGAACAGACGGGTGATTGTGGGTTTGCTGGATCACCTCCCTTCCTATGCGGCCTCATGCAGGGAGAGCCGCAGCCATAACCAGCCCACCCAGCTAGCAGCCTCCCCCTGCTCTGCTCGGATGGGCTGGGGAAGGGTGGGGGGCTCTCGGCATGGCGGGAAGGAGGCTCCCTTGTTTTGGGAACAGCAGCGCTGGGGTGGGTGGATCTGGGAATGGGGGGAGGGAGGCCCCTGGATTTGAGGGGTGGGGCAGGAGGGGAGATCCAGGCTTGCTGGGGGAAGGACAGAGGCGGCTCATTCCATGGGGAAGGCAGACAGCAGCAGGGGTCTGGTTTGCAGCGGGCAGGGTGGGTCCGGGCTAAGGGAGCGGGGTGGGATGGGGCCGGGTGGGGGAGCAGAGGGCAGCAGGGCTGGGAAGAGGAGTCCGATGGCTGTTTGCAAAGTGAGGGCCCGAGTCGGGGTGCAAAGGGGCTGGAGGGGAGGGGTCAAGGCCCCCCTGCTTTGGGAATCCCCCAGAAATCCCCCTCACCAGTGCAGGGGCCTTTCCAGGGCCGGCTGGGAACAAGCTGCCCATCCTGCACTGTGTGTTGCAGGCTGCTCCTCTGCACCCAACAAACAGAGGCTCTGGGTTGTTTGAGCCCAGCTCAGCTCACACTGGAGCAGTTCATGCTGTTAGCGCTGGAGATCTGGGCTCAGTCCCTGCGGCATCAGCCAGGCCAGCAGCTGTCACCCTGCAGCAGGGCACCAGGCCGGAGGCCTGAGAATGGAGAGGCTGGGCTTGAGGAGGCCAGGGAGGGGGAGAGACGTGCCATGAACCCCGACTGTTTGTTCACTTTCTGGTCTGTTTCTAGGCCTTGTGGCCTGTGGAAAAAGCTGGAAAACATGAATCCGAAAGGCCGAGAAACCAGGAGGTGAATAAACAGAACCCGCCTTGTAAGTCCCAACAGCCAGCACAGGCTTCTCTTTTTCGAGTTCTGCTCGTGTCTCTTTGTCGGTGCCCAGGGTTCAGAGCCTGGGACGGAGTGAGACTCACCCCTGCGGCGCCTCCTGTTGGCCGTCCTGGGAATTAGCTGTTCTGACCCGGAGCGCCCTCTGCAGGCTGGTGCCTCACTGCCACTGGCCCCTGTGTCCCTCCTGGACCCGGTGCCCCTTGTCCTTGGGCGCTGCTCCCTGGCAGTACATCCGCTCTCTGGGTCTCCCCACCCTGGGGAACCCCCACCCACTATCCCCACCTCACCTCACCGGCTACTGCCAGTCACCATCTAGCCCCCTTTCACTGGGGCTGACTGCAGTGTACAAGCCCCTCATCACAGGCAAGGGTGGTTTGGACCTGCTGTCTTGGCCTACCCCTGGGCTGCCCCTCTGCAACCCCAGTACCTTTTCAGCCTTTCCCTTAAAAACAGGGGTCCTGTGTTCATCTGGCTATCGGTACTTGGTATCCCAGCCCAGGAATACAAACTATAGATCTGAACTGAGCGGCGCGTCTGTGAAGGAACACAGATGTCACTCCAGCGTTCGCTTCCAAACCTGCTGTTCCAGCCCTGCCTCTCTGGGGTAGCAGCCAAGTTGAAGGTGGGTGGAATTTCCTATTCCAGATGTGGGGCATTTAGGAGGTGTCTGCTGTTCGTCACTGCAGAGTCTGAGCCTCCCGAATAGGAATGAAATATTCCCTCACCAAGCAAGCGTTATCACGGGCCTGTTTGGTAGGTGACTGTGAGGGACAGAGAGATGAACTGACCAGCCCAAGGTCAGGCCAGGAGCTTGTGACATTGCTGGAAACTGAACCAAGACCTCCTGGTCAGCAGGTCAGTGCTGTCACCATCCTTTGCTGGGACTGAGAGGTAAGATCTAGGGTCTTGCCCTAAAGGGTGTGTCTACATGGCAGTTTAAGCCCAGGGTTAGTCAAACTTGAGTGAGCAGATCCTGGGTTTGTTACCCTGGGACTTACTTATTTGTAACCCCTTGAGCCTGGGTTTGAACCCAGTGTAGACATACTAGAACCTAATCCCTACTCGCCTGCTTCTGTTAAGGTCAATGAGGGCTGGATCTGGGCTGGCAGAACCACAGTGGGTGGATTTGTTTCCTAGGGGACTTTAAATGACTTGTGTTTATAACGAGGCCTGGTGGACATTGATGATGATTTTCATAATTTTGACACAGAATATTGATTTTTAAGCTTTATTTAAAATATTTTTATCAATTTTAAATGTTCACAGCTGTGCAAAATTATGGGTTTTAAGCCTTTAAAAATGTTATGTAAATGCTCGCAGTTGTGGGAAATTAATTGGGGAGTGGGGAGTCAGACAATAATTAATGACAATAGATGTTGAGATTTAAACAAAGCTTTATAACCTCATGTCAAAACATACATGGGAAATACACGTCAAACAAATCCTACTCAGTTCTCAAGTAGCATTTTCCTTACTTTGCCTGTCTGTGAAGCTCGATAATTGTGGCTGGAAATATTTTGTCAGTTTGTGCACGTGCGCCCCAACCAAATAGCTTTTGTAAAACCCTGGATTTTTTCAGTTAAAACTGAAAACGGCATTTTGTATAATAAGCATTAAAACAGGTATTCAGCCATCCAGCACGTCACAGGCCACAGAACCTTACCCACCCACTCCTGTAACAGACCCTGAACCTCCGGCTGAGTCACTAACGTCCTCACATCATGGTTTTAAAACTTCAAGTGACAGAGAATCCACCATTTACACTAGTTCAGTCCTGCAAGTGATCCATGCCCCATGCTGCAGAGGAAGATGAAACCTCCCCAGGGTCTCTGCCAAGCTGAGCTGGGGGAAAATTCCTTCCTGACCCCAAATATGGCGACCAGTGAGACCCTGAGACGTGGGCGAGACCCACCAGACAGACGCCTGGGAAAGAATTCTCTGTAGTAACTCAGAGCCCTCCCCAGCTCGTGTCCCATCACGGGCCATTGGAGATATTTGCTAATAGGAGTCATGGATGGGCCACATGCCACTGTAGTCAACTTCATTGTAATCCCTGCCCCCTCCATAAACTTATCAAGCTCAGTCTTAAAATGAGTTATTTTGTTGTTCACACTGCTCCCCTTGGAAGACTGTTTCAGAACTAAACTCCTCTGGTGGTTAGAAACCTTCATCTAATGTCAAACCTCAATTTACTGATGTCCAGTTTATATCCATTTTTAATTGTGCCAACATTGGCCCTTAACTTAAATAACTCCTCTCCCTCCCTGGTACTGATCTCTCTGATGTATTGATAGAGAGCAATCCTATCTCCCCCCTGCTGTCGTTTGGTTAGAGTAAACAAGCCAAGCTCCTTAAAGCTCCTCTCATAAGGTTCTGGTCTTCCGCATTTAAGAAAGATGAATTCAGACTAGAACAGATGCAGAGAAGGGCTACTAGGACAATCTGAGGCATGGAGGGCCATGCCTCAGATTGTCCTAGTAGCCCTTCTCTGCATCTGTTCTAGTCTAAGAAAGATGAATTCAAATGTGGAAGACCAGAACTGCCCACAGTCAGTGGCGTAGCCAGGTTCTAACATCAGGGGGAGCGAACACATTAAAAAAAGCACCGCCCGACATCAAATTACTGACTACATACTTTTAAATTTGTTATACATATTTATTTGTACTTAAAATAAAAACACAAGAATGATCCAGCCACGGAAGGGTTTGCACAGCCAGCATTTTGTAGGAGAACTTTAGATTTACTTTCTAGAATCTAAAGTATAATTACAGAATAAACTAGTTTATAATTGTCACTGGTTTAAAAAAAATATACTGGTCATTTTTTCCAGTTACTAATTTAATTTTAAAAATCAATGAAATGTTATTTAAAATAAATCATAATACTAAAGTCACCAAAAAACTCATGACAAATGAGTTTTATGAGAATTGGTGAGCAGAGATCTCAGCTCTTCAGGGTTGGACAAAGCAGTAATTTCCCTTAAAGTAGCTTTATTCATGGCGGGGGTTTTTAAACAAAAGACATCACAGGCTGGCAGGCTAACATTTTTTGAAACACTGTGTACTGAAAGTTAGGGTTTTAAACCAATTTAAGCTGCACGTGTGCACCCCCCCCCAACAACAACAGAAAACAAACCTCTTCCTGCTTTCCTATCACCAGTTCTGTTACTACAGGAATGAAATCTAGACATCTTGTAAAATAGTTAGATCCACATTGTTCTTCAAACCTCTGATCAGAGAAATGCAGCTTTGCATTTGAGATACTATATGACCGTAGTACATTTTGCACTGCCTGTGTCTACACTGACATCGGGAGAGAAGAAAAGGACAAGACTGTCCCTAGCGCATATGATTTAAAAAAAAAAAAGCGAGACACACCCACCCACTATTGGTGCAACAAAAAGGGAGAACAGTAGCTGGGGCCAAGAAAGAAGATGCACTGAAACCCTCCTGTACCCACAACTGATATCTGAAAAGCATCAGTCACTCTGCAGATCAAAGGAAGAAAGAGCAGCCAGTATTCAGACAGGTAGGATCCTTATGACCTATCTAGGAGAAGTGCACTTTCTAAGTAAACTGTAGCAGTTTCCCAACAGAGTTTTCTTATGGATTTATTTATTAAGTAACAATTAAGATTAGGAGTCTGATTTAAATGATGTAAATTTTCAGTTTTAGTTAACTGTGGAATTATTGCAGCTAATAATATTAACCGTAGGTGCATTGGCACTGAGATTCTCAGGAGCTACGGTGATGAGATAGAACTTGCGCTAAGGGCTGGAATGAGGGAGACAGATGAGCAATCTGCATTCCCAGGTGTCTGTGCAAAGTCTCGCTCGCCCTGTCCAGCAGCCCTCACCACTGGAGCCGAGGTGAAAAGGAAATGCCGTGTGTCCCCTGAGTTAAAGCCTGGTGCCAGAGGAGGTCACGTTCTTTAATGCCTTAAAAGTAGCCGTGTGGTGGGTGTAAGTGAAGGTGGGAATTTGGTGGCCCAGAGACCAGTGGCTGGAGCAGGAGACTGTGCAGCGCTGGGGACGGCGACTGAAAGCTCAGCCACGCTCGCCCATTGCTCTTACTTACTAAGCCCTTGTTTGGGGAACCCTGTGCACCTCATTACATGAAGGGTCCCTGTATCAGCCAGGCGATCTCTCTGATCAGTGGGTGTGTCCTGAACCCCACTAAACTGTTTGTTAACATAAAGACTTTCCTCATTGTCTATGAGCTGGGTTTGAAGTGGGGACAGTTAGCGCCACAACATAGAACTTGAGGTGGCAGCAGTAGTAGGCTGTTATCCGCTGTGCGAATGGACCAGTGAGAGGTACAAGAGTCTCCCTTTGCAATGCATTACACTGAATGTATTGAAAAGGCAGGTTATTATCTCAGCCTGGGGGAGAAGGGGTGATAATGAACAAGCAACTCAACATGAGCTCCCATTGCGATGCTGTGACAAAAATGGCAAACACAATTGGTGAATGTGTAAACCGGAGCTCTGAGCAGGGGGAGGCAGGTGATTTAACCTCTATGTATGGCACTGGTGAGGCTGATAATGGACTAGTGATCCTACTTCTTGTGCCAATGTTTTAAAAAGGATGTTGAAAAATCAGAGAGGGGCGGAGAAGAGCAACAGAAATGGTTGGTGGCTGGAGAAAAGGCCTCACGGTGAGATATTTAAGGAGCTCTGTCTGTTTAAGAAACTAAACAGAAGATTGAGAGGTGACTTGGACCTGCCCTGGGAGGAAATTCCGGGTGCTAAATGGCTCTTTAAACTAACAGAGAAAGGCAGGACAAGGACCAATGGCTGCAAACTGAAGCCAGACAAATTCAAATGAGAAATAATGCACAGGTTTTCTAACAGTGAGAGTGATTAACTCTGGGACCAAATTCCCTAGGGAAGCGCTGGATTCTCCACTACTTAATGTCTTCGCTCTAGGGCTGTCAGGCAATTAATCGTGCTGTTAAACAATAATAGAATAACATTTAAATAAATATTTTTGAATGTTTTCTGCATTTTCAAATATATTGATTTCAATTACAACACAGAATACAAAGTGTACAGTGCTCACTTTATATTTTTTATTACAAATATTTGCACTGTAAAAAACTGAAGAAATAGTATTTTTCAGTTCACCTAATACAAGTACTGTAGTGCAATCTCTTTATCATGAAAGTTGAACTTACAAATGTAGAATTATGTAAAAAAAATAACTGCATTAAAAATAAAACAATGTAAAACTTTAGAGCCTACGAGTCCACTCAGTCCTACTTCTTGTTCAGCCAATCGCTCAGACAAACAAGTTTGATTGCCATTTGCAGGAGATAATCATAGGACTGGAAGGGACCACGAGAGGTTGTTTAGTCCAGTCCCCTGCACTCATGGCAGGACTAAGTATTATCAGACCATCCCCAACGGGTGTTTGTCCAGCCTGCTCTTAAAAATCTCCAGTAATGGAGATTCCACAATCTCCCTAGGCAATTCATTCCAGTGTTAACCCCCTGACAGTTAGGAAGTTTTTCTTAATGTCCAACCTAAAAGGCCCTTGCTGCAATTTAAGCCCATTGCTTCTTGTCGTCTCCTCAGAGGTTAAGAAAAAACATTTTTTCTCCCTCCTTGTAACAAACTTTTATGTACTTGAAAATTGTCCCCTCTGTCTTCTCTTCTCCAGACTAAACAAACCCAGTTCTTTCAATCTTCCCTCATAGATCATGTTTTCTAGACCTTTCATCATTTTTGTTACTCTTCTCTGGACTTTCTCCAATTTGTCCACATCCTTCCTGAAATGTGGCGCCCAGAACAGGACACAATACTCCATTTGAGG
Source organism: Mauremys mutica (assembly GCF_020497125.1). Lineage (NCBI taxonomy): Eukaryota > Metazoa > Chordata > Testudines > Geoemydidae > Mauremys > Mauremys mutica. Next base: position 6,995,864 of record NC_059083.1, read on the forward strand.
CCTAATCACCGTGGAGTAGAGCAGAAGAATTACTTCTCATGTCTTGCTTACAACACTCCTGCTAATACATCTCAGAAAGATGTTTGCTTTTTATTCAACAGTGTTACACTGTTGACTCATATTTAGCTTATGATCCACTATGAAAGACGGTTACTCACCTGTAGTAACTGTTGTTCTTCGAGATGTGTTGCTCCAATCCATTCCAGTTAGGTGTGCGCGCCGCGCGTGCACGGCTCTTCGGAAGATTTTTACCCTAGCAACTCCGGCGGGCCGGCTGGGCGCCCCCTGGAGTGGCGCCGCTATAGCGCTGAATATATACCCCAGCCGGCCCGTCCGCTCCTCAGTTCCTTCTTGCCGGCTACTCCGACAGTGGGGAAGGAGGGCGGGTCTGGAATGGATTGGAGCAACACATCTCGAAGAACAACAGTTACTACAGGTGAGTAACCGTCTTTTCTTCTTCGAGTGATTGCTCCAATGCATTCCAGTTAGGTGATTCCCAAGCCTTACCTAGGCGGTGGGGTCGGAGTGAGACGTGGCAGAGTGTAAAACTGCTGAGCCGAAGGCTGCGTCGTCTCGAGACTGCTGCACCAACGCATAGTGGGAGGCGAAGGTGTGGACCGAAGACCATGTGGCCGCTCGACATATGTCCTGGATGGGGACCTGGCTCAGGAAGGCGGCAGACGAGGCTTGCGCCCTCGTGGAATGAGCGGTGAAGCGGCCCGGGGGCACGCGAGCCAGCTCGTAGCATGCTCTGATGCACTGAGTTACCCAGGAGGAGATGCGCTGGGAAGAGACCGGCTCGCCTTTCATGCGGTCGGCGACTGCTATGAAGAGTTGTGTAGAACGCCGAAAAGGTTTTGTACGCTCGATGTAAAAAGCGAGCGCTCTACGGACGTCGAGGGTGTGGAGCTGTTGTTCCCTTGGCGAGGCATGGGGCTTCGGGAAGAAGACCGGGAGAAAGATGTCCTGATTGAGGTGGAAAGCCGAGACCACTTTTGGCAGGAAGGCCGGATGCGGACGAAGCTGCACCTTGTCCGTGTGGAAGACAGTGTATGGCGGACCTACCGTCAGCGCCCGGAGCTCCGAGACTCGTCTGGCCGATGTTATGGCGACGAGGAAGGCCGTCTTCCAGGAGAGGTAAAGAAGAGAACACGTGGCCATCGGTTCGAATGGCGGACCCATGAGTCTGGACAGGACGAGGTTCAAATCCCAGGTTGGGGCTGGACGCCGCACCGGCGGGTACAATCGGTCTAGGCCTTTCAGGAAGCGGGAGACCATCGGATTGGAAAAGATGGAGCGACCTTCCAGGGAAGGACGAAAAGCGGACACCGCTGCCAGGTGTACCCGCAATGAGGAGACCGCCAGACCTTGCTCCTTAAGGTACCAAAGGTAGTCCAAGATGGTAGGGACGGGTACGATGAAAGGGTTGAGCCCTCGTTGGTCACACCAGAGCGCGAACCTCTTCCATTTCGCCAGGTAGGTGGAGCGAGTGGAAGGCTTTCTGCTCTCAAGCAGGACTTGCTGCACGGCCGCCGAACAGTCCCTCTCTGCGTGGGTCAACCACGCAGGTACCAGGCTGTAAGATGGAGGGACTGCAGGTTCGGATGGTGGAGTCTGCCGAAGTCCTGCGTGATGAGGTCCGGCCATAACGGGAGGGAGATGGGATCCCGAACGGAGAGCTCGAGCAGCAGGGTGTACCAATGCTGTCTCGGCCAGGCCGGAGCCACTAGTATGACGGTGGCTCGATCCCTCCTCAGCTTCTGGAGCACTCTGTGCACGAGAGGAAAGGGAGGGAAGGCATAGAGGAGGTGAGTCTGCCAGGGATACAGGAACGCGTCCGACAGAGAGCCCGGCGAGTGACCTCGGAACGAGCAAAACTGGAGACACTTCCTGTTCGCCTTGGAGGCGAAGAGGTCGACCCGGGGAAACCCCCACCTCTGGAAAATCGTATGTGCAACGTCGGGACGAAGGGACCACTCGTGGGAGAGAAACGACCTGCTGAGATGGTCGGCCAGCGTGTTCTGCACTCCCGGAAGAAAAGACGCTTCTAGGTGAATGGAGTGGGTCACGCAGAAGTCCCACAGGAGGATCGCTTCCTCGCAGAGGGGAGAAGAGCGGGCTCCGCTCTGCTTGTTCACATAGTACATCGCAGCGGTGTTGTCCGTGAGTACTGTTACACAACGGCGTTGTAGGTGGGAGCAGAAGGTCCGGCAGGCGAGGCGGATGGCACGGAGCTCGCGGACATTGATGTGTAGCGCGAGTTCCTGGGGCGACCAAAGGCCTTGGGTGTGAAGCTCGCCCAGGTGGGCCCCCCAACCGAGCGCTGAGGCATCCGTCGTCAGCGTAACGGATGGGCGAGGAGGATGGAACGGGACCCCCGCACACACGACCTCCGGGGTGAGCCACCAGCGGAGGGAGTCGAGGGCCTTCCTGTTGACCGTGACCACCATGTCGATGGGGTCTCGATGAGGCCGGTACACCGTCGCGAGCCAGGACTGGAAGGGGCGAAGATGGAGCCGCGCATATGCGGTGACATACGTGCAGGAGGCCATGTGACCCAGAAGGCGTAGGCAGGAGCGCACGGTTGTGGTCGGGAAGGCGACGAGATTCCGGATTATGGAGGTCATCGTCTGGTGCCGGGCGCGGGGAAGAGAGGCCCTGCCAACCGTGGAGTCGAGAACCGCTCCGATGAACTCCAGCCGCTGCGTTGGGAGCAAAGTGGACTTCTCGGTGTTGATGAGAAGACCAAGCCGTTGAAAGAGAGACAGAATTTCTGCCATCTGTTCTATCACGAGCTGACGGGACTGAGCTCGGACCAGCCAGTCGTCGAGATACGGGTAGACGTGCATCTGACGACGGCGGAGGGCTGCAGCTACGACTGCCATGCATTTTGTGAATACCCTCGGTGCCGTGGAGAGTCCGAATGGCAACACGGCGAACTGGTAGTGGGCGTTGTTGACCACAAACCGAAGGTAACGCCGATGAGGAGGATAGATCGCGACATGGAAGTAGGCGTCCTTCATGTCGAGGGCGGCAAACCAGTCTCCCGGATCCAGGGAAGGAATAATGGTCCCCAGGGTGACCATACGAAACTTGGGCTTGAGCAGATATTTGTTCAGCTCGCGAAGGTCCAGGATAGGACGTAGCCCGCCTTTCGCCTTGGGGATGAGAAAATAACGTGAGTAGAAACCCCTGCCCCGCCTGTCTTGAGGCACTGCTTCTATGGCACCCACGCTCAACAGAGTCCGAACCTCTTGCAAGAGGACTTGCTCGTGAGAGGGGTCCCTGAAGAGGGACAGGGAGGGTGGGTGGGAAGGCGGGGGCGAAACAAATTGAAGGCGGTATCCCGACTGGACTGTTTGAAGCACCCAGTTGTCCGATGTTAAGCGGGACCACGCCGAAAAGAAATGGGAAAGGCGGTTGTAAAATATAGGGGAAGGATCCGGTAGGGAGAGTGATGGGCCGTCCTCGATCGTCCCATCAAAAGGCCTGCTTAGCCCCCTGCGGGGTCTTGGAAGCGGCCTGGCCCTGGTTGCGGCGGTTGCCGGACGGACGACGGCGATTTTGGGTCGGACGTCTGCTGGTGTAGGGGCGATAACGCTGTTGATAGCGGGAGGGCTGCGGCCGGAAGGGCCTGCGCTGCGTCGCCGGCGTGTGCATTCCGAGCGTGCGGATGGCAACACGCCCGTCCTTCAGGGTCTGGATCCGAGCATCCGTCTTTTCGGAAAATAGACCCTGGGTGTCGAAGGGGAGGTCCTGGAGTGTATATTGCACCTCCGGCGGCAGGGTGGAGGACTGCAGCCAGGAGATGCGCCTCATTGTCACGCCGGATGCCAAGGTCCGAGCCCCGGAGTCCGCGGCGTCGAGGGCGGCCGTAATAGATGACCGAGAGGACTTCTTCCCCTCGTCCAGCAAGGCGGAGAACTCCTGGCGTGATGTGGAAGGCAGGAGCTCCGAGAACTTCGCCAGGGACGTCAGAATGTCAAAGACGTACCTGGCGAGGAGGACCATGATGTTTGCGATCCTCAGCTGCAAACCCCCGGCGGAATAAATCTTACGGCCGAGCAAGTCCATGCGCTTGGCTTCCTTGGATTTAGGCGCAGCGGCAGGTTGGCCGCGCCTCTCCCGGTCGTTAACAGATTGGACCACGAGGGAGTCCGGGGTTGGGTGAGAGTAAAGGTACTCATAGCCTGATGGTGGGGCTGAGTACTTCCGCTCGACCCCGCGTGCTGTGGGAGGAATAGAAGCGGGAGTCTGCCATAGCGTAGTAGCGTTCTTTTGAATGGTCCGGACGAAGGGCAACGCCACACGGACGGGCGCATCCGCACCCACCACGTTGGTGATTGGGTCCTCATCCTCCTGGACCTCCTCTACGGGAAGATTCATGGATGCCGCCACCCTGCGAAGCAGGTCTTGGAAGGCCCGGAGGTCAATGGGCGGGGGTTCGCTGGTCGCAGCCCCTGCCACCGCCTCGTCCGGCGAGGATGACGAAGATGCACCCTGCAGAACCGGCTCCGGCTCTACGTCCGGTGGGTGAGCCTCCTCCGAACCGTGAAGCGTGGGCGATTGGCGGACCGGATGAGCAGATGGCTCGTGCGGAGGAGAGGGAGGCGGCCGACTAATAGTCGCTTCAGGGACCCTGGTGCTGGTGGTCACATCCCTCCTGGGAAACGGGATACCTTGACCTTCATGCTGTCCCCACGGGACCCAGTAGCCCCACTGCTCATGTGGAAGTCCTTGTGGGGTAGGCCACCGGTGGGTAGTATCATCGGCACCGGAGGCTACGGAAGCCGTGCGGGATGGCCAAGGCGGTGCTGTAGTGCCGACGGACTGAACCGCTGACGGCGGGAGGCCATGCACCGACGGCACCGAGGGTCGATACGCCGAGCGCCGACGGGACGGTGACCGTGAGCGTGGACTCCGACGGTGCCGGGAGCTCGACCGGCGCCGGGAGCTCGACCGGGACCGGGATCCGCGGTGCCGGGAGTGACTCCGGGAGTCGCGGTGCCGAGACGACCTCTGACGGTACCGACGGTACGGTGACCTGGATCGGTGCCGGGAGTGCGACCGGTACCGAGATCGAGAACGGTACCGGGACTCAGACCGGCGTCGGGATGGTGCTCGGTGCCGCGAGGAGGAGCGGCGACGAGACTCCGAGCGGCGGGACGGGGACCTGCGCCGGGACCGGGACCGGGACCGGGACCGGGACCTCGACCGTCTTCCGCGCCGCTCGTCAACTGAGGGCGGTCTAGTCATCCTGGCTGGCTTGCCGAGAGAGACAACAGCCCGCACCGGCGGTGCCGGGGGCCGGAGGCTCGGAGCCTCTATGAGCCTGATGAGGTCTCTGGCAGAGGAGAATGTCTCCGGCGTTGAAGGCAGCCTTGGCTCCACCTCGGTCGGTGCCGGGGAGCGTGGCGGTGCCGGACTCGACGGCGCTTGCGGAGCCGGAGTCGAGGGCTCAGGGCCCGTTTTACGCACTGCCGCAGCCACTCTCGTAGTGGACTCTGTGCGTGCCTTCGCCACAGCCTTCGCCAGTCTCTGCTTGCGTGCAGGCGAGAGCGAGCGGTGCCGGGTCGTCTTCGGCGGCGGTTTAGGTACCGTGGCCACGGTGCCGGTCGGTGCCGCGGGTGCACTCTGCACCGAAGAAGCCCTTGGTGCCGGCGCTGACGGTGCCGGGGGCTGGAGGGACGCCTCCATAAGGAGCTGCTTGAGGCGACTGTCTCTGTCCTTACGCGTCCGCGGCTTAAAAGCCGAACAAATGGCACACTTATCTGTACGGTGTGCCTCGCCCAGGCAACGGAGGCAGGAGCCGTGAGGGTCACCCACTGGCATAGGCCTCTGGCACGTTGAACAGGGCTTAAAGCCCGGTGCCTTGGGCATGAGCCCGCACCGGGGAGGGGGAGGGAGAAAATACTCCCCCTATCCTTATCTAAACTAACTAACTATTAAAACTAACTATACTAACAGTAAAAAACTATATACAAAAGCAGTAGAGAGAGCTAGGGATGTGGAGGACTACTGAGCACTCCACAGTTCCGACTGCCGTCACGGGCGGGAAGAAGGAACTGAGGAGCGGACGGGCCGGCTGGGGTATATATTCAGCGCTATAGCGGCGCCACTCCAGGGGGCGCCCAGCCGGCCCGCCGGAGTTGCTAGGGTAAAAATCTTCCGAAGAGCCGTGCACGCGCGGCGCGCACACCTAACTGGAATGCATTGGAGCAATCACTCGAAGAAGAACCTCCAGATCCTTTTCCGCAGTGCTCCTTCCTAGGCAGTCATTTCCCGTTTTGTATCTGTGCAACTGATTGTTCCCTCCTAAGTGGAGTTACTTTTCTTTTGTCCTTATTAAACTTCATCCTATTTTCCTCAGACTATTTCTCCAGTTTGTCCAGATCATTTTGAATTCTTATCCTGTCCTCCAAAGCACTTGCAACCCCTCCCAGCTTGGTATCGTCTGCAACCTTTATAAGTGTCCTCTCTATGCCGTTATCTAAATCATGGATGAAGATATTGATCAGAACCGGACCCAGAACAGATCCCTGCAGGGTCCCACTCGTCATACCTTTTCAGCATGACTGTGAACCACTGATAACTGCACTCTGGGAACAATTTTGCAACCAGTTATGCACCCACCTTATAGTAGCTCCATCTAGGTTGTATTTCCCTAGTTTGTTTATGAGAAGGTCATGCAAGACAGTATCAAAAGCCTTACTAAAGTCAAGATATACCACATCTACCACTTCCCCCCCCCCCCCCATCCACAAGGCTTGTTACCCTGTCAAAGAAAGCTATCGAGTTCGTTTGACACGATTTGTACTTGACAAATTCATGCTGACTGTTATTTATCACCTCCTTATCTTCTAGGTGTTTGCAAATTGATTGCTTAATTATTTGCTTCATTATCTTTCTGGGTACAGAAGTTAAGATGACTGGTCTGTAAAACCCCAGATTGTCCTTAGTTCCTTTTCTTTATCGATGGGCACTGTATTCCAGAAACTTCCATGACTTTTCAAAGATAATTGCTAATGGCTCAGATATCTCCTCAATCAGTTCCTGGAGTAGTCTAGGATGCATTTAATCAGGCCCTGGTGACTTGAAGACCTGTTGCCCACTTCTTCTTTACAATGTCACCTGAAAATGCAAACAGGAGTTCGCATGCCATGGTTGTAGCTGGGGTCACAAGATATTTAGGTGCCACATGCATTAAAGATTCATATGTCCCTTCATGCTTCAACCACTCTGACGGATTCTGCTTGGTAACGATCCAAAGCAGAGCAGACTGACGCATGTTCATTTTCATCATCTGAATCGGATGCCACCGCAGAAGGTTGATTTTCTTTTTTGATAGTTCGAGTTCTGTAGTTTCCACATCTGAGTGTTGCTCTTTTAAGGCTTCTGAAAGCATGCTCCGCCCCTCGCCCCTCTCAGATTTTGGACGGCACTTCAGATTCTTAAACCTTGGGTTGAATGCTGTAGCTGTCTTGAAAAATCTCTCACTGGTATTTTTGTGTTTTTTGTCAAATCTTCTGTGAAAGTGTTCTTAAAACGAACATGTGCTGGATTGTCATCCGAGACTGCTATAGCATGAAATATATGGCAGAATGCAGGTAAAACAGAAAAGGAGACGTGTCCTCTGGAATGGTGGCCGAAGCATGAAGGGACATATGAATGTTTAGTATATCTTGCACATAAATACCTTGCTAGGACAGCTACAAAAGTACCATACAGACGCCTGTTCTCACTTTGGCCTCGTCTACACTGCGGGAGGGGGGTATCAATCTAAGATACTTCGACTTCAGCTCGCTATTCATGTAGCTGAAGTTGTGTATCTTAGATTTACCTTGGGTCCTTGTAATCGGTCGGTCGGGGCTCGACCCTCCAGCGGGCAGGAGGGGAGCCACACCGACTCACTTCTGTTCGCCTGCTAGCTTTTAGGAGTCACGGGGAACAACGTTAGATCGCCGGGCCCTCTGGTGCAGGGACCGGCCAACAGCAGTTCAAATAGGCCCAGGCCCTCTGGTGCAGGGCAGGGCAACAGCAGTTCAATAAGCCCTGGCCCTTTGGAGCAGGGTAGGGCAACAATAGTTTAGGTAGGCCCTGGCCCTCTGGAGCAGGGCAGGGCAACAGCGGTTCAATAAGCCCTGGCCCTCTGGAGCAGGGCGGGCAATAGCAGTTCAATAAGCCCTGGCCCTCTGGAGCAGGGCAGGGCAACAGCAGTTCAATAAGCCCTGGCCCTCTGGAGCAGGGCGGGCAATAGCAGTTCAATAGGCCCTGTCCCTCTGGAGCAGGGCAGAGCGACAGAAGTTCAATAAGCCCTGGCCCTCTGGAGCAGGGCGGGCAATAGCAGTTCAATAGGCCCTGGCCCTCTGGAGCAGGGCAGGGCAACAGCAGTTCAATAAGCCCTGGCCCTCTGGAGCAGGGCGGGCAATAGCAGTTCAATAGGCCCTGTCCCTCTGGAGCAGGGCAGAGCGACAGCAGTTCAATAAGCCCTGGCCCTCTGGAGCAGGGCGGGCAATAGCAGTTCAATAGGCCCTGTCCCTCTGGAGCAGGGCAGAGCGACAGCAGTTCAATAAGCCCTGGCCCTTTGGAGCAGGGCGGGGCAACAGCAAGAGGCAGAGCTCAGGCCCTCAGGCAGGGCTGAGCAGCAGTTCAGTCTGTAAGCCCAAGCCCTAGCTCAGGGCGGGCAGTAACAAGAAGCAGAGCTCAGACCCCCAGGCAGGGCTGAGCAGCAGTTCAAGTCCATAAAGCCCAAGCCCTCAGTCAGGGCGGGGCAGCAAAACAGCAGCTCTAGCTTAGACCCTCAGGCAGGGGCTGAGCAGCAGTTCAAGTCTACAAAGCCCAAGCCCTCAGTCAGGGCGGGGCAGCAAAACAGCAGCTCTAGCTCAAACCCTCAGGCAGGGCTGAGCAGCAACAGCCAAGTGCAAGCTGCTATGCCAGAGCGCTGGGTTGAGGGGGAGACTGCCACCCGTGAGTGGGGTGGCAGGGGGGACACAGGCCCACCCACTCCACTGTGTCCCAGCCCGGGGCCCTAGCAGCGGCGTGGACCTGCTGCAGTCAGTGGGGATCCTGGCCGCAACACACTGACATGGGCACATCAGTGCCCTCAGCCGGACAAGGGTCGGCTACCCCCGGGCTACAGTCCATCTCCCCCTCAAGGCCTACCTCGTCCGTCGCACCTGGTTCAGGCCAGTCGGTCTGCATCGGCTCTGGTGGAGGGCTTGGCGGCAGGTCCGGTAGCTCTTCTGGGAAGTTGGGCCAGGACGGCTCGGGCGGCTCCTCTGGGTAACAGCAGGGCCTAGGGGGCTCCTCCTCATAGCGGGCGCTCGGCAATCCTGGGGGCCCCTCCCAGTACGGGCTCCGGGTAGGCTCCGCGGGCTCCTCTGGGTAGTGGGCGAGGGGAAGCTCCGGCCAGGCAGGGCAGTTACCTTGGGCCGAGGAGGGCTCCCAGCCGGGAGCTCCCGCAGGCACGTCTGCTCCCGGCGATGGCTGGGTGTTGACTGAGCTTGGGCATGCGCCTTTTCTACTTCCTGCCCCGCCCCTTGACTTCCGGGGGGTGGGGACTGGGGGCGGAAGTTCCGCCCACTGAGGTGTTGGCAGGGCAGCTCCCTCTGCCGGGCAGGAGGGGAGCCACACCGACTCACTACAGTCCTCATGGTGCAGGATTGATGTCCGCAGCTCCCCTATCGACTCTGCTACCGGCGCTCACTCCTGTGGAGTTCCGGAGTCGATGGGGAGCGCGTTCAGGGATCAATTGCTACCCACCGATACGGCGGGTAGTCTGGATGTACCCTTTCAGGTGACGCTGCAAATAAGAAGCAGGCAGCAGAAAAGGACCTGGGGATTACAGTGGATGAGAAGCTGGATATGAGTCAGCAGTGTGCTCTTGTTACCAAGAAAACTAAGAGCATATTGGGCTGCATTAGTAGGAGCATTGCCAGCAGATCGGGGGGAAGTGATTATTCCCCTCTATTCGGCACTGGTGAGGCCACATCTGGCTGGAATGATTTAGTTGGGGTTGGTCCTGCTTTGAGAGGGGATTGGACTAGATGACCTCCTGAGGTCTCTTCCAACCCTAATCTTCTATGATTATCTCCCGTAAATGTAAACAAACTTGTTTGTCTTAGCGATTGGCTGAACAAAAAGTAGGACTGAGTGGACTTGTAAGCTCTAAAGTTTTACATTTGTTTTATTTTTGAGTGCCGTTACGTAACAAAAAAAATCTACATTTGTAAGTTAAACTTTCATGATAAAGAGATTGCACTACAGTACTTGCATGAGGTGAATTGAAAAATACCATTTCTTTTGTTTATCATTTTTACTGTGCAATTATTTGTAATAAAAAATAATAATGTAATCATTGTACACTTTGTATTCTGTGTTGTAATAAAAATATATTTTCATATATAGAAAAACATACAAAATATTTAATAAATGTCAATTGGTATTCTATTATTTAACAGCGCAATTAATCGTGAAAGTTTTTTAATCGTGATTAATTTTTCTTTAGTTAATCACGTGAGTTAACTGAGATTAATCAACGGTCCTATTTCAGGCCTTAAAATCTATGAAGGAGGAGTGGGGACTGTTGCATTTGGCACATGGTACGTTCTGACGGCTTTAAAGGAGAAGTGCATAATTAAAATAACCCACCCTGAGTGACCATTTCTGTTCCTTCCTGGTAGGTGGAGACACAGCAGTCTCTGTGCTGATTGTCCAGAAAATGGCAGAAGAGAGCACTGAAGAGGCAAGCGATACCAGTAAATACTAAATACTTTAGTCTTAACTAAAAGGGAGCCTGCAGTGTGCTTGGCACAGGGACAAAAATACGGTGGGTGGGTTGCTCTCTCCTCTTTATGAGGGATAAAGACAGGAAACAAGGAGTTTTTGTTGCTCTTTGGTTCATGCTTGTTTTTTATGTTAGCAATTTGGGTGTGTTCTACCCTGAAGGACTCTATGGCCAACAGGAGAACTGGTGGAGTGAAAGGCTGAAAATCTGGAATACTGTGTGCGCCCCGTCTCGGAAAGGATATTGTAGAACTAGAAGGGTTCCGAGAGAGGTGACGAGAAGGATCAAGGGCCTGGGAAAACTCTCCTGTGAAGAGAGCTTGACAAGACGGAGATTGTTACCTTGGAAAGGAGACGGGAACAAGGGACAGGATAATGGATGGGATAGAGAAGGTAGATCCGTGTCTAGCACAAGCACAAAGGGGACAGTCAATGGAATGGAAAGGTGGGAACTTCAAAACTGATCAGTGGAAACAATTTTTCACACGCTGGGTAACTAGATGGTGAAACTTGCTGCTAGGTGACATCAACCGATGATGTTAAGGCCAAGAACTTAGCAGAATTCCAAGAGGGATTGGAGATTGCTATGGAGAACACGAAGTGCCAGAGTTGTTATGCTAACAAAAATGTTGGCAGAGAAATTATCCTCTTACCAGCCACTAGAGGGGGACATGGCACACAATTTGTCAAATGCGTTGCCGTGCTTTCTAATCCGCTTGGAGCCCCTCAACCAGGCCAGGGGCGGGCTCTGTGGGGTGGGGATAGGAAGATCTGGAAACTGCCAGTCACTTTGGGATGCACAGGGGGAGGGGAAGCAGTGATGGACGCATTCAAAAGGCCTGGGCTTTGTACACTGCACTGGGCCCTGCGTGGAGGGGACTGTATGATCTGACCTTAAACGACAGTTTCTTTTGCTTTCTGGTAGGTGGAGGGGTGAATGTCTCATTTCTGCCGGATCACGGACCAGTAGCAGAAAGGAGAAGAGAAGTCGGTACCTAATTATATTATTTATTAGGTATAATACGGTAACACCTAGAGACAGCAGCTGAGCCCCATTGTGTGCTGCACAGACACAGAGCGAGAGACTGTCCCTGCCCCAGCTGAGATCAGGGCCTCGTTGTGCCGGGTGCTGCACAGACACGAGAGACAGTCCCTTAAGGTGCTTTTCCTTTAGTTCAAGTGATAATGGCTTGTGCCTTTAAATCCAAAAATCAGGAGTTCAATTTCTACTGTTTACTCCCTTTCTAAAGGCAAGTAAATTAGCCCCAGTAACTCTGGGCAACCATGAAAATCTCTCTCCCAATTAAGCAGCTCATGGTGGCAAGGTCCCTGATCTAGCAATCTGGAGAAGGTCCTTCAAAGCCGGTGAAGGGAGCTCAGTGACATTTTTTTAACCTGTTTGGTTTTTTTTAATTGAAAACCAATTTTTTTCACCCATAATTGTCAGTTTTGGCTTTTTCATTTTTGGTGGAAATAAAGGTGTTTCTTGCTTTTCATTGCTCTTTTGGTGACATTTTTATTGAAAATACATTTTAAAGTTGTTTGGGATAGTTGTAAACGCAAGAGCTGCCACACCGGGTCAGAGCAGGGTCAGTCTAGCCCCGTCTCCCCTCGGCTACAGTGGCCACTAGCAGAGCTTCGGGGAGGGGACAGGGCAGGGGAATTATTGAGTGATCCACCCTGCCTTGGCTCCTGGCAGCCAGAGGAGCAGGGGTCGTGTCCCTGCCAACCTTGGCTAATGGCCATCAATGGATCTGTCCTTCAGGAACTTAGCTCATTCTGGTTTGGAACCTAGTTATTTTTGGCCATCACCACATCCCATGGCAGGTGGACTATGCGCTGTGTGGAAAAAGTATTTCCTCTTGCTTGTATTAACCCTGCTTCCTGCTAATTTCATTAGGCGACACCTGGTGTTTGTGTTGTGGGACAGGTAAATAACACTTCTCTAAACTTGTTCCACACTGTTCATGGTTTCATAGACCTCTGTCCTATCCCCCCTTAGTCATCTCTTCTCTAAGCAGAACGGCCCTAATCTTTGTCGTCTCTCCTCGTGTGGAAGCTGTTCCATGCCCTGGATCATCACCAACTAGATTTAGCCACTCATGGAAGCACTTAGCAAAACGTGACCATTTTCACGCCCCGGCAGTATTTGCTGTTGATACGTTTGCCCACCTTCATCTGCTTTCATGTCTTTTTTATTTTATTTTTTATTTTGCAGATTTCAGCCTAAAATGCATTAAAGATAAACGGGTCCCAATTACCGTTACTGTCGTCATTACAGCTTTGATCATCACCGTAATTGCACTGGCGGGTGAGTGAAGGGTCATTACTAACCCGGCTGATTCTCATTCCTTGTCACTGATTCTTCATTGGCTGCTTGTCCTAGCCCCAAGGTCACGGTGCCCACTTGTGTGTCCCACGGCCTCTTCTCACCCCGTCTTTGCCCTGGTCTGACTCCTCCGTTGAAGCACATTCCCCTTTTCAAGGGGGAAATCTCTCTCCAGACCCTTTCCTCCAAAGAGGAAGTGCCTAACCCCGTTCCCTGCCCCCTTGGAAGCAGCCCCACTAGATCCCAGGCCTGGGTAGTGGTGTAGGGATGCAGTGGGTGGGTCTCCCTGCCTCCCACTCCCTGTGTTATCCAACGCCCAGTCTTACCTTAAATTGTCATAGGTTTGGGTGCCACCGTGTGACCACAGCTCACAGCGGGTCTCTAAAATTGTTTCCAATCCATTTATCATTGTTCCTCCTCCCTCATCCACAGTACTGTGTGTAACTGCAACTGGAGTCTCAGGCAGAGGATTCAGTTCCCTGATCCCGGCTGGTGTATGGGCTCTGCACCCAGAGTGTAGGGGATGGGTTGGGGTTGTGGCCAGAGCATGCTGCATTACAGCTCTTCTGTGCTTCTCAGGCAGACTGAGAAGCAGAGGGTAAGTTAGAGTAACCCTGAGGCTGCTCTAAGTCACACTGGGGAAGGTCAGGGCCCCGAATGGCCCCGGAATACAGGAAGCACAAAGCCAGCATCTCTTCAACATGTGCCAGACATCCACACACTCTGTTTTGCTACAGAGCACATGCCAGCATTTCTGCCCATAGTTAATATGTCTGTGCATTGGGAAATCACATGGCTGGTAAAACTTTCCATTGAGCCAAACTGAAATTGTTTCTAGCTTTTCAGTTCATAAAAATGTTTGACTTTTCTCCTCGATTCAGGATGCTGTGGCCAAAGGCTCTAATGCGACCCTGGGATTTATAACCAGGGGGATCTCGAGTAGGAGCCGAGAGGTTATCTTACCTCCTGGATTTGGCCCTTGTGCAACCACTGCTGGAATCTTGTGTCCAGTTCTGGTGCCCACAATTCAGGAAGGATGTTGATAAATTAGAGAGGGGTCAGAGTTGAGCCACAAGAAGGATTAAAACCTGCTTTATAGTGATAGACTCAAAGAGCTCCATCTCTTTACAAGAGAAGGTTAAAGGGTGACTTGATCCCAGGGTTACTGGTTTGGTCACAGAGACTCCCCTTGGGACTGTCACGTGATGTGCTGAAATTACCTTGGAGCCCGTTTCCCCTGCCAGCTTGGGCCTCCAGAACCCTGCCTTGTTGAGCCAGACATGCTAACCTGCTGCAACCCAGACCCAGGTCTGGTCCACGCTCCCACAGATGCAGACTTTAACCAAAAACGGCTCAGCAAGTGCTCCTGTCTCCAGCACTCAGCTCCCAATGGGATCTGAACCCCAAATAAATCTGTTTTACTCTGTATAAAGCTTATATAGGGTAAACTTATCAATTGTCCACCCTCTGTAATACCGATAGAGAGAGATGCACAGCTGTTTGCTCCCCCAGGTATTAATAATTTATTCTGGGTTAATTAATAAACAAAAGTGATTTTATTAAGTATAAAGTAGGATTTAAGTTGTTTCAAGTAATAATATACAAAACAAAGTAAAGTTACCAAGCAAAATAAAACAAAATACGCAAGTCTAAGCCTAATATATTAAGAAACTGAATACAGGTAAATCTCACCCTCAGATGTTCCAATAAGCTTCTTTCACTGACTAGACTCCTTCCTAGTCTGGGCCCGATCCTTTCCCTGGTACAATCCTTGTTAGTTGCAGCAGACATCTTAGATGAAAAGCAGGGGATTCCACATGACTGGGCTCCCTTTGTTCTGTTCCACCCCCTTTTATAGCTTTGGCACAAGGTGGGAATCCTTTGTCTCGCTGGGTCCCCACCCCTCCTTCTAAATGGAAAGCACCAGGTTTAAGATGGATTCCAGTACCAGGTGACATGGTCACAGGTCCTGTGAGCCCCCCTCCATTCCTCCAGGACTGGCCAGTACATATGCAGTGGAGGCTTGCAAGTAAACAGAGTCATCCACAACTAATTGTCCTGGTTAATGGGAGCCATCAAGATTCCAAGCCACCATTAATGGCCCACACTTTGCATAATCACAATAGGACTTCAGAGTAATACTTCATAGTTCTAGTTTTAGATACTCTAATGATACATGCATACAACTAGGATAACCACACGCAGTAGATTATAAGCTTTGTAATGATACCTTACAAGAGACCTTTTACATAAAGCATATTCCAGTTACATTATATTTACACTCATATGGAGTGCAACCTCACACTCAGTCTATAACTACTGTGACAGACCCAGGCCAGTTGGGAACAGCCGAGTAGCAGAAGGCAGATATACTGGCCACTGAATAAGCAGTTTTCTGTTCCCTGAGTGACCAAAGCAGGGGCTGCTCCAGGCTAATGAGTACACCTGACTCCAATTAACCTGCTACGAGTCAGGTGAGGCATTTAAGCACCTGATTCTAATTAAGGCCCCTCTGATGCTATAAAAGGGCTCACTCCAGTCAGGCCAGAGGAGAGGAAGTGCGTGCAAGCAACTAACTAACTGGGAGCAAGAGATGTGCAAGAAGCTGAGAGTGAGCAGGCATACTGCTGGAGGACTGAGAAGTACAAGCGTTATCAGACACCAGGAGGAAGGTCCTGTGGTGAGGATAAAGAAGGTGTTGGGAGGAGGCCATGGGGAAGTAGCCCAGGGAGTTGTAGCTGTCATGCAGCTGTTCCAGGAGGTACTTTAGACAGCTGCAATCCACAGGGCCCTGGGCTGTGTTACCGAAATATCGGGTCTGCCTAGCTGAGAGCCAATAACAGCCTGACAGGGATAAGGAAAAATGCTTTATTCTGCAGAAGAAAGGAGAGCTCTGTAGTAGATACAGAAAACTCTACTGCACACAAGTTTCACAAGCTTTTTATACACTTTCAGACAAAGACCATGCCGTGTTAACACTTCATTGGTGGTTACTAAACCCCGTAACACCGTTATCTGGTAAGGAAAAACTGGCTTAAAGCAGGATCTTTTTCTGCCTCTGGCAGCAAAAAAAGATTAGTTACAAAGTTCAAGGTACTGTGTACGTGAGGCCTTTTGGAGACTTCTGCCTCCACCTACTGGCCGTTTGCAAAACTATTAATGGAGGGTGTGGGCTACCGAAGAGCTTTCACAATTCCCCCTTCGGGCCTGACAGTCTGAGCTATCAATCTGTCAATACTTTCCGTGTCCGGGCCGGGTGAGGTTTCCCGGGCCTCCCCCCAGCTCAGATTGTCAGGCCCGTTACGTAACTTACGATCAAGCTGAAGAGACAGGTATTGGGTTGTCTTACAGACAGCAGAGCTTTTGGTTACAGTATTACACAGACATTTTGCACATTGAATCATTATCCAACTAACACATAGGAAGAATAGACAGAAAACAATCCATTTAACAATTGTACGGAAAAGGTCAGTGAACCAAGACCCAAGGTCTGGGAGGAGGTCCTCAAAACTAAAGGTGTGATCAAGAGATACAGCATGAAATACAACAGCAGCATTCTTAATATCTTATAAATCCTTTTCAATTAAGCCACAGTGATTAACATAAAAGCAACATATTTCTCCAATGCAAGCACAAGCCCCCCCCCCCCCATTTCAGCATTCATAGCATCTAACACACGGCTATTTTACAAAGCCACTTCTGGATCAGCCGCTGCAAGGATTCAACCGCTGGGTGGGGGTTGGCATGTACAAAGGGCAAACTAAAAGCAAGCAACCATTGTCTCACCACCCAGAAATCCATAGTCAGTAAAAGTCGCAGGGCTTATTCCGTCCGAACAGGAGCTTTAGTCCCTCGAGAGGCTCAGCCTTCCAGGTATCGTCTGCTTCAGGCTCTTCCGGGTCGCGGTGGGAAGAGCTGGCGGGGCTCCCTCGAGGTCCGGAGTCGTCTGCTTCTGGCCCCGGCCTAGGGGCTAGCTTGACTTGGGTGTAATTAATCCAAGTGTTACGCTCTCGCACTCGAACATATCCCTGTGGTAGCCGAGTCCAGGTCAGTTATGCTGCTCTCCCGGTCTCTGCTGGAATGGCAGTCAGAATTGTGTGAGGATTAGGTACCACATTGTGTCTAGCCTGAACAACTTTATTCACCGCACGCAAGTCCTGCACAAATCTGTATACCGGTTTTCCTTCTGGATCCACGTCAGGTTTTCTAACAGGCAGAATGGGGGTGTCGAAAGGGGATGAAGTACGAATAAGCACTCCCAACCGTAGGAATGTGTTGATAAGATTCTGGAGGCCAAGCAGAGATTTTTGGAGGATGGGATATTGTCTGATTCGAGGAATGTCAATGTCTGGCTTCAGGGTTATTTGCACAGGCTCTGTCCGGAGAGTGCCAAGGTTTGTTTTGGAAGTGCCCCATAGAGAGGCGTGTACCTTTTTGTCTGAGTCGTTCAGGCAGGTCCATCGGGCTCGCAGGCAGGATCGGGTCCTTGGTAGCCTGGGTTAATGCGGCACATAGCTGGGGGAGTTGATTTTGAGGCAACCGAAGAATGATTTTATCAGCTGAAAAGAAAATCTGAGCACGTAATTTACACAGCAAGTCTCTGCCTAGAAGATTAACTGGGCTGTCAGGAGCTAACGAAAATGCATGAGAGGCTGAGACACCAGAGATTTCTACAGCAGCCTCCTGCAATACAGAACACTCAAATGGCTTTCCGCCTATACCCATTACCGGAATGCTTTTATCTGTGAGGTTTCCTTCCTTTGGCTTGGCAACAACAGTGGAAAGGGCAGCCCCCGAGTCCAAAAGACAAGAATAAGCGGTTCCTCCCAGAGTTAAACGGACCTGGGGGGTCTGTGGAGGAACAAACATAAGTGGTAAAGTCATTTGAGTAGGTAACAAGTGGACCCCTGGGTCGCCGTCATTCCGCATTATTGACAGCGTCTGTTCTTTCTACTTCCATCTGATATCGAGGTCAGGGCTGTTGTCCGGTACGTCGGTTTGGGCACTCTCTCCTCCAGTGACCAAGTTGCTTACAGTAATGGCATACATCATTTGCACGGCTTGGGGGCCCTCCCCCCGATCTGCCTTCGGTTGCCACTTGGGGGGTCCCCACCTCCCTCCTTGTGTTTCGCTCCCTGCGTTCACAAGGGCTGCTAGCATTCTCACCTGTTTGGTCTCTTGAATTTTATCTCTTGTGTGATACACATGGGTGGCTACGCTTACCAGTTCCTCCAGGGATTTTTCCTCAGTGCCTTCGAGCTGCTGCAACCACTTCTTAATGTCCGGAGCTGACTGAGAGATGAAAAATAAGCCTGACCATGGACTGTATGTCCGCAGCCTTGGGGTCTATATTAGTAAAAGTACAAAATGCTTTACAAAGTCTCTCATAAAAGTCAGAAGGGTGTTCTTCTTTCCCTTGCACAGTATTATGGACTTTTGACCAATCTAGAGTTCTTTCTCCTGCTTGTTTTATACCTGTCAAAACATGGGTTAGGAATTTCTTTAAGTTTGCCTGGTGGGTTGAATTATTCGGATTCCATTGGGGAGGGTTAGTGAGAGCTATCAAATCACGCCCGTGACCGGCAGCCTCCGCTGCCTCCCGAGCCCCCCTGAGGACCCGCTCTTTCTCCTCCGTGCGCAGTAGGCTATCTAAAAGTTGGCCCACGTCTTGCCAATCAGGATTATGAGACTGAAAAATAGCACGGAATTGCCTGTGAATGACGTCCGGGTCGTCTCTGAGGCGAGGTGTAGTGTTTTGCCAGTTCATAAGATCTGCTGTAGTAAAAGGGACATGTACATAACGGTCTACAACCTCCCCATCTGTAGTGGGTACCGGGATGGTCCGAAGGGGTGCCTGGATTTTAACTGCATCCTCCCCATAGACTACTCCCTGTCTCGTACGAGATGGACTAATGGCGGTAGACAGAACAGAAGTGTACCCACTACCCGTCGCTCCACTAGTGGGTTCATTAACTTGAATTGTGGTTGCCTCAGTCTTCAGTGGGGGAATCACTGTTTTGGGCCCCGTAGACAAGGAAACCTGATCCGTCACAGCCTGTGATATTGCTGCCGAGGGTGGCCGCTAGGACAATACATGGGGGGGGTATCTTCCCAACAATCGGCTTCACTTGGGGCAGAAGCTTTCAGGAATAGGGGGTTCTGGATTTTTATCTTCTTTAAACGACGATGAGCCTCATCGTCCCACAAAAACCAATAGTCCATTTGACCAGGCGCTTGATTCTCTAATATCAGGTGCAAAGGAGTTAAATAAGTCAGAATATCAAAGGAGCCAAATTCGGGCCATGCAGTCCCCAGGGTTGGCCAATCCTGGGTGCAAAGTTGTACAAAGCGCTTCCTTGATATACCTTTCTGAACACCGGGTAAAGGCCATTTACTTAACATATAATCTAAAGGGCTATCCTTAGGGGTTTTTTCCAGAGACCCACCCATCTGTCTGCTGACATTCAACCTGAAAAGAGAATTACTCAGAGATCAGTGGGAATTACAGTCTAATCCAGGTTTTTCTACTTCTATTACACTGTCCGTTACAGGGGGCGGGACAGAAGGATCTCAATACAACCTCAGAGCTTCATCGCACACATGGCTTCCACTCTGAGGAATTACGAACAAGAAGTTTACTTCCGCCCACACATCTAACGCCCAAATGAACAGAGCAGAAAAACAGTAACCGGTTAAACAGAACAGAACAAAACCAGATAGTGTTTCCTTATCCTATTAGGGCTCACCTTATCGGAACACGAACCCCAGGGGCCGCGGTGAAGCAGAGAAAGAGGGGCTAAACACCCCGTTGGCGCCGTTCCCAGTTTGCTGCAGCCGTCTGGAGTCCAATGTCCGAGCTAGGAGAGTCCCATCTGGGTCGCCAAAAACTGTTACCGAAATATCGGGTCTGCCTAGCTGAGAGCCAATAACAGCCTGACAGGGATAAGGAAAAATGCTTTATTCTGCAGAAGAAAGGAGAGCTCTGTAGTAGATACAGAAAACTCTACTGCACACAAGTTTCACAAGCTTTTTATACACTTTCAGACAAAGACCATGCCGTGTTAACACTTCATTGGTGGTCACTAAACCCCGTAACACCGTTATCTGGTAAGGAAAAACTGGCTTAAAGCAGGATCTTTTTCTGCCTCTGGCAGCAAAAAAAAGATTAGTTACAAAGTTCAAGGTACTGTGTACGTGAGGCCTTTTGCAAAACTACTGGCCGTTTGCAAAACTACTAATGGGGGGGGGGCTACCAAATAGCTTTCACAGCTTGAACCCGAAGTAGAGGGCGGGCCTGGGTTCCCCCCCAATCCTCCCAACTCCTGATCAAACACAGGAGGAATTAACTTGGACTGGGGCTTCTACCAGAGGGGAAGGTTTCTGGGCTGTTTCCTGACCCACAGGGTGAATCTGTGAGGCGAGCAAATCCGCCGATAAGCGCAGGACCCACCAACGTAGAGGAAGTTGAAGCTGGACAAACTCAGACTGGGGATAAGGCAGCAGCTGTTAACAGTGAGCGTTAGTCACCCTCGGAACGATTTACCAAGGGGCGCGGTGGAGTCTCCATCACTGACAGTTTTTAAATCACGATGGGATGATGATGTAAAAGCTCCGCTCGAGGGATTATTTGGGGGCAGTTCTAAGACCTGTGTGATGCAGGAGGTCAGACAAAATGATCACAGTGGTCCCTTCTGGTCTTGGGATCTAAGCAAAATGACAACCCAGGCCCAAGACGTGTGCGTCTTAGTGCCCTCTCTGGCCGGGATTCGCATGCAGAGACAGACACCCGGGATAGGGCCATCTCTCACCACTGTGCCACTTGCTTATTTTCAGCCAGGAAGCCTCCCCGCTGCCCACGCAGCCCACCCCACGTCACTGCTGCGTGCCCGGATGGCTGGGTGGGATACCAAGGGAAATGCTACTACTTCTCAGAGACTGAAGATCACTGGAACAACAGCCAGAGCCACTGCTCTTCCCTCAACGCCTCCCTGGCTTCCATTGATTCCATGCCGGAGCTGGTAAGGAAGAGACACGAACCTTCATAACCACAGCTAGGGACATGCCAGAGCCTGGCACCCCACGGAGGCCTAAGGCAGCTCCTAGATTCAAGGAACTGAATCCCCTGCAGAGCTGGTTGAAAAATGGAAATTCAGGGACAGGATTTGACATTTTTTAATAGAAAAAAGTTGATTTCCGCCCCCCCCAACATTTTTCATTTAATTTTTAACTTCAAATGTCATTTCCGTTTGGGATTCTTTTAAACTCCAAAACCTCATTTTTCAAAATTTTGGGTTCCCTCCCTTTTTCCACATTGTTTTATCCTGGAAAAAGGTAGGAAAAGTAAAAAAGTGTGGGAAAGAGGTGTGGAAACGCGTCTTTTAAAGGAAAAAAACAACAACTATTTCCCAAACTTTTGCCAGCCTCTGAAAAATAAAGGAGTATTTTCATCTCAACAGTATATGCCTCATTTTTATCTATCTATATCTATGTAATTTAACCAGTAATAAAGACAAGTGCAAATTTCACGTAGGAAGGAAAAATCAAATGCATGAAGGCAAAATAAGGAATATCTGGCTAGGCAGTAGTGCTGCTGAAAAGGGTCTGGGGGTTACAGTGGACCACAAATTAAATATTAGTCGACAATGTGATGCAGCTGAGAAAAAGGCTAATCTCATCCTGGGGTGTATGAACAGGAGTGATGTACATAAGACTTGGAAGGTGATTGTCCCGCTCTACTTGGCACTGGTGAGGTCTCAGCTGGATGCTGTGCCCAGTTCTGGGTGTCTCACTTAAGGAAAGACGTAGACAATTTGGAGAGAGTCCAGAGAGAGCAACAAAAGTGATCAAAGTTTGAGAGGACCTGACTTATGAGTAAAGGTTTAAAAAACTGGGTGTGTTTAGTCTTGAGAAAAGAAGACTGAGCGGGGACCTGATAACAGTCTTTCAGTATGTTAAGGGCTTTTATAAAGAGGACACTGATCAGTTGTTCTCCGTGTCCACTGAAGGCTGGACAAGCAGTAATGGGCTTAATTTGCAGCAAGGGAGATGTAGGTTCAATGTTAGGAAAAACTTTGTAACTCTCACAATAGTTAAGCTCTGGAACAGGCTTGCAAGGGGGGATGGGGAATCTGTGTAATTGGAGGTTTTAAAGAGGAGGTTGGACAAACACCTGTCAGGGATGGTTTAGGTTTATTTTGTCCTGCCTGTGCACAGGGGGCTGGATGATCATCTCTTGAGGTCCCTTCCAGCCCTGTGTTCTGTGATTCCCCAAAGTTGGGAAACTGTAAGAAAATGGGAGGCAACCCCCCAGTTATGAAATGGGGCAGAGGGGGAAGTATTTGGGTTTTTTTTTAAAATAAATTTTCCTGTGGGGGGAAAAGAATCATTTTGGACGAACCCCTTTGCCCTGTGCAGTTTGACTGGCAGCTCTTTGGGCGAGGGACCAGCTTTCTGTGTGTGCAGCACTTACCGCGTGGGGGCCCTGATCCCTGTGAAGGCGGCTGTAATACAGCTAAGGATATAATGTGTGTGTTCTTATCCACAGGATTTCTTGCTGCGCTATAAAGGGGTCCCTTACCGCTGGATTGGCCTCCAGAGGGAACAAGGCAAGGGCCAGCCCTGGAAGTGGACCAATGGTACCATATTCAACAACCTGTGCGTCCCTTTTCCTCATGCCCTTTCTCAATATTAGGCACAGAGAAATGCAACAAAACCCTGGGCTGGGAGGAGAACTAGGATTGGAAGTGAGACCTCAAGATCTTAAAAGCCTGATTCTCTACTGCCTGAGCTACAGGGCTAATTCTGGGGAGGTTGTACCTGTAGGAGACCTGTAGACCTCTTCCATAGCGTAGGCACCAGAGGAGGACAGAGAGCCCCACTCGGTTAATGGTGGATGACATCAGTGGGACTGGTTGGAAAAATTCTTACTCAAAGTTTTCCCTTATGGAAAATATGGAAAATTTCCTGCAGGGAAAGGTGACTTTGGATGAGATTTTTCCATTGCAAAAATTGACTCAAATGTTTATTTTCAGTGAACTCAGACTGAAATATTTTCATTTTGGTTTGCCTGTGGGGCTGCTGCAGCACATCATGGGAATTGTAGTTCTTGGTTCTTCTGGTTCCATTTGGCCCCAGTCTTTGACCAGACAACATCTCCCAGGATGCACTGCAGTGTCTCACTCGTGTGTGTTCTTCTGTGGTATTTTGGTGGTAGGAAGACACTGAAGTGCATCATGGGAGATGTAAAAAGAACAGGAGTACTTGTTGCACCTTAGAGACTAACAAATTTATTTCAGCATAAGCTTTCGTGGGCTACAGCTCACTTCTTCGGATGCATAGAATGGAACACAGAAGATATTTATACATACAGAAAACATGAAAAGGTGGAAGTACCCATACCAATTGTAAGAGGCCAATCAATTGAGATGAGCTATCATCAGCAGGAGGGAAAAAAACCTTTGAAGTTATAATTGAGATGACCCATAGAAGGTGTGAGGAGAACTTAACATGGGGAAATAGATTCAATTAGTGTAATGACCCAACCATTCCCACTCTCTGTTTAAACCTAAGTTAATTGTAGATGTAGTCCAACTGGGAATCAGGACCTATAGGAGAGAACAGGGGTGGAAGAACCAAGAACTACAATTCCCATGATGCCTGGCATCAGCCCCACAGTCTATCTAATGGAAATGTTTTATTTTGGGTCGACCTAAATCATTTTTTGGAGAGAGGGGAATAGAATTTCCGTTCTGTGGGAAATTTAAATATTTTGACTTTTTGTCGCAAAACATGAGAATTTACCTCAGGATGGAAATTCCATTTGTCACCCACCTCTGTACACACAGTTTCTCCCCACCCCCATGATGCACCGAAGCTGGGAATGGCCAATAGGGGATGGATTACTTGATAATTGCCCCGTTCTGTTCATTCCCTCTGAAGCATCTGGCACCAGCCACTGTTGGCAGACAGGATACTGGGCTAGATGGACCATTGGTCTGACCCAGCATGGCTGTTCTTATGAGGTTTGCTTACCCTGAGGTATTGCCTGATTTCCAGTCTAGCTGCACTAAGGTGTCCAGTTCTGGTCACCTGTATTCAAGAAAGATGCTCTCAGATTGGAACAGGTGCAGGGAAGTACAGCTAGGATGCTCACATGAATGGAGAGTCTCCCTTCAGTCTCCTCTGATAAGGAGCTTGGCTGGTTGAGCCTAGCAAGAGGACAGGGTATCTCATTGCTCTCTGTAAATACCTCGGGGGTAGACACCTGGGCGGGAGAGGAGCTACCGAAGCTACAGGACAATGTTGACACAAGATCACACAGGAATAAATTTGGGGCTGGAAATTAGCAGGTTTCTGCCCATCAGAGGAGGGAGGTTCTGAAGCAGTTGCTCCATAGGAGCTGTAGGGCGAACCACCTAACTAGATAGAACACAGAGCCTGAGAAGTCTGTGAACAGGACGATATGCCGGGGTTGCCTGCCATAGCAGGGGGCTGGACGCAGTGACCCAGGAGCTCCCTTCCAGGCCTATGTCCCCTCACACACTGGAAAGACCTGCAAGAAACTTCACAACCTCCGTTTCCTGTTCTCTGTGAGCCTGATTTTCAGGTGCTCAGCGTCCACTGTGACATCTACAGCTAGAAGTGACTAGCTCAGGGTTGATTAGTAGCAAAGCCTGGTTGAGAACCCAGTTCCTCCGTGTCGTACACCACTGGACCACATCGCTTCTCCGTACGTGAGCAGGAACGGGAGCCGGCTGCATCTGATAACCCCACACCGTTTCTCATTGCAGGTTTCAGGTCAGAGGGGAAGGGCAGTGCGCCTACCTGGATGAAAATGGGGTCAGCAGCTCCAGGTGCTACTCAGAGAGACATTTCATCTGCAAGCGGCCGGATGAGTGCTCTAGAAGGAAGCCAAGCGCTGCAGGAGGGGATACAATGTCTAAGATCACTTAAAGGGTCAATGCAGCCTCTTCAGTGGATGCAGAACTTAGCAGTGATGAGCTGCCAAAATCTTAACAACCGGTTCCCTATAAAAAGTTCTGATTTAAGGGGGGAGAGTGGGGGGGCAGGGAGAGATCGTCGTGGGGCCGGAGGCCCCTGCAGGGCCTGGGCTAATTGCCCCACTTGCCCACTCCCCTCTCCTCTGGCCAGCCCTGGAGCTTGCAGTAGCCCTCCCCCCCCCAAGCTTGCTGGGCCATTTAAAAAGTGGCAGCAGGACGACTCCGGAGCTCAGCTGAGCTGCCCAGCTGGTGCCGGCGTCTGGCCATGCTGCAGCTGGGGGAAAGCGGGGGAAGGGTCAGGGGAGGAAATGTGTAGGAAGGAAATGTGTAGGAAGGAAATGTGTAGGAAGGAAATGTGTTAGATTATCTTTTGTTGTAGCTCGTGAATTCCCTTGCGGACTTAAATACTCTGTCCTGAGGCAGTGGGGGAAAAAAAAAAACTCCAGCTGCTCTCACCATCTTTTTTTATAAAAATAATTGTCCTTTTAAAAAAAATAAAACCTCCCTGGTTTTCAATCAACCAAAAGAAAAAAAAAAAGTCCATTTAATATCCTGAGGTCTGTTTCTGGTTCAAAATGATGCCACCAGGTCAGGGTTCCCTCCGCACTCTGGGGTACAGATGTTGGGACCCACATGAAAGACCCCCTAAGCTTATTTCTACCAGCTTAGGTTAAAAACTTTCCTAAGGCACAAATCCTTCCTTGTCCTCGGATGAGTACTGCTGCCACCACCGAGTGAGTTAGACAAAGATTGAAGGAAAAGGACCACTTCAAGTTCCTGTTTCCCCAAAATATCCCCCCAAGCCTGTTCACCCCCTTTCCTGGGGAGGCTTGAGAATAATATACCAACCAAATGGGTTACCAAAGTGGGCACAGACCAGCCCTTCCGTTTTTAGAACACTAAAAACCAATCAGGTTCTTAAAAGCAGAACTTTATTATAAAGAAAAAATTAAAAGAATCACCCTTATAAAATCAGGACGGAAGGTAATTTTACAGGGTGATAAGATTTATAACACAGAGGACTCCCCTCTAGGCAAAACTTTAAAGTTACAAAAAACAGGGATAAACCTCCCTCTTAGCATTGGGAAAATTCACAAGCTACAACAAAAGATAATCTAACCCATTTCCTTCCTATTACAATTTGTAATCTTAGATGCTTAGTTCAGATATGGCTTTGGGAGATGTATTTTCCCTGCCCTGGTTCCTCGCTGACCCAGAGCGAACACCACAAAGAGACAAAACAAAAACCATCCCCCCCCAGATTTGAAAGCATCTTCCCTCATTATTGGTCCTTTTGGTCAGGTGCCAACCAGGTTATTTGAGCTTCTTAACACTTTAAAGGTAAAGGAGGGATTTTATGCTACCCTTAGCTGTATGTTTATAACGACCTCTGAGGATCGTTGCCTTGACGTGTTCCGTTGAACCCCAGGGTTATGTCCTCTGGAGCCTAGTGCTCCTGGGAGGGTCACCCTAGATCAGGCCTGCACAACTCATAAAGTGGTGAGGGCCACATTACTCCAAAGAAAACAGCTGAGGGCCGAAACCCTCCCGGCCCTGTGGAAACACCCCCCTCAGTACCTCCCGGCCCAGTGGAAACACCCTGCCCCAGCACCGCCCAGCCCTGCAGAAACAAACCCTCCTTCCCCAGCGCTGCTCCCACCAAAACAGCTGTGGGCCAAAAAGGAAGGTTGGGGGTGGGGAGGTATACTTGATTTTTAAATCAACCAGGGGCTCCCAGCTGAAGAGGTGGCTGGGAGCCCTCAGAGGCAAATTAAAGGGCCAAGGGCTCCAGCGGCCGGGGGAACTCGAGCTTTGCGGGGCTGGGGCAGCGTTTTAAAGGTGCCAGAGCTCCTGCTGCTGAGGGGAGCCCGAGCCCTTTAAATCCCAGCCCCAGCCCATCCGCTGGAGCCGCGGCCAGGATTCAAAGGGCTCTGGGCTGCCGGCCACCGCGGGGAGCCCTGAGCCCTTTAAATCTCAGCCGTGGCCGGGAATCAAAGGGCTCTGAATCCCCACCACTGCGGGCAGCCCAGAACCCTTTGAATCCCGGCTGCAGCTGAGATTTAAAGGGCTCTGGGCTGCCTGCAGCGTGCCATGTGCGCGGGATTTAGAATCCCCCCGCGGGCCGCAGTGAGGCTCCGCGGGCCGCATGTTGTGCAGTCCTGGCCTAGACGAACAGGTCTGAGGGCAGGTTCCAGACTAAAAACGATCCAGCGCAAGATGCTCATGAAAGCCTCGAAAATGAGCACCCGAACCTCACCTGGATTAGGAATATTGGACCCACCCCTGAAGCCAGGCCTGGGGGTGGTGTTAGGTGAGTGTCTGATGGCCAAGCAACCCATGTAAACCCAGCCGGGCTTAGCCCGAAAAGGCGCCGTGGGCTCACCACCCACGAGGCAAAGGGTGAGGGTTGGGTGCGATTCCCGAATGGCTGCAGGAGGGATGGATCATGACGGGCTGGCCCTCCATGATGGAAACTGGCCTGACACTAAAATGACAACATTAATTGGTAGATTAATTTTAGTTCATTTTAGTGGATGAGAGCTTGGAGCTGCTGCCGGGAAGGAAATGCGGAGAGGAGAAAGGAAGAGAGTGACAAAGACGGGAAAGAGCAGAGAGGGGAGGATGGAGAAAGAAGAGACGGAAAGGACAGGCTGCCCTAAAGGGGAGCATCCCCCGGACTGATATTGAATGTGGGACAGAAGAGCTAAGAACTCAGGCCTGGAACCTCAAAGGTTTCCTTGGAGCCTAAATAGCTTTGAGGGTCTGGGTCTCAGTGACTAGTTTAAAGCCAGATTCCACTACTGCAGGGGTGGGCAAACTTTTTGGCTCGAGGGCCACATTGGGGTGGGGAAATTGCATGTAGGGCCATGAATGTAGGGCTGGGGCAGTGGGTTGGGGTGTGGGGTGCAGGAGGGATTTGGGGTGTGGGCTTGTGGGTACCTCATCCGAAGCTCCCATTGTGAAGGCTGAAACTATAACAGGGTTAAAAAAATAATCTAGGTAAGTTCATGGAGGATAGGTCCATCAATAGCTATTAGCCAGGATGGGCAGGGAAGGTGTCCCTAGCCTCTGTTTGCCAGAAGCTGTGAATGGGTGACAAGGGATGGATCACTCGATGATTACCTATGAACAGCAGCTACTGCAAGGGGACAGAGACCCTGAGTGTAGGATACAGACCCGTGGGATACACTTGGGAAAAGGCCAAAGAGACACTGAACCAAAGTCAGGGTGAGAAGTAGCCAGTGGATCTTAGAAACATCATTTGAAGCTGGGACTGGATGACGTGGGATGGATCACTTGATAATTGCCCTGCTCTGGTCATTGCCTCTGAAGCAATTGCCACTTGTGACTGTCAAATGACAGGACACTGAGGTAGATGGACCATTGGCCTGACCCTGTATGGCTGTTCTGATTAACTTTATTTTTTTAAATATATTTATATGTTTTTTATATGTTGACAAGGAACATTTTAAAGTGTTTTCTCCAGGATTTTTTTGCAATCCTGAATTTATTTATTTATTTATTTCAAATTTTGATAGAAACTGTGAATGGGAGAAATTTAGTCAGTATCTGTCATAAAAATAAAGGGAAGGGTAACTACATTCATGTATGCAGTAATATAAAATTTCTTCTGGCCAGAGGGACAGAATTATTTATCTGTAAGGGGTTAAGAAGCTTAAATAACCTAATTGGCACCTGGCCAGAAGGACCAATGGGGAAAGAAGATACTTTCAAATCTGAGGGGAGATTGTATTTGTGCTCTTTGTTTGTGTGTTCTCTCAGAGGCACCAGGGAAGGAAAATCCGTCTCCTAAAGACATTCTTGAAACGAGTCTCTAATATTACAAAAAGTGTAAGTAAGCCAGGCAAGGCGCGTTAAATTATCTTTTGTTTTAGCTTGTGAATTTTCCCTATGCTAGAGCAAGGTATATTCCTGGTTTTTGTAACTTTGAAGTTAAACCTAGAAGGGAATTCTCTGTGTTTTAAATCTTTTTATTACTCTAAATTTACCTTCCATCAATTTTACAGAGGAGGAGGGAGAGCTCAGTGGTTTGGCCATTGGCCTGCTAAACCTAGGGTTGTGAGTTCAATCCTTGAAGGGGCCACTTAGGAATCCAGGGCAAAAATCAGTGCTTAGTCCTACTAGTGAAGGCAGGGGGCTGGACTCAATGACCTTTCAAGGTCCCTTCCAGTTCTAGGAGATAGGTATATCTCCAATTATTATTTTTACTTTTGTTTTAAATAAAATTCTTCTTTTAAAAACCGAATTGATTTTCAATGTCCTAAAAACCCAGAGGGTTGGGTCTGTGGTCACCTGTACCAATGGGTGAGGATATTATTCTCAAGCCTCCCCAGGAAAGGGGGTGAAGGGGTTTGGGGGAATATTTTCTGGGGAAATAGAACGCCAAGTGGTCCTTTCCCTAAATCTTTGTCTAAATCATTTGGTGGTGGCAGCAGCTACCATCCAAAGACAAGAAGGGATTTGTGCCTTGGAAAAGTTTTTAACCTAAACAGGTAAAAATAAGCTTAGGGGGTCTTTCATGCAGGTCCCCACATGTGTACCTGTAGCGAGTCGGTGTGGCTCCCCTCCTGCCCAGCAGAGGGCGCTCCCTCCCAGAAGCCCAGCTGGGCTGAGCCACCACTTCCTGTCCCCGCCCCCCGGAAGTCAAGGGGTGGGACAGGAAGTAGAAAAGGAGAACGCCAGACCTCAGTCAGGAGCCAGCCACCGCCGCGAGCAGACGTGCCAGCGGGAGCTCCGGACTGGGAACCCTCCAGGACCCACGGCGGCGATCCGGACTGGCCCCCACTGCCCCGCGCCCGGTACGAAGAGGAACCTGCGGAACTTCCCCGGGATCGGAACCCGGAGCTGCCGCCAGGACTTCCTCCCGCCCGGTACGAGGAGGAGCCGCCGCCGCCGCTTCCGCCCTGCTGTTACCCGGAGGAGCCATCGGAGGCAGCTGGGCCGGACTTCCAGCAGGAGTTGCCGGACCTGCCCCCAAGCCCTGGTCCCGAGGAGCCCATGCAGATGGACTGGCCCGACCTCCTGGCGACCGAGGAGCAGGTACCCATGGAGGGGGAGATGGACTGTAGCCCGGGGATAGCCGACCCCTGTCAGGCTATAGGCACCAAGGTGCCCATGTCGGTGTGTTTCGGTCAGGACCCCACTGACCAGCGGCCGTGCTAGCCGCTAATAGGGCCCCGGGCTGGGACACAGTGGAGTGGGTGGGCCTGTGTCCCCCCTGCCACCCCATTCACAGGTGGCAGTCTCCCCCTCTCCCCAGCGCTCAGGCTTAGGCTTACCTGAACTGCTGCTCAGCCCTGCCTAAGGGTCTGAGCCCTCTGTGTGTTGCTGCCCCGCCCTGAGCTAGGGCTGGGGCTTTATAGACCGAACCGCGGCTCAGCCCTGCCTAAGGGTCCGAGCCCTGCCTTTTGTTGCTGCCCCGCCCTGGAGTAGGGCCGGGGCTTATAGACTCGAACTGCTGCTCAGCCCGGTCTGAGGGTCTGAGCCCTGTGTTGGTTGCTGCCCGCCCTGAGCTAGGGCTTGGGCTCATAGACTTGAACTGCTGTTGCCCCGCCCTGACTGTGGGCCTGGGCTTCCACTAACTGACTGGGTGCCTTGTGTTCAGCCCCTGCCTGAGGGTCTGAACCTGTGAACCTTCTAATGGAGACTGATGGCTGTTGCCCAGCCCCCCTGTTCCAGAGGGCCTGGGCCTGTTGAGACTGATTGCTGTTACCCCAACCCCTGCCCCAGAGGGCCGGGGCCTATTGAGACTGGTTGCTGTTAGCCAAGCCCCTGCTCCAGAGAGCCCAGGGCTCATATTGAACTGTGGTTATCCAGCCCCCTGCTCCAGAGGGCCGGGATTTACTGAGACTGATTGCTGTGCAGACCTGCGCCTAGGACTGCTATTGTGCTGCCCCACCCTGGTTAAGGGCCTGGGCTTAGACTGACTGACTGTGTGCCTTCTGTGCAGCCCCTGCCTGAGGGCCTGCACCCGAGAACCTTCCTCAGAGACTGATTGCTATTACCCAAGCCCCTGCTCCGGAGGGCCTGGGCTCATATTGAACTGCTGTCGCCCAGCCCCAGCTCCAGAGGGCCTGGGCTTATATTGATCTATTGTTATCCAGGCCCCCTGATCCAGAGGGCCTGAACAGGAGACGGTGCTAACCCTGATTTCTTGCCGTCCCACCTGTTAGAGGGGACAAGGAGCGAGTCGGTGTGGCTCCCCTCCCGCCAGCCGGAGAGTTGAGCCCCGACCAACAGCTTACAGTACCCCAGAGCTCAAAGTGGAGAGGAAACACTAAAAGCATCTCTCATTATCTGCATTTAATTCATTGCTTTGAGCTAAGATTGTTTGGGTCGGGAGAGCTCCTGGAAGGGTTTAGTCACTTCTCCTGGGCTGTGTAAATACCAGAGTAACCCATAATGACTCCCAGTTAGGAACCAAAATGAGTGGCCAGGTTTTCAATAGATTCATGTAGATTAAGGCCAGAAGGGACCATTAAATCATCTAGTCTGGCCTCCTGCCTACCATGGGCCAGAGAAGTTCCCCCACTTACGCCTGTATTGAGCCCAAGAACTTGTGTTTGGCTAACGTCTATCTTCCAGAAAGGCACCAGTCCGGCGTCCGGCTCACCGATGCCATATCCAGTGAGCTGAGCTGCTCTGAAAATCTGCCCTAAGGGTCACAAGGGGAGCTGTCATGTTGGTTGAGGGAAATCTGAGTGTCCTTAACTTGAGCAGAAACTAAAGCAAAAACCAAACAGAAAACTGAAAATGAGTTGTAGATTCCAAGGCCAGAAGGGACGGCGGTGGTCATGTCGTCTGACCTCCTGTATGACACAGGCCAGAGACCTGCCCCCAAATAATTCCTGCTTAAGCCGGGCCTCCAATTTCGGGTTACTCTG